>NC_073255.2:34048030-34351060 GCF_029289425.2 Pan paniscus | reverse complement strand
AAATCCAGCATGTATTATACACACAGTACATCTGCATTTGGACAAGTCACATTTCAAGTGCTCAAAAGCTTACATGTGACTAGTAGTTACAGTATTGGATAGCACAGCTCTGTTCAATAAATTGCACTAAGATAATTTATTGAACAAAGCTGCACTAAGATAGTTTGGTATTCACATGGAAAAAAATAGATTCCTACCTTTTGCGCCAAAATTTCAGACATCAATGCGAAAAGCATAACTTGAATATTTTTACAAAAAATATAAAAAAAACCTTTATGATTTAAGGGTCAGGATAAGAAACATAAAGCATAAACTATAAAAAAATTGATCCTTTATATTGGGAGAAGATATATACAATGCACATGATTGATCAAGAAACAGTTTGGAATTTATAAAGAACTCCAACAAATCAGTAGATGTAGAGAAAAAACTCAGTAGAGAAATGATAAAAGTTATGAATAGCCAGTTCATAGAAGAGACAGTTAAGTGGCCATTAAACCAGAAAAGATGCTCAACTTTAGTGGTAATCAAAGAAATGCAAATAAAAACAAAAAGATGTCATTTTATGCCAACAGAGCAGCAAAATATTTAAGTCGGGTAGTGCCAAGTGTTCATAAGGATACAAAGAGACAGGAACTCTCAAACACTGCTGATGAGAGTATAAATTGGCACAGTCACTTTGGGGAGCATCTAGCAAAGCTTTTGATATGCATTCCTCACAGTCTAGCAATTCCAATCTAGCACATGCAGACTTCAACAAAAACATTCATGGAAATGCTGTTTTCAGTAGAAAAGAAGGAAACTGAATACCTAATAGTAGCAGAGGGATAAATTACTTAGTAAAATATTTTAGGACAGCTAAAATGAATGAAGTAGGTCTATGAGTATCAACATGGATACATTTCAAAAACATATGGAGAATTAAAAATAATTTGTAGAATGTTAATATAGAGTATGATACCATTTCTATAAAACATGGCATAGATTGAATATACACAGTAAGAATATAAAAAGTGCCAAGGAATGAGGAAGAATAAATGGGATCAAGTCCTTTATTCTGATTTTTAAAATTGTTTTAATGCCATGCAAGTATGACAGATGTGAAGATTTTTAAAGAGCTGAGTGGCAGAGGGATTGGCATGTTCATCAGGGACCTTGGCCATGAGCAACAGATCACATGCTAGCTGGTTTAAGCAGAAGGGATTTGTCACAGTGCATTAGGTAGCAAACTGAATCTTGAGGATAATTTGGATTTGTTGACAGACAGCATTCAAAGCCAGAGTGAATGTGATTGGCTAGGGAGAAAGTAGGGTGAGAAGCAGCCTTGGAGGATGCATCAGGGACTTGCATGTTTGGGCAGAGAAGCCTGAGCAGAGGATGCGGGACAGGATGTACCGAGGGGTGTGAGGGTTTGTGAAGGAGCCTCCACACCTGCTGCATGTCATCTGGCCTCAGTGATAGACCTGTGAGGTTGGTGAGTGGGGCCTTGATCTGTGACCGAGCCAGGTCTTGTGGCTCTAAAGCCAGTGCTCCACAGGAACACTTGATATGCATCCACAGGAACACTGGCTTTAGAGCCACAAGACCTGGCTCAGTCACAGATCAAGGCTATTAACATTTGGAACTAGGCCTCCTTAACTCACCCTTCAGCATGTTCTTTCTGCACACTCACTGTTGTCCATCGTTTGGAGCTGTGGCTAACGTCTGAACTCTTTCCACCATATCACTCTGCATGGGACAGGTGTGGCTTCACTTCCAAAGTTCATTGGGTAGTAATAGTTACCATTCATGAAACTCTCTCATTTGCTAGACAGCCGTAAGTGATGGTGCCTTATCACTGTGAATAAGGGATACTAATGGTTAAGCATTCTCAAACATTTCCCCAAGTTGTTGCATATTTTAGAAAAGCATTTGCTTACCTACTTTCTTCTCCAAATATGCTGAGTGCTGTCCACAGAGTACCTTAAGCCTCCATGGAATAGGAACTGGTATTAGTTCATTTTAATGACAAGAAAACTGAGACTTAAAAAGCAAATTAACTTTCCATAAGTCACACTATTAGAAAGAGATGGAGCTATGATTTAACCGGAGGCTGTCTGGACCCAGCACCTGACCTCCTCGTGTCTACATTGCACTAGATTCTAGCCAAATCTACCATTATCTATGTAACCTGCAATTGAACTAGAGACTTAGATCTTCAGATTCTTCAAACTGACTTATTTTGAAGCTTAATCATTCCTTCTGGGGAAAAGGAGAAAGAACATGCTGAAGAGCGAGTTAAGGAGAAAGTCAAGGAGAAAGCTTCAATAACCAAAGAGTTCAGATGTTAGCCACAGCTCCAAACGACAGACAGGAGTTAGTGTGCATTTTCAGAATCTGCTTCTCGAATTATTCCCCTCCACTACCACACAAAAATGGGACATTTGAGTGCAGTATATGTAGAAGGAACAAGCCATTAATTTATAAAAGTTTGGGGTTGGCTACTGTGTGCTGGCACAGTGCTGGGTAAGGATTGGGTAGGATGGTGAGCAAAGCAGATCGGATTCCAGTCCTCATGAAGCTTATAGTTTAGACAGTGTTACATTAGAGACAGAGTTGGTAATATGGTTATAGGGGTGGGACCCATGGAGATCTTGGTCATGAAGGGAGGAGTGTATGGGTGGGGAAAGTTCTCTACCACTTCTGAGAATCTCAACAACCTTCACAGTGCTGCAAAGCCCCTTTCTTTGCTAATGAGTCCTAGTTCATTTCAGGTATCCAAACACCTTGAGTAAGTTGGATCCAACCCCAGGTCAGGTGTAAGTCCTGATTGCTCAATCAATGGAATTACCTGAAAGACTTGTTAAAAAAAAAAAAAAAAGGAAGAAAAAGAAAAAGATCGCAAAATGCTTCCCCTGGATTCAGTGAGTCAGGCAAGAGAATTTGCCTTTTTAACAAGTCCCAGTTCATGCTGTTGCTGATCAAGGGATCTCATGTTGTGAACCACTGATCTAAACTAATCCTGGTGATCTCATTCCCCTTGCTAGTGACTGGTTTAGCCACATGTGTGCATTGCAGTTCTGGCCAATGTAAGGGATTGTATGTTGGGGAATGTCATTCAGGACCCCTATTAACTTCAGTAGGGATGGCACCAGGTTCAAGAGGCCAAAGAAGAACCAGAGCCAGTAAATAAGACAGAGTGTTATTAGTGGGAAACTTATATACAGAGCAGTCCAGTGGCAGCAGGCTGGACAGGAGGACCACATGGTCTAGTGGTGGCAGGCTGGACAGGAGAAGCACATGGTCCAGTGACAGCAGGCTGGACAGGAGGACTACATGTTCTAGCGGTGGCAGGCTGGGCGGGAGAACCACTGCTGCTTGTAAAAAGCATGCAGTTTATAGAGCATTTTCACTTAGCACCCTTCCCCTAACAACCTCCAGCTGGCAACCTTCATTGAACTCAAAGGGTCTTGATCCATAGGACAGGGCAGGGGCTCAGATGTTCCTCATAGATGAGAAAGTAATCTCCAGGTTTGCCACTCCCAGTTCCTCAAAAGTCCAAATACACATTCAGGCGTGTCTGCCACACAGCATCATTCTCAGGGTATGCTTAAGTAATTGCTGTCAGGTATCGCTGTCTACTATACAGGGGACCCCTAGGAAAGTTTTCCTCACTGTTAAATGGGACACACAAGAAGAGAAAGGCATTGACTTGGTGGTCTTTGTAGCCTCCTTATAACTATGTGAGCCAAAACCGAAGGGGAAATAACAATAAGCCTAGGATGGTGGAGCAGAGAGAAAGACAGCACCGACCTTGGAAATGGCCCTGATGGCTAGTACCTCCTACATTCTGTGTCTGGAGACAAATATGTAGTACCCATTCCCCGTAAGAGTCCAAAACCCTTAACATGATCAGTTTCCTCTCTCTAGCCAGACTAACTTTATTGTTTAATTCTTCCAGTGCGATAAGCCTTTTCCTTGCCTCCAAATATTCAGTGTCTAGCTCATTAATAAATGCTTGATACATACTGGTTAAAAGTTAATGTTATATTTTTAAAATAAAAGACTGATTATACACTGGATATTGATAAACTTGGGAATTTATAAACTGAGTTGGGTTTTCACAGGAGCTAGGACAGCCCAGGCAATCCTTCACCTATATGGTATGTTTCTTTCTGATGCTCTCTTCACTGTCCTTCCCTTAACCTTCTCTCTTCCTCTCTCTTCCCTTCTAGGCTGTTATCCTTGACATCTGCAGCAGCCCTTCCAAGCTGTGGAGACCAGGTCATCTGGAATGCCCATTTATGTCAATGGAAGAAAGAAAAAGGGGTCTCCTCCCATCCTCACCACTGCATTCTCCCACCAACCCTGCTCCTGTCCCACTTCCCACAACTCAGTTGTTGACAATTGAACAGTGGGTTTCTGGAAACAGTGCTGCCTCCTTGATGGTCTAACTACCAGAGTTATTCTAACAGCAGGAATTTCAAACCAGGTAAGGGGAGCCATGTCAGGCTGCCAGATGGTGGGGAAGACAGGTGTGGGTGAGCTGGCTTCAGACTAAAGGAAGAGGGGATCAAGTATTGGGATCACATTTGAGAAAAGGAGTCAAGTGAACTTCATTACCCATTATAGAGGCCTGTTATATCCTTTAGTGCTATTTGAACTTGGATTGAACCTGTGACAAATCCTTTTCTTATGCTTCTTCCATCCCTGCTTCCATGTTATATCCTTTCCCCTTCTAAAATGGTAATAATGAGAAATAACTATTACTAATTACCCTAGAACATAAATTTCATTTAAGGTGTCACAATCAGATTATCATCTTCAGTTTTTCAGAGCCGCAAACTTCCCATGGTTATATGCAGGTAGTACTAAATGGACGGATCTGGGATCAAACTCAAGGCTTTCTGACTTTAAAATTCTTGTTCTGCTACTCTCCAAGTGGCCTAGGGTGATTTGCCCTAAACGGTTCACCTCTGTGTGATGATGCATCCATGCAGTGGGGCTTATGGAAAGTGAATGTGGAGCCTCAGGGCCTTAATCTTGAAGCAGGCTCTCTAGAAGGAAGCTTGCAGAAGGAGTGGGGACTCGATGAGATGCTGTTTTCTCATTGTGTTTCAGTGATGACTGAAAATTTGCTGCCAACGTCTATCTATCTGGAAACAATGTTTTGATGATCCACCACCCCATCCCTCCAAACCACTTTCTTGCACATACTCCAGAATAATAGACAGAAGAATTTAATACATGTGATGCTTTGCCTTCCATTTACACTATCATAAATTACAAAGTATTGTTCACTTCACAAAATAAAACCATTTCCAGATAATTTTTTGACAGTATCAAGAAGTACATAAACTACAACAAACAAATCTGTACAGTTGGGAGGAGGGATAATAGCAGGGAAGAGGTCAAACCTCCCTGTGCCAATGGAGTCCATCTGCATAGCCCTTGGGACTGTCCAGGTCAACAGTCACACGATGATGCTCCACGTAAAATAGTCATTGATGCTCCACGTAAAATAGTCATTCTCTTCTGCTCACTCCAAAGCAAGACTGGTGAGTTTACACAAATCATCTCAGTCAAAGGAAAAGACATTGCAGTTGGATTTTTTAAAAATCTAGATTTACAGTTTTTGATGTTTTAAATATTTCACCTATGTTACAAAATATAGAAATCTTGGTGTGAAAGGCTCATGCTAAGATAAATATAACCAAGTGAATGGAACTGTAGTAATAAAATCATATTATCCACACAGAGCTACTTTTGTCAAGGAGGAACAAATATCTGGTAAAAACCAACCTTATTCTCACTTTAAAAAATAGGTTTGTAAAACAAGAATGAAAAACACTGACAATAAAACACTGACAATTATTCTGCAGATTCGCTTTTCACCAATACAGAAATGTGGCAAAAATACAATTTGATATTAACAGATGAATTCAGAGGGCTTGGCCGGGAAGAAAAGAGGGTAAGTGCTAACTAACTTTTTACACAGACCAGATACATCCAGTGTTCTCAAATAATTTCAGGTAAAATGACCGCATTCTGTATCTTCTGGGATACACACTCATGATACGAAAAGACTATGACCAATTCCAAAGCATACTTTGGGAATTCACAAAATTTGTATGAATAGAAAGTTTGTGGACATTTCAGACCATCCTACAATTGCTATAAATATATACCATACAATAGAAGAATGCCAGTGCTTAAGAGCAAAAACTATCCAAAGCAGGAACACAAGGGGCAGGTGAAATTTCATTGAAAAGCACTGAGGAGGACAGAGGTATGTCAAGATAATACTGCATTTGTGGTCAACTTTTTCAGGGTGTCACAGCAAAATGGGGGACAAGGTACACAGGGTAATAACCAATGCACTGCATTGAGTTCTATTTGCTAAAAATAACATTCTTGTGGGTAAAATAAAAATACATTTTACGATATAGGTTTCATTTAACAGAATTGTCTTCTTTTTGTAAGTGGAAAATGTATAACTGTATCAAGTACCTGTATGAATTAAGTTCCCTTTTATTACCAATAAGACTGAAGTTTAAAGGTTTACATTGCTTTTTAATAAATTAAAGATGTATTAATCACTCTTCCAGCAAACCAGACATACATAGGAGGCACAGCAAAAGACCCAAGGTGAGGGGCTTCCCTCACCTTCACCCTTGTTCTCACGTGGAGGTGGCGCATGTCTATGAGACACAGTACCCCACTCAGCGATCCTTTGCAGTCCAGCAAATTCTAGCACTTGCTTGGAAAACAAATCAAGTGGTAAGAAATGTTTTTATTCCTTTAGCTTTGTCAACTTGGATGGGGCTGGGGCCATTCAGCTCATTTCCCTGATGGATTAGAATAAAACGTCTTCGTTTTCTATTAAAATCTGCACAATCAGCTTTTGGTACCGCATATCATGCAGGGTGGTAAGGGTGCTGTCCTCAGGGGGCCTCATCAGAGTGGGCCCAAACACGATCCCCAGATTTTCTGCATTCATGAAATTGTCTTTTTCATTCATAGTAACCCTGCAAAACAAACATATAGAACAGAGACATTATGGAGACTTGAGGATTGATTTTATGTATTGATTATGTATGTAAGTCCCAAGAACATCTCTGGTTCAGGAAATTGCAATAAAAAAATTGGGAATCAGAACAGCAGAAAGGTATTTTTGGAAGGGTAATTTACTGATTTTTCATTTTAAATTGTTGACATTGCCTTCGCCGGTGGGAATGAATTACTTATGTGAATCTGGCAGGAACACAATTTTTAAAATTAGAAAATTAGTCCTCCTT
Organism: Pan paniscus; assembly: GCF_029289425.2. Lineage (NCBI taxonomy): Eukaryota > Metazoa > Chordata > Mammalia > Primates > Hominidae > Pan > Pan paniscus. The sequence goes on along the minus strand of NC_073255.2, from coordinate 34,343,783 downwards.
ATTAAGTAAATGTGGAACTATCATTTAAGGAATACTGGTTTGTAGGGGCAGCAGATTCTGAGGCTGGCCCATGGTCCTTTCATAGGCCTTATACAGAAGGCTTTTTTCCCCCGCTTGTTGCTTCCTACTGGTCTGTATGCTGGAGAGTGGGAAGGGAAGGGCAGGATCCCTCTCTGCTGGGAGGACCGGTGCCAGAGGAGAAAGGTTATGTGTAGAATGGGCTGTCATGAATTATGAATTTAGGAAGAGCCAGGCCGTTATCATGGGGTGGGGGAACAGCTGGAATGTCGCCAAACTGGACGGCAGTTGGACATTATTTCTAGTTCCCACAGGATGAAGTCTACAGCAGTTGAAATTAAAAATCATTTCGACATCCAGATAAGAACTGCAGAGCCTTTAAGAATAAAATTCAAACTGCAAAGCTGGTTTAACACCTTCCTCATGGAATAAAATTACAATCTCCCAGAGTTTTGTTTTCACAAATTTAAGTTTTAGAATGTTCATAATAGATGTAAAAGGGAGTGGGTTCTCCAAAAACGAGCGAAATATAATTAAAATGTGTTTAGGTTGTGCATAAAAAGCCATCCCTTTCTATTTCCTTACAACTCATTAGGATTAGCCATTGAGTATTATTTTAAGGTCAACCCAGTTTGTGTCATGTACATGCCACAAAGCTAAGAAGAAGGTTGGAAAGAGGACATTTCTCACCATCAAAGTGCCCACAGTTTCCTCTTAAGTCAGGCACTATGCCTGACCAAACAAGATGGCTGGCAAACCCACTATGATAAAGATACAGTATTATTGGCATTTAAGGTTCAGCTGAATATGATAAAGATACAGTATTATTGGCATTTAAGGTTCAGCTGAATATGATAAAGATACAGTATTATTGGCATTTAAGGTTCAGCTGAAAGGTGTCAGCATTTTTCTGGTAGTGGTACTTTGCCTTCCAAACTGTAACAACTGGATATTGATCACAATAAATATTTTACAGCTAATTGAAAGCCAGATGTGATACCCATAGTTTATTATCTAAAAATTACTTGTACTCCTAAATTCAGTAAATTAATCAGAATGGGAATATTCTGAGCTAAATGTTACCATCACCCTGAATCTGAGCAACAATATTGTATGTCTTATAAGGTAGAAAAATAAAAATCTCAATACCTGCTGTTTATACAGTCCTCAGTTTGCTTCTTTTCACATACTAAGTAGATCTGTAAACTGGTCAATGTAGACAATTTTTGGTTCATTTTATCAAAGAATGGGCTGCTGCCAAGTATCTTTCAAAAACACAGAGGCACACAGATGTGCCCTGATCCCTCCAATGTTATAACACCAATTCATCGACCTCATTACACATGTGCAGTGAAAGAGAGAGACACAAGGTTTAGGGAGAATAGTGTCACCAGAGGTTCTGGTGTCCCATAAACATCCAGACGTCTCCATCTCTGTCTCCCACACACTCACGCAGACAGCTGTGTGTGTGTGGCAGGTACTCTCTGAGATGGACCTCAGTGATCCATGCCTCCTGGAATTCATACCCTGCATCCCTTCCCCTAAAGTATGGGATGGACTTGATTTGCTTCTAACAGATAAAACATGGTAAAAGCAATAGGATGTCACTTCTGAGATTAGGTTACAAAAAGACTGTCTCTCATATTGGGTGCTCTTGCTTTTTTGTTCTGAGAGAAGCCTGTTGGCTTTTTGTGAGCTGCCTATGGAGAAATGCACATGGCAAGGAACTGAGGGTTGCCTCCAGCAAACTGCTGGTGAGGGAGTGAGGCCTTCAGTCCAACAGCCTTTAAGGAACTGAATCCTGCCAACAACCATGTGAGTGGGCTTGGAGATGGATGCTACCACCATCAAGCCTTCAGGAGAGAATTTTTTTTTTCTTGAGACAGCGTCTCATTCTGTTGCCCAGGATGGAGTACAGTGGTGCCATCTTCGCTCACTGCAGCCTTCGTCTCCCGGGTTCAAGCAATTCTCCTGTCTCAGCCTCCCAAGTAGCTGGGATTACAGGCCCATCAAGCCTTCAGATAAGACTGCAGCCTCATTACAGACCTTGAACTGGAGGCAGCCAGCTGAGTCACACCTGGATTCCTGACCCTTAGAAACTATGAGATAATAAATGTTTACAGTTTTAAGCCACTAAGTTTCGGGAGCGATTTGTTACTCAATGAGAGAGAACTCACACATCCAGAAAAATAAGAGATCAGGCTGGGAATGTGCTCTCCCAGGAGGCAGGCAGGCTCAGGAGCCTGGAAAGGGGAAAGCGACAGGGGGATGAACAGGACACAGAGTACAGGGCTTGTGTCAGATGAAGATGCAGACACGGAGGCAGAGTAGTTAAAGGCTGTACATCAGCCTGCCTGGGATCCTGCCTTCACCTCTTCAAATCAGCTGTGTAACCTCCCCAAGTGTCAGCAGTCTCACAAGTGACACAAGGCCCCTAATGGCGCCCCTTTCTTTTTCTTTTTTTTTTTTTTGAGATGGAGTCTCGCTCTGTTGCCCAGGCTGGAGTGCAGTGGCACGATCTCGGCTCACTGCCAGCTCTGCCTCCTGGGTTCACACCATTCTCCTGCCTCAGCCTCCCAAGTGGCTGGGACTACAGGCGGCTGCCACCACGCCCGGCTAATTTTTTTGTATTTTTAGTAGAGACAGGATTTCACCGTGTTAGCCAGGATGGTCTCAATCTCCTGACCTCGTGATCCGCCCACCTTGGCCTCCCAAAGTGCTGGGATTACAGGCGTTAGCCACCACAGTGGCGCCCCTTTCATAGGGATGATACACTGAAAGTGCCTGGAGTGGTTCCTGGCACAGTGAAACTCCAGCAGTTATGGCTAGGGAGGAATGCCGTCCACTTTTCCTCATGCATTAACCGCTCTAGGAGCAGAGCAGGCTTTGTGCACGAGACATGAGCTTACTTTTTGAGGTGGATCATTAGGTACCGGAGGGTTTCATAGTGGGCAGGAGGCAGCAGCATCAGCACTTCATGGACGGCTTCCAGCCTCTCATCTGCATTGGAGATTTCTGTGAAGTTCATGCATGATGGGTATTAGTTCAGAGTGTGGCATTCAAGTTTTCAGAGAAGAAACAAGAAGTTTTTGTTTTAGCCAGAAGTGGGGAAGGATTCTAATAAATTCATGCAATCCAAGCACGTTTCACTTAATCAATTTGTTGGTGTCCTGTGTCATTCAGGAAAGAGTTTGAGGCTGAGCACCACATGCTTATTGAATGTCCTCTGGGTGGCCAGAGGCTGGACACTGTCCTTGCCCTCCATGAATCTGTAAACCAGCAGAATGCTTACAGTCAGGGAGCATATGTGCAGACTATGCTTTGCCTTCTTCTGAACACTAGATTTGCTAGAAATATCCCTCTCACAAGTTTTAATTTAAACTGCACCACATACGGTAGTATTGCCTTGCAGTTGTCTAATGAGTCTTTCCCTGGCGGACTTCTACAACCTAATACATTTTACAAGGCAAGGACATTGGCAATGAGCCACCCAACTCAGCCTGCACTCATGGCACTTCTCACCGTGGTGTTGGCATACTTAACCCCGGTGCACAGCCCAGGTTAGGAAGTGGAGACTGGACACATTAACAATGGGAGGAAGAGTACATGCTTCTGGCTTTTGGGTCTCTGATAGGTACTGGCAGCTACTCAAAGAAAACCCTCCTGCTATTCCTCCTGGAGTAGAGGATCTAGATGCTAGAACCTTCTTTGCCAGGACCACTAGGGCCCCGGAAGGAGGGAATAGTCTTACCGGGGTCAGGGCCTCAGCTCATCTGAAAAGTGCATCTCACACTGATCCCAGCCTGCATCTGTGTCTCCCCATCAGGCATCTCATTACTATATTTAACAGCATACCTAAACTTTTCAACCTTTAAAGGTTTTTTTTTAAAATAAAAACAACAACAACAACAAGCAAAAACTTCCTCAAAGTGAGCTTGACTTCTGTGTCATGTGTCTCAGCATCTGAATCTACCTTTGGTCACTTTTGCCTCTTCCTGGGCAAAGTGTAGCCCCTTCCCCCAGACCTGCCCCCTTTTCACTCTATTCCTCTCTCCCTCAGCAGTGGGCCCAAGTGCCAAACACTGAATGAGCAACCCCAGGCTGATGGAAAGCAAATCCTGATGTCCCATTCCTGGACGCATGAGCTCAGCTCTCCAAGCCTTGCTTTTCTTCTCTGTAAAATGGGATTATAATATTTGCCACATGGGGTACATGAGAGAATTAAACTGGTGAGACGTTCTAGTATACTGCTTGACACAGTGTATTCTGGCCTTCTATTCATTTTGAACAGCATCAACAGACAAAACTTGCTTGTGACTTTAACTGATTAGGAATGAAATTCTGCCTAACAGATAAAAGTAGTTAATCTAGACCAAGCTTGTCTGACCCGCAGCCTATGGGCCGCACATGCCCAGGACAGCTTTGAATATGGCCCAGCACAAATTTGTAAACCTTAAAACATTATAAGATTTTAAAATAATTTATTTTAAAAATTATTTAAAATTATCATTAAAGCTATCATTAATGTTAGTATATTTTATGTGTGGCCCAAGACAATCATTCTTCTTCCAATGTGGTCCAGGGAAGACAAAAGATTGGATCCCCATGATCTAGTCAGTCCTCATTGAAGACTTTTTTTTCTGCTACAGAAATATTCATGCTTTCAACATATAATAGGCCTGACTGTGTTGGTTCCCAGCATACAAGGAACAATGTGGACAGAACTGCCTGACACATACATCAGCCCACAGAGTTCTTAGAACTGGTTCGACTCAGCTGTTGAACTATGCCTGGTCAGCTATTTATTGTTGTGCCCTCACTTGACAAGACAGGCACAAATGCAATAATTTAAACAGTTCTGAGTTTTAATTATCTGAAGGTCAAAAGCACTGTACTTAAAAATTTGGTAGAAATAAAAAATTAATTTGAAGTACTTACTTGCTGCATCTATAAATTTGGAATAGGTATCATATGTGATGACAGGGATGGGTAAGTCTCTGAAATACAGTTTAAGGGCTCCAGTGATGATGTTTATGTCTGGATAGACATTGGCAGATATATCGGCCTTTTCACCATCTGAAAAACAATCAGTGATCCAAGTCCTAATTAGGACCTTATTTCACCAAGGCATGTACAGAAAGAAAAAAAAAAATCCAACGATGAATGCTCCCTGACAAGTCTCAGCTAACTCTTTTGGCTTCTAGTAACACTGAAGTGTAGGAGGCAACAGAAAGGAGTTTGGTGAGAGGGAGGTAGGGTCTGAGGGTTTGTGCAGGCAAACGGGTGATAAAACAAACTTCAAACAGTGATTTGGGTCCCAGCCCCTGGTAATTTGCTAAATAGAAATTTAGCACAATAATGTGTATTATGGACACTAAGGTTCATAATAAAATGACAATCTAATCTGAAACAAGAGAACATCAAGAAGCTCTAATACATCTCCACCAGTGTTTTTTAGACTTGGATTTGGAAGTCACGTTCACAAAACGATTGTTGAATAGTTTCAGTTCTTACTGTTTCTTTCAGGCTCACTGAAGGGTTTGTTTGTTTGTTTTTAACTTGATCCTTCCTCCCTGATCCCCTAGGACTTTAATCTGGGAAACTTTACCCTTTCCTCTTGGATATGTGATGTTATATTTCTTATCATTCTTTTTTGTGTGTGTGAGACAGAATCTCACTCTGTAGCCCAGGCTGGAGTGCAGTGGTGCAATCTTGGTTCACTGCAACCTCCACCTCCCGGGTTCAAGCAATTCTCGTGCCTCAGCCTCCTGAGTAGCTGGGATTCCAGGGACGTGCCACCATGCCTGGCTAATTTTTGTATTTTTAGTAGAGAGGGGGTTTCACTATGTTGGCCAGGCTGGTCTCGAACTCCTACCTCCAGTGATCCACCTGTCTCGGCCTCCCAAAGTGTTCGGATTACAGGTGTGAGCCACCGCGCCTGGCCTATTTTGACAGTTATTTCACTTCAGCACTTTAAATATATTATGCTAATGTATCTGGTATTTATTGTTGGTCCAAAATTGTTTCTTTGTAGGCAGTACAAAGGATCAGCATAGAAGTTTTGACCTGCTCCGTTTCCAACCCCCAAAGTGCTGGGATTCTAGGCCTAGCCACCGTGCCTGGCCTATATTTCTTACCATTTCTAACAATAGTTCTCAAGACATTTTTTGACTTTTAGTTTTACCGTTAGGAAATACCACTCCAATTTGTCACAGACTATGACATTTTTTAGATAAAAATGTTTTAATCATATAAGAATTCTTAATATCTTTTGCATAAAGAATTAAAAGAATAAATGCCTCAGCAAATTTGGTTCTTAAGATAAAAAAAGCTGCCGATGTATAGAAAACAGTAAAAGCATAGAAGATATGCCATGTTGATTTCATTATTTACATATTTAGCAAACAGTTATTGAGAATCTGTCATGTGCCAAGCACCATTAAGCCCTGATGAACCATGGAAAAGAGATACTCTCTGCCAACCAACAGTTCTAGTCAGACTGACTGACAGACATGCAACTCAACAATGACAAGGAAATAGGAGGATTGCTATGCTGAAGAAGTGTGGAGAATGTGGGGGGATGTGGAAAAAGGAAGTGGAGCTCTGAGGTTAGCTTGGGGTAGTCAGCGAGGCTTCCTCAAGGAGGAAAGGCTTGAGCTGACCCCTGATTACAGGTGTTTGCCAGGCAGAGAGGTGAATAAATTTCAGATAGACAGGACAATGTGAGCCAAGTCACTTCTTCATGGCAACAAATAGGGTGTATTTCAGGATAGCTGGAGTGTGCAGTACAGTAGGGAGGAGGAACTGGAGAGAAGTCTAAAGAGAGAGGGAGGGCTACCTCATTGATTTCACATACCACACTACAAAGTAGAGGCTCTATCCAGTAGGCTCTATCCAGTAGGGGTTCCATGTCTTGACTGGCTGTACCAGAATTATTTGGATTGCTTATTAAAAATACAGATTCTTGGGCTTATCCAGCTTTCTGAATGAGTCTTCAAGTTGGGTCCCAGTGACCCATATTTTTAACAGGATCCCCAGGATGGCCATGATATCTGACTTAAGAGATAGTATGTTCTAGAGAATATACACCACAGTTATAAAGAACAAAAGCAGTTCCCTCCTACATGTCCACTGCCTTCCCCTACATTAGTGCTGGGGGTGCCCTCCCATCCCTATGATCCCTTCTTTGGAGCTTTGAGAGAATGACAAGAATGGGATTCTGAGACAGGGGATGCAGATGGGTACTCCAATGCCATATGGATTGTCTGCCCATTGACAGTGATCACTTGTCAATGGCTGTGAAGGAAACACTTCACCCAGTGAGGCAGAAACATGAGATTTGTAAGCCATTATTCCTCCGTTTCTTGAAGAACAACTCTTAGTAGTTCTGAAACCCCATTTCTACTATGATTAAAACCTAGTTCCAATCGAGAAGGGTTGTTAGGATGTCAGATGGCATTCAAGAAAGTACAAGCTTACCTCTGTCAAATGCCATTTTGACATCTTCAATGTGTTCAGTGAACCCAGAGACTCTATAAAGGCCTTCTGATTTTAATCCTGTTAGAGAGAGAGAGAGAGAGACTGACTTTAGCTTCTTGAAACATCTAAAAAAAAAAAGACTCTAATTTCACATCTACACTACATGCTATCAGAAAATGAGCAAACATAGACAGTGATTTTATTTATCACACACTGTTGCATCAGAACTTGGACTTGTCTGTCTCAATTTCCCAGGCAAGTCTGTTCTCATTTGCCCATGTAGCAGCGGAGATCTCAATGGAAATCCAGTCTTCATCCTTCCCTGCTTTGCAAAGAGAACTGATATTTAAGATTCTCATGGACCGTTCCCTTACTTCCTTTCCTTTGTTCATGAGCTTGCTGGACATGAATTTCGTCACCGTAGGAAGCAACCTGGCTTTCTTCCTAGCATTATCTTTATTAATTTTTGTGGGTACATAGTAGGTGTATATATTTATGGGGTATATGAGATATTTTGATACAGGCATAAGATGTGTAATAATCACAGCAGCGTAAATGGGGTACCTAGCATCATCTTAATCCATGTGCTATATTGTATGTAGCACTGTACTAGATACGCACGTGTATGTATGTGGGTATCTAATCTGTATTACTCTGATTTTATTGGAAAAAATTAGACTATTACAGCCTTTCATGTTTAAGACTATGTTAACTGTTTAATTAAAAACGATTACTTGTTATACTTTTAGACAACTGATTATACAAACAGATGCAGGAAAATAAAGTTTTGGTTATTGCTTCTGGAAATTGAATCACTGCAAATTTAGGCTAAGAAAAAAAGACATGGTTTCTGTCCCTGGAACTTATTGATTTGTTAAGATATGTCCTAAAAACGAGTCAGTTCCCAAAAGTATGAGCAGGGATAAAGGACTGGGTTTCAGACTTTGTATGTCACAAACTAGCTGCTATCAAAACTATAGCTACAGTAAAAATGAGCAAACAAATAGCCTCTGCTGCTGCTGCCATATATTCTGCCAAACTCTTGATAACTCACATATTCTCCTGTTTTTTCATTTGGAAAACATTTATGGAGTATGTATTATCTGCCATATATAAGGGTCTTCATTAGGTATGCATCAGAGACAACAAATACGTGGCGTAAATCACAAATACTTCCCCTCATCCCTCCTGTGACCATGACAGATACTCTTAGTTGATCTCAGCCCTTTTTCCCACTGAGCCCTATTTAGCCTCAGAATTCATCTCAGTTCCAATTGTTCAGGTGACCACTACGGATCAACTGGAGTTGCCACACAAGACGAAACCTGTGGGTCATCCTGTTCTAAGATGTTGGTGCATATGAGCACATCTCATTCCAGTTGGAACATGCACTGCCACAGAGGCACAGACCCAGTGGATTATGGGAGCCCCTAGCAGTGAACAATGAACCCTGCCTGTTGATGGGTGAATCAAAGTTCTGGCCTCTGGTGAGGCTCTCTTTCTGGCTCATAGATGGCCACCTTCTCTCACACATCCTTTCCTTGGTATATGTGCATGGAGAGTGAGAGAGCGAGCTTGCTGTTTGGTGTCTCTTCTCATAAGGACATTAGTCATAATGTTTAGGGTCCCTCCCTCAGGACCTCATTTAGCCTTAATTATTTCTTTGGAGACCTCCGTCTCCAAAGACAATCACACTGGAGATTAGGGCTTCAATATGTAAATTTGGTGGGGCAGGGGACACAAACATTCAGCTATAAGATTCACTGAGTCACTTTCAAAGAAATCCAGGTTTTCAAGGAACGTAGAAAAATCCATGCTTTTGTTCTCACTCATAAGTGGGAGTTGAACAGTGAGAACACATGGACACAGGGAGGGGACCACCACACACCGGGGCCTGTTGGGGGGTCAAGGGGAAGGAGAGCATTAGGACAAATACCTAATGCATACAGGGCCTAAGACTTAGATGACAGGTTGATAGGTGCAGCAAATCACCATGGCACATGTATACCTATGTAACAAACCTGCACATTCTGCACATGTATCCCGGAACTTTAAAAAAAAAAATCTACGCCTTATACTATATGCCAAGTTGCATGGTTTGGATTATAATTAAATGGGGGTAATTTTCCTGACTTTAGCCCATGCTTCACTGAGCAAAGCGTCACCCTGTATTACATCGAGATGCTTTTTTAAGAAGCTAATCTTTGAAGGAAATGATAAAGGATGGTTAGAGTTTGCCAGAGTAGCAGAAGTTGCCAGCTATCCTTCCAATATTTGTTCTCCCATTCTTCTGTTGTAATGGAACCTTTGATTTTTAGAACAATATCCATTGCAGTGGCCATTAAACTCTGGCCCATGTGAGAGCAGAAGTGACATTTACAGCTTCTGTGGCCTTGAAGGAACGGAGCATGCTCTTTTCCACTTTCTGTTAAGTGAAATGCAGATGAGATGGTGGTGGCCAACTGCGATTGTGCACGCAGGATAGCACTCAAGCAGGACAGAACAACAAGCTGCAGTGCCTGGGTTCCTGCCACGGGGGAACAGACTATTCCTGGACTGCTCCTGGGTACCTGGACTATTACTGGGGAAAGAAATAGATTTCTATCTTGTCAAAGGCACTGTTACTCAGGGTCTCTGTGACAGCACTGAGATGTACAGGCTACATAATATAGTTAGACAGACTTGGAGGTGGAGGTATGGGTGTGGGTCATTCCAAGAAGAGGCAAAATTAACATAGATTGAGTTCAGTAGATTGGACATTGTACTCGGTCCATTTATGTATCAAGTCACTTTAATCCTCACCAACCACCTTATGAGGTACAGTTGATTCCATCCATATTACAGATGAAGAAACAGATATGCAAATGTAGTAAGCAACCTGCCCAAGGTCATACTACAGCCAGTAAGAGACAGGGCTGAGAATTTAACTTCAAATCCTTGATCTTTTCACTCTGCCACATCATGCAGAGACAAATGAACATAAAAGAACATTTGGAGAACAATAAGGAATTTTTTATGGATGGAAGACAGGGAAAAGTGTTGGTAGTGGTGGCCCCACAGCGGGGAATGCAGGTGTCATACAAATTTCTCCCAGTGCATTCTCTGGTTCTGCTTGCATGCTTAGGCCCCTAATACCTGCCTGGGGCTCTAATCCCCGTGCTGTGACTCTTTTGGCATCAATTCCTGATTTGTGCTACTCTATCTCGCTCTTGTACTAGGCAAACTTAGTGCAGTGCCCCCTATTCTTAAATGTTAGACATGTCAGTAATTATCATGCCTGAATTATCAGTTGTCTTTGGTAAGGATCACAATGGGAGGACCCCAGCTTCTTCAGAAAAGCCCTGATTGCAGGCTCTGGAGAGGCTGATAATCTGACCCCAAACTGCAGGGCCCAGGGCCACTTGTCCCAACCACTCATCCAGAGGCAGGGAATCCCTCCTTTCCTCTTACCCAGTTTAGCCACTGGATTAATATGTTCACCAGATCCCAAAGCACTCATTAAGCTCTGTCAGCCACAGTGGTGAAAAGATAGAAGGCATTTCTTACACTCTGGGATTAAATTAGCAAGCTCTCAGGGAACAAGCTCTCCTCTTTAGTTGTGCTTTGGAAAAAATGGGGTAGCTGACCAATGAATATGTATGTATAAAATATATTAAGCCAATTAGGACACAATAATGGATAGCCAGTATAACAGAATATGATACATGGCAAAAGTGGTTTAAGCCTTATAGAAAGGCTGTATATATGGCCAAATCACCCAAATTATATCCGGCAACTTCAGTGAACATTTTGATACTGAACAGTGGCCAAAGAAAGCACAAATAAAGGAAAAGTGACTCACGTACAACATAAAGAACATTTTTTGAAATGTTTCTATCTTCCTTGTTTCCTTTATTTTTCACTGCGTAGATCTTTTAAATCTTTGAACTCTCCTCTTCGAAATAAACAATGAATATTAGGAGCACATTTTTATATGGTAGGAGATGTATGTGTTGCTCAACAATTTCTTATTTAACAGAAGCACCTTTTTTTTTCAAAGCTCCAATTCAAGCCTCACCTCTGCCATAACCCTTCTCATTGTCCTTAAATAGGATTAAAACATTTTGCTTTGTGACTCCATGGTACCCTGAACACGGCCATCCACAATGTTTATTTATTTGCTCCCCTGATTGCCCACTCTAAAGTATGAATTTCTTCCATGCCTCAGCCTCTCGAGTAGCTGGAACTACAGGTGTGCACCACCACACCTGGCTAATTTTTTAAAAGAATTTTGTAGGATGGGGTCTCACTATGTTGCCCATGCTGGTCTTGAACTCCTGGGCTCAGGCGATTGTCTGGCCTCAGCTTCCAAAAAGTGTTGGGATTACAGGCGTTAGCCACTGCACCCAGCTGAAGTATGAATTTCTTGAAGGTGAGAATGGTGACCTTTATTACCTCAATGCCTACCATATAATAAATGTTCAGTAAACATTTTTTGAATGCATATATGCATGGTTTATGCATACAATGGAAATTGATATAGCTGGTTGGATTGAGTCTACCTGTGAGAGAGAGAGAGAGTGTGTGTGCGCGCACACATGCGTAGGTCATTTTCCCAACAAGAGTAGTAGAGCAACTCTGTTTCCTTGACAACAGTAAAAACAAACAATAAAAATAAAATCACTATAGGAAGTATTTTCCAAACCTCTTGCTTCAATTTCCCGAATGCATATGTCTACCACCATGGGTCTCTGAGTGTTGTGAGCCTTCACAAGTGTTGTGAGGTCACAACAGTACACTTTCTTGATCCTCTTGAGATCAGGTTGGCAGTCATTGGGAACGTGCTTGGAACACTGTTTGTGTACGTTCAATCCACAGTCTGTAAACAAAGAAGCCACGTTAGCCTAGCCCAGCCCTTTTGTCAAAGCACAACACAAATTATATGCTGCCAAAAATAAAAATATCACCACCCAAGGGTTTGACATATTTCTCTGGAACATCTATCCCGTTTCTAGGACTCTACAGGATAAATACGAGTATCATCTCTAATCACTAAACCCTTATATGATTCCATTTTTCTCATTAAGCCTTCTCTGTCGCTGGACCTTAAGAACGAACATCTGAGACAGCTTAGGTAATTGATCAGGTTTTTTTGTATATGTTTTCCTGTTTCAGGCTGGAACCCTTTGGGTCCACAAGTAGGTTTTTGGGTTTGGATTCCCAGACAGTCCTGGCTTATAAAGGGCACCTAGGGTTTGTTCCAGGCTGTTTCCTTTAAGCTCTTGATGCTCCTTGTGTGGGAGGCAGAGTTACTCTTTCTGCAGGACTCTCTAATCTTTGCTTTGAGAAGCCCATGACCATTGGTATCCTCTTCCCCTTTCCTGGAAGGTTGCCCCATAGTTTCCAATCCCTTCCTCCTTGGGCAGTTTGGGTAGGCCGCTTTCCTTTCTACGTGCCTTATTTTGACACCTGTGAGTGGAAATATTGCCTAACTATATACACCAGTAGGAGTACTTGAGAGTTTATAACAATGCCATGTAATGTAATGTGATGATTATTTATAAAGTTCATATGAAAATCCAAAGCTGAAAAGGGTGCTTTTAAAGTTCAATGAACACATGTAGAGCCTGCTAGCAGTCAATATCCACTGATGGAATTTCTCTGATGATAAAAAGGCACAGTTGGCCGGGCGTGGTGGCTCACGCCTGTAATCCCAGCACTTTGGGAGGCCGAGGCAGTTGGGCAGATTGCCTGAGGCCAGGAGTTTGAGACCAGCCAACATGGTGAAACCCTGTCTCTACTAAAAATACAAAATTAGCTGGGCATGGTGGTGGACCCCTGTAATCCCAGCTACTCAGGAGGCTGAGGCAGAACAATCACTTGAACCCAGGAGGCAGAGGTTGCAGTAAGCTGAGATTGCGCCACTGCACTCCAGCCTGGTGACAGAGGGAGACTCCCTCTCCAAAAAAAAAAAAAAGGCAGCATAGTCTACCATTCTGCTACATTCTGAAAGAGAACAATTCAATGCTGAAGTTGTTCAAAGTTGATGTGCTGTCTACTCAAAGTATCTTCTAATACTGTTTTCCTAGGCACAAAGAATAACACACACGTGCACACACGATAAGGAATATTGTAGTCATCTGCTTTATAAAATAGCACTTAAGCACACCAAGAACTTGAGAGGATCTAAACTTTTGTAAAATCAGTGGTAATTTCTAAGTGATTTTCATGTCATTTTTATTGGCTGAGTTCTCTGTCTACCTCCTTCCAAAATAAAAAAAAAAACAGTTCTAATTCATCTTTATCAACATGAGAAATTCAACAAAGCTCAAGTGACTTCAATAATATTTTGATACATCTATCTAGTGAATGTAAATTTTGGCTAACTGCGCTAAATAGAGTTGGCTGGGTTTCTTGTTGAATCCTCTTTTATAGAAGATCATAATAGCACCTACCTCCTGGCATTAGCCATGAGGCTCAAATAAAAGTTAATAAAGTGTTTAGCATAGTGTCTGAAATACAGTTAAGTACTGTATACGTGTTAGGTCAAATAAAATAAATAGCAAATATGGTGATAAAAAAAATGTAAGTATATCTGCCCAGCTATTCTTAAGTGATTTCATTAGGAATTCTTAGTATGTCTTACAAACTTCATTTAAATTTTTTTGTTAAATTCTGATAAATTTATCATTTTAACCATTTTTAAGTGTATGGTTTGGTGGCATTAAGTACATTCACACTGTTATGCAACCACTACCACCGGCCATCTCCAGAACTTTTTTCATCTTCCAAAGCTGAAACTCTATACCCATTAAACAATATAACTCCCCATCTACCCATCCCCTGTAACTACCATTCAACTTTCTACCTCTTGGAATTGCTGCCCTAGGTACCACATATAAAAGGAATCATCCATGTTCATTTAAGACCTAAAGCAACAATGTGTTTATGTAGAGTTTAATACTGATATTTTATTAAAATTAAGATGTTCTATAACAAATGTAAAAATGCTCCATTTTTTACAAAGCAGTAGAAATCCATATTCTACAAATGAAGTCCAGTGCATTCTAAAAATACTTAAAAGATGTAATATATGGAAAGCTGAGAGGCAATGATGGTTCTTCCTAACCTTTCATGATCAGTTTTCAGCCTCCCTGCTGCCAAGAGGAAATATAAGGCCAAAAAGTAGCCATTGGAAAATACTAACAATGTGGCCTCAGAAAATGTCTTATTTTAAAAAAACAAAACCAGAAAAAACCCCGCAAAAACCCTTTTATCCCAGAGAAAGTTGAAAAGTTGCTGTTCACAGCTAATATGAAGCCCAGAGTTTTGTTCTCATAATATTGACTTTGGACCAATTTCTTGCTGAAATTGGATAATACCAGCAATTAGGGATATTTTTGATAGGTACAATAGGGACAGGCCAAATTAATGACCACTGAGTAATTCAGATATTCTACCCCTTTGCTCAGTGGCTGAGCTGGGAGATACGTTGTGGCTCCTGGCAAGTCAGTCTTTAGTGTTAAACAGAGTTTCTGAATATTTATGGAGAAGCTGCTTCTGAGCTATGTTGACCACCCCTTAAACATAGACCTGCAATGGGGGAGGTGGAACTACTTGAACCATGCAGGTATCAACACCGGTGATTGGTGTATTTACACAATGGAAGCTAGAAGCCTCTTCCAGGCAGAGAGGAGGACTTAGGGTTACAGGATGCTGTGAGCCAAAATGGGAAAGATCACCTTAATTAGTGTCATTACCTTATTGTATTCTAAATGCTCCTAAGATTTTTAAAAATCATCTCCTAGCAAGGAAGAAGTCAGTCATGGTGTTGGTAGAAACCTGATCAATATCAGAGGCGGCTGGTCTTGCTCCCAGCCACAAGTGTTTGCCAGAAAAACCATGGCAACATGAATTAGGAAACCCAGTTACACATTAATTTGTATCATTTATCATTGTGTTAGATGTACCTTAATAAGATGTATGCTGTTAGCAATAGGTGTATACCTCCAATTCCAGATGGAAAATCACCCAGGCTTTGAAACTACTTTGAAAATATGTGATATCAAATCAAGGTGCATGGTTTCACTGCTAATCTGATGACAAAGAGATACTGAGCATGAACTCTGGAATCTGGCTCCCATTGAATCAATATTCTATTCCTTGCTGCGTAGCCAAGGGCAAATAACAAGCCTCTGTGTCTTTTTTTTTTTTTTTTAATGGAGGATAATTGCATCTCCCCCAAGGTCTGTTGGTGAGGCTAATGACATGATAAATAGAGATTAACTGGTGCCTGGTATGTGGTAAATATTCACCAGCACTATTACTATTTTTATGTCTTACCTTTTGTAGTAAGATGGGGTAGGAAAAAGTATGGCTTTTCTAGCTATGCAGTTCCATTGGAATTGATTTTTTTTTTCTTTTACGGACTACTGCCTATTGTAAGAGGCAGGTAGGTGTTTAAGGAAATGTACTTTTTGTTTTTTTTTCTTTTCTTGCATAAACATGAGATATTCTGTTTCATTCCTGCAAACACTTGAAATAGTTTCCCCATTAAGCACAGACAGGCCTTGAACCCTGCAGAAAGCTAGACTTTTGAGCTAATCTGAGCACATTTCCCAGCTCTGGAGAGAGATCCTCCAGCTCAGCACAGTGGCATTTTATATAATTGGAAAAGAAGAAAGTTCTGTGTCTACCTGAGCACCGGACCCCTTGGGCGATGAGCCCCCACATGAAATTGGCACAATATTCACACCAATGTGGGCCTCGGAACGTGTGGACCTGTGATCCAAAAGGAAGAAAAATGTCAGAAAGTTCAGTCATTTAAAGGCAGGTAGCCTCAGACATGTCAATGAAGATCAGCAGGAGCGATCCCCCACTGGGCTTTTCCTTCCAGTAAAGCAGTTGCAAACAGATCCTGAGAAAACAGAGATGTGCTTTGATCTTTGAAAATCCTTCATCGATCCACCATGCCCCAGGACAGAGTCAGAAAGGTGCGTGGAGAAACAGATTACAGGCCATGCCATCAGCTAAGGAGTAAGACTCTGACCACCCACAACAAGGCACTGTGTGGACAAACCCAAGATAGCCCAAGCTGGTCGCTATAACCTGCATTTAGCTCAGCAAGTTCTGGAAGGCAGAACTCAATTACTTTGTCCTTCTGACTGAAGTTTTCCCATCTCTACACTATCCAGGCAGGTATAAATAAGACATGATTATGGGATAATTAAAAGGTTCCAAGTCTTTGAGCTACTTCCAAAAAAGGCATTTTAAAAAGTAAAGGAGTTGGCTAAACATGCAGGCAACCAATAAGGCCTGTGGAATTGCTTTCCCCAGAGATAGTTTCCATATTCAGTAGGACTTGGTGTGGCCTTCAGGTAAGTAAGCTGAAAATCTTTCCTGGTTGACCAAAGTGCTGGTCTCATTGATTGATGCTCCCAGCCAGTTGTTAAATATTCTGAATATCACAAAGTAAGGATGGTCTTATCTCTGATTATTGAGGCATAGGTCCTCCTGTATTAAATTATGATTTAAAATGAAAACAAAACAAAGCAAAAATACTGGCATCAAAGAGCTTTAAGAAGCAAATGTGGCCACGGTCAATCTAAAATGACCATAGGCAGTCTATCGGGGGCATACAAATGTGCACGAAAATGTCCCGAATTTTTACAAAGTTAAAATATTATAAAGCATTATAGAAGGCCTTTCAAAGTCATAAACCTCTATTAACAAAAGAAATGTAGACAATTTTTTTTTTTTTTAAACTGCTTTTATTTAACAAAAAAACAGGATGACGAGTGCGGTCACAATTTGGAAAGGTGTTCATCTGAGTTCTACTTAAGAAAAAAAGAGCCTCAGTTTGAGTTCTTTATTCATACATGTTAGTAATTGGGTGTACATAAAGAGGCAAACAAAATGGGTCTGGATCTCTTCTAAGGAAACTGATGAGTAAAAGCAGAGAAAGAAGATAAGCTAGTTAATAAATAAAAAAGAGCAACTTATGACTCTGTAATAAAGTGAAGTTATAGTAGTCTTTCTGGTATTTCAGTTTATCACATGCAAACTGCCTATTATATAGTTCCTGCTTTGAAAATGATGCCAAAAATTTCTCAACATTTTTCTAGGGAATGACCCTAAGAAATGACAAAGCATTTTTTAACAGGAATGCAGAGAATTCATCCCAGAAAGACTTACAGGGCCAAATGTCATAATTCACTTAGAGGCCTACCAAGATTGAATGCAGTACTAAAAGAGTTCCTCAGTAAAGTATCCTATCTAAAGTTGGACATTTTCTAAATTCAGCAATTATACATTTCTTAATATTTTACTAGAAATGCTCTTAATTATGGCAGCAAAGTCAATTGTTAATCTGCTGTGAAGATCAATTAAATATAATAAAATAATATGTAAAATGCAACTCCAGAAAAAAAAAAAGTATAAAAAGGGCTACAGAAGAAAAAAAGATGAGGCTGCTACTAGAGAGACCAAGTGGGGCCCAACCTTATCCAGAATGGTCAGGAAAGCCTCTTTTGGTAGGTGACCAGATGGAAAAGAAGAGCCAGTTCTCTTCCACAGGGAAAGAGAAAGGGACAGAGATCATTCCCAGCAGAAGGAATATATGGAGGCCTTGCGGGAGCAAAAGAACTTGGTGTGGTGAAGGAACTAGATGGCCAGGGTGGCCAGAACACCAAAAGTTGGGGGGAGAGGAATTGGAATGAAGTTGAAGGTAGGATAGGAAAAGTTACACAGGGCCTTAAAGGCTTTATTCATGAGTGTGGATTTTGTTTCGATCTAAGTACAGTAGGAAGTTCTTGGAGGACTTCCCATAGATTTTTTTAAAAGATTATTCTGACAACTGTGTTGAAAATGAATGAGAGGGTGTTAATAGTGGAATAGATATGAAAACTATGTTGTAGTCTAGTTGAACAATGATAGAGCCTAACACCTGGATGCTGGCAGTGGAGATGGAAAGTGGAAGAATTTGAGGTATATTTTGAAGATAGAATTTATAGGACCTGATAGTAGAAGTGTGGGCCTTTGAGGGAGACAGGAGTCAAGAATGACTCTGAGATTCTAGCTTAGGAACTAGGTAAATGATGATACCATTTGCTGAGATGGGAAAGACACTCTTCTGGGGAGAAAGTGAAGAATTCCATTTTAGATGGGTTAGGGTTAAATGCTGCTATGATATCCAAGTGTTAGTGTCAAGCAGGAACTCATAGTTTGAGAGCTCAGAGGAGAAGCAAAGACCAGAGGTATAAATTTCACCATCTATGATGAATAGATGATATTTAAAATTGTTTGAATGAATAAAAAGTATGGTCATGCATCACTTAATGATGGAGCTACATTCTGAGAAAAGCATCCTTGGGTGATTTCATCATTGAGGGGGATCATCATAGAGCGCACTTGCATAAACCTAGATGGTAGGGCCTACTACACATCTAGGGTATATGGTATAGCCTATTGCTCCTAGGCTACAGACCTCTACAGCATGTCACTTTACTAAATACTGTAGGCAACTGTAACATAACAGTAAGTATTTATGTACCTGAACATATCTGAACATAGAAAAGGTACAGTAAAAATACAGTATAAAGGATAAAAAATGGCACACTTACATAGGGAAGCTCCATTATAATCTTATGGGTTCACCATGATATATGTGGTTCATTGTTGACCTAAATATTGTTATATAGCACATGACTATATTAAAGGTAGGGAGCAGAAAACAAAAGAGAGCTCATCCCCAAGCACTCAGTGTTCAAACATTTAGAGAAAACCAACGAAGTGTTCCAGAAGCCAAGAGGTGAAGAATGTTTTAGGGAATGAATGGTCAATTATGTTGAATGCTGGTAAGAGGTTCAATGAAATAAGTACTAAATATTGACTCAGATACATGGAAGTCATTAGCAACCTTAGCAACAGCAATCTCTTTGGATGGCTGAGGGTAGAAGTAAGACTCAACTGAACTGAAGAAGGTAAGGAAGTAGAGAAATATGTGGGTACCTCCTCTATCAGGAAGGCTGGCTATGATGTTCAACAGAGATAGAGGATAGCTCAAGGGAGATGTGGAGTCAAGGAAGGACTTCTTTAAAAGATGGGAAACACCAAGGCAAGTTGACTCGTTGATGAACTTGATACAATAGGTAAGAGACTGGAAATGCAGAAGAGAGAAAAGATAAGCAAAGGAGTGATGATCCTCAGAAGTTGAGAAATGATGGAGTTTAGGGTATCTGTGGAAGCAGTATATATTCAAGGAGAAGAACAGTTGAGATCTTTCCAGAATTCGTAGTGAGACACAAAATCTTCAGATTAAAAAAAGCTAAATGAGACTCAAACCAGATAAATAAAAATAATCTGTATCTATGCCGATTATACTGAAATTGCAGAATACCAAAAGACAAAGCAAAATCCTAAAACAACAACAACAACAACAACAAAAACCAAAACAGGTTATCTTTGAAAGGAGAGAAATAGGTAAAAATAGACTTTTCTTCAGCAGGAAGACATGAATAGATTATTGAATAATTTCATCAAAGTGCTCTGACAAAAATACTGCCAACCTAACTTTTATACCCAGCTAACTATCATCTAAAAGCAAGGGTGAAATAAAGATATTTTCAGACAAATGTCAAGAGTTTCCAATCACAGTCCTCACTTGAAGAAATACTAAAGGATATACTTCAGTGAGAAGCAAATTGAATCTAGGAGGAACAATTTCCAGAAGCAGTGGTGAGCAAGAAAACTGGTAAATGTGGGTCAATCTAATCATGCCCTATTTGCATACAACAATAACAAGATGACTAACTGTAGGGGACTTAAACATGGGGTAAAAAAATGACATGGAAGTTTGAAGGGGATGAAGAAGTCTAAAGTTCTCTTAATTTGGGAAATGTAAGAAGAGCTACTAATTAACTGAAGAATATTTGAAGTCAATTATGCATGTATTAAATTTTTGATAATTTAAAAAAGGGTGGGATGAAATCCATTAATCAAAAAGAATATATGGCTGGGTGTGGTAGCTCATGCCTGTAATCCCAGTGCTTTGGGAGGTCAAGGTAGGAGGATCACTTGAGGCCAGGTAGAGACCAGCCTGGGCAACATAGTGAGACTCCATCTCTAAAAAGAGTTTGAAATTTAGCTGGGCATAGTAGCACATGCCTGTAGTCCTAGCTACTCAGGAGACTGACATGGGAGGATGGCTTGAGCCCAGGTGTCCAGGGCTAAAATGAGCTATGATGGCGCCACTGTACTCCAACCTGGACAACAGACTGAGATTGTCTCTCTCTCTCTCACACACACAAATACATAAGGGAAAAAGAAATATAGGTTTAATTAAACCAATAAAAAGCAGGGAAGGAGAAAAAAGATGCAATAAAAAAGTACAGTGATTATAGAAAAAATCCTTATACAACTCTAATCAGAATAAGTGGCTCTAATTCATCACAAAAAAGATTTTTAGATAACATTTTAAAAATCCTTTCAAGAAACACAACTAAAACATGAGAGAAATGTAAGAAAGACATACCCAGCAAACTAGCCAATAGAAACCCAAAATAGAGCAAATATATATATTTGCATTATTAGTGATAGAGATAATAGAGATTTATTTTTACCAGAAGGATATAATTTTGAGCTTTTATATGACAATATGGTCTCAAAAATATAAAGCGAAATTGAAAGACTTACAAAGATAAATTGACAAATCCACAATCATAATGATTTTGACATCTTTCACAGAAACTAGTAGATCAAATAGCTAAAGTTGATCTATGAATACAAAAGGGATCTCATATCCAGCAATTCAAAGAACACATACACTTTTCAAAACCACTTGGAATATTCATATCAATTGACCACAAATTAAGCTTCAACATATACAAAAAACTGATACCATACATACCATATTCTGAATATAATACAATAACATTTCAAATAGAGAGCCAAAGCCCAGTATGTTTGGTACAGTACATTTGGTACCAGTAGTATACACTGGAAAGACAAGAAACCAAATCACACATATATGGATACTTGGTATATCTCAGAAGTGGCATTACAAATTAATGGGGGAAGGATGTCAGACAGATGAATTATATCCTATTTTCATCTTATTTCCACCTTTCCAGCAACTCATTATTCACTCGTTTGTTTGATATTTACATGCTGATTGCCTGCTTTGAACTTGGCCCTGTACTAGTCCTTGGATATACAAAGTCGAAATAGATCAGAGGAATAAGAACTGCCTGAACTCAAGGGTCTCATTATCTACAAGAATAAACAGGCAATTATGTGTCAGGTGATACAGCAGAACATGTAGGAGATCCTATGGTAGTATAATGGAGAGAATAATAAATTCTTCCTAGAAGTCTGCGGAAGGGGATATTGAACTGGGCTCTGAAGGATGGATAGGAATTCACCAGCCTGGGAAAGATTGAGCAGGTGGGGAAGTGATGGTGTTGACTGGGGAGCAGATGACTTGAGGAAGACATTTACAGAAGAGGAAACAGCATAACCAAAGGCCAATGAAGGTGGGCTTAAGTTTTGAAAGGCATTCTTTTCTGGCAAATAGTGTTTAAAAAAAAAAAGGAATGACATCACGTTGGTCTCTGAAATATCCTGAGTGGATGAAATAACCTCATCTTAAATATCCCTATATCTTGGGGTAAAAATGAAAATGCAATATTTAGAAATTAAGTGAGTGGCTACATGTTTACTAAACATGGACAGAATGCATATTGACAAAATATAAACTGGCCTATTGTTTCAGGAAAAACAGGATAGGCTAATCACAGATTTTCTAAAATTTCACTTTTTTTGCCAATATTTTTAAAAATAATTGAGCACATCAGGATTGCATTTGAATGCTTATTATCACTGTCCATATTTACCAACATCCTTTCCCAACAAGTATCCCTACTGCCTTTGATCTCTTTTGTCCAGCCAAATAAATGCATAGACATCTCGAAGAGCAAGTAACACCCAGTGTCCCCACACAGTCCCAAAAAAATAAAACAAAATGAGAATAGAGCGAGGATGTAAAGTTAAACATTATTTTAGGCCCATTGCCTACTTTCCTTTTTGGTGATGGGCCATTGTTTATTTTCATGACCGATATATTGTTCAATTTTCTTTTGGATCCACAAGGACAATCTCTAGACAGAAGGCTACATGTAAATGCTGAGGGCATGCTCTGAGCCCATTTTATTTGGCTTCTACTTATTATGTCTACTCTTTCATTGAAATACACCATATCTTAAAATTCACTGGTCAGCTTTTTCCATTTTCTGAAGTTCATTGATTTGCAAGAATATCTTTTTAGAGAAAGAACATTTTGAAAACTTTAGGGCAGTAACTAAAATATTCTAGACAGGAAGAAAATACTCCAGACAGGAAGAATGTCTGTCCAAGACTATTATACTAGGCACGGTCTGCCTGGAATTCAAAAACCACACCAAACAAAAAAGATGATATTACACGAGATAAGGTATGTTTGACAAATAGCCCAGGAATGGCTATTTTGTAAAAACAAGAGCAAGAAGAGTCATCCAGAAAGATCTCAGGCATTTAGCAAGTATCCCTCAATATAGCTCTTTCTAAATGAACAGGATGTTATTTGTCTCATATCTGCCGAATCTGGAAGGCAGTATTCTCTGGTGGTTTTATACCAGATATGTTTTGATGGGTCAATGTAGACACCACCCAGATGTATTAATATCAGCTCAGCCTGGGATCTAAACTGTAAGAAGGAAAAGTACTGTTTATGACATGCTGCAGTTGAGAATTTTTGCTTTTTCTTACCAGTATACATCATGATTTCTTAGCCTTGGCACTACTGATTAACATTTTGGGCTGGAAAATTCTTTGTTGTGGGGGTTTGCCTCGTACATTGTAGGATGTTTAGCAGCATCCCTGGCCTCCACCCGCTAAATGCCAGTAGCACTCCCAGCTGGGACAAATCACAAATATCTGTAGGCATTGACAAATGTCCCCCAGGGGTCACGGGGAGGTGGGGGGGTGAAGTTTCCTTTATTGAGAAGCAGTGGTATAGATGGAAACCTTATTGCCTCAATTTGTCATTTTATTATTCATATTAAAAATCAGAATTTTGTTCTTTTGCTTTGAAAAGGAATTTTTGGGTCAGAGGCAGTTTGTTTGTTTGTTTAGCTACTTTATGTTCACAGAAGAGAGAGCTAAAGTCCCTTCCAGCTACATGTGGCTGGGTTCTGGAGGTCTAGTCTAGTGTTTGCCCAGGGTTAACTGAGAGGCTGGAGGGCAGGCAGCCTATCCTGCGTCACCCAGGTCAGCAGCACAGTCAAGGCTTCCAGATCTCTGCCAAGGACTTTTCCTATAATTTACTGTATTTCCCACCACCATGTGACATTCATCTCATATGAAAAATTAGGTTAAACTTTGAACTCTCCCCTTTTGCAAGACTAGATGAAGTCCTAACCTTGAAGTGACCCTTTTCAGATGTACGAAAACACAGCAGAGGTGAATCGATCTATGACAGAGACTCTGAGTTCCCTCTGAAAGGCTGGCCAAGGAGATGGGGCAGGAGAGCTGAGTTTCTCAAACCGGGCACCACAGATCCCTGGACTTCTCATTAGCAGCTGCCCTAGTTTAAGATAGGATTACATTTCTAAAATATTGATTGTCTCAAAGCTTTCTGGGAGTCTCCCCATTGCATAAAGTAAGATGTCCTCATGCTACTTAACTTTGGTCAGGTTTATGAGCACATCAACACCCACATCCTTTTGACACTTCCCTGCTCAAAAACCTCGAGTGGCTCCCCATTGCCAGTAGTGAGGTTTCTCAGTCTCAGCACTACTGGCATTTAGGGCTGCATAACTCTTTGTTGTGGTGGCCTGTCCTGGACGTTAGTAGCACACCCGGCCTCTACTGGATGCCTCTGGAGGAAGGAGAGGGAGAAGGAGAGACAGAGGAAGGAAGAGATAATGAAAGTAGGGAGGGAAAGGAAGGAGGGAGGGGGAGAGAAAGAGGGAGGGAGTTAGAAGGAGAAAAAGAAGAAAGGAGGGAGGGAAGGAGGAAGAGAGGGAGAAACTGGCTCCAGGTATACTCCCAGTTCCTGTTTCCACCCGTTCCTGAGTTCTGAGTATTCCCTGGAGGCTTTATGAGACCATCCTGTATAATAGTCTATTCAGCTTAAGATAGTTTCCAGGGGTTATATTACTTGAAAACAAGGAGTTTGTAATCATTATAATGTGGAGCAGGCTGAATTAGGAGGTAGACAAAAACAACTCCTCTTCATAGCACTCTGGGAGCAGAAACAACATTTTTTAAATCAAGCCATATATTTCCAAACCTGTTTATTCCAGTCTCACTTTGAGTCCCTCATTTTATATTTAAGGTGATGAGTTTTGCCTTTGTTTTGAATTTTCTTTCCAGACTTGTTTCTGGCAAAACAGCCTTTTCTGATTATTAACTTAAAAAAAAAAAAACAACAACAACAACAACAAAAAAAAACAAAACAAGCCCCCAACCATTCTGAAGCCAATTTCTGCCTGTGTCAATTTGCAGGTGCAATATCCAGCCATCCCTGTTCTCCAGGCACAGAAGTAGCATCAGATGGACAGAAAAGGGTGATAGACACCTGGGAGCTTGATAAGAAGGCAAGGCAGACAAAATGCTGGGAATGACACGAAGGGCTGACACACTTTTATGAGGTCAAGGGGGAAGAGGAAGAGAGAGGGGCTTGCATGCGGGAAGCAAAAAGTCTTCTTCCAAAGCAAATGACCACTAGGCTGAGAAGAATGCAAAAATGAATGAAAGGCCTAGAAATCATCAAGGAGCCTCAAATCCAGACTGGGAGGTGGTGGTGCTGCCACGTCCTGGACAGGTGTTTTAGTGGGAGCGTGGGGACATATTCTCAGCTTCTTGAACTTCTAGTCCTGGCCTCCAGGATAGCACGGGGTGGGGGTTGCATGTTGAGAAGGAGCATGCTACAAGAGCACACGCGATGGGGTGTGCCATGGGAACGGGGTGCTCCTGGTGCATCCTCAGTCTGTCAGCAGAGTGGGGGACATATAAGAGTAAGTAGGGCAACCATTTCCCCTACGTCCTGATGGGATGCTTTTGAAAGGCGCCACACAGGACAGCTGTAGTGAACTGGGACAGATCCCTCCTCCCCCTTACCCGCCCGCTCCCATGGATCAGACATGGGGTAGCACTGCACAGTCACCATCTCTGGCAAATGGGGATTGAGAGCTGACCCGACACATCCTGATAGGGCCTCCATCTCTCCTGCGCCATCTGATGACCCTGGCAAGGGCCCACTCCGTGGAAGGACTCTAGTACAATGAACACAAGTGCATACAACACACAAGCCGCACAAGAGGGCAAACTGCAGGGCAGGGAGTGAGGAGCGGGCTCCGAAAGCTCAACTGTAGGGAGATACGGTCCCCTGCTTTCTGCCAACGTGAATGAACAGCTTGTGGGCCAGGACCTGTTCTAGACACTGGGGTTTCTGCAGTCAATAAAACAGACAAAAATCCCCACTCCACGAACCCTCTCTACCCACCCCCTCCCATCGGGAGTTTCCCTCTGGTAAGGGGAAGGCAGGCAAACAAACACATAAATATGTACGATGTCAGCTGGTGATCAGCGCTAGGGAGAAAAGGGAAGCTGGTACAGGCTGGGCAGGAGGTGGAAGGGGGGTGGAAAGGGAGTGGGGAACACAGAGTGAGGGGGGTTAGAACTTTCTGGGCCTCTGCTCTCCATCCATATTCCATATCGGAAAGAAGGAAAGGTATCCTGGAAGTGCATGGGGGTGGCAGAGAATTTGGTAGGAAAGAGTGATGCAGATCCCCATGCAGACTGGAGAGGCTGGCAACAGAAGCAGCAGGCTGAGTGGGGGAAGGGCCCGCTCAGGAGACTCTGATGGCTCCAGGGCCCAGGAATCATCATCTTTCCACCATCTGGCCCACCCCAACTGATGATTTAAATGTGATGGACTCCTTTCTGTCCCCGAGGTCTCTCCCCTGCACCTTATTCGCTCCTGGCACATTTCTGACTCCAAGTTTTCACTCCTGTTGTTTGCATAGCCCGGGTGCTCTTCCTTTCCCCTGTATGACCATCCTTGATCTATTTATCTACTTGGGCTTCAGCCAACTTTCCACCTACCCATGAGGATTCTTGGTTAAGGCTGAGGGAACAACCACACTGCCTCTTACACAGGATCTCCAGCACCAGGGAGCCCCCTCCTCTTTGAATGCTCACAGAAGCTTGTCTTTTACTCCTGTTTTTTTTATACATCACCACAGGGTCAGCTTCAGGGCACATGTGACCTGCGCGGTTGCACAGAGCCCTGTCCTTAGCATGGTTTAATGTGCTGCTGTCATAGTTTTGAAAGTCTCAATATTTTTTTTTAACAAGAACCTCATATTTTCATTTTATACTAGGTCTCACACATTACCTGCCCAGTCCTGCATAATCAATCACACATATTAGTGTGAACTAATAGCTACATCATAAATTTGATTATAAAGTATAACACATACTCTGAATATGAACCAGCTAGAGCAAATAGACACTTTCAACTTACTACTAAAAATGGAAGCTCACCAGCTATTTTAAAGTTTTTTGGTGCCTCTTTTAATGAAGAAATGCTTGGTAAAGATAAGAGACAAAGAATAACTAAGTTTCACCACTTTCTGTCAGAGCAATGAAGCATTGATAAGAAAAATCCATGAAAACTTTTCTTTAAAGATGTTAAAATCAATAGCCATGGAAATTAGCAGTTGTGTCTGGACCAAGGGGTTGACACTTAGGAGCAATTAGATTACATCTAAAGACCTTTTTTCACGGACATAAAAATCTTTAATGAAACTGTAAACTTTAACATTACTGACAATGCATCCTTTAGGGTGAGGCTAGAGATCCTTCCTATTGAGGGTTCCTGAAAATGTCAATTACAGTTCCTATAACGGGTTGCATTGTATATCCCCCGAAAGGTGTGCTTCACTCCTAACCCTGGGTCACTGTGCATATGACCTTATTTGGAAATAGGGTCTTTGAAGATATAATTAAGACGACATCATACTGGATTAGTATGGGCCCTAAATCCCATGGCTGGCAACCTTGTAAGAAGATGACAGATATACAGAGACACACAGAGAAGGCTATATGAAGATGGAGGCAGAGATTGGAGTCGTGTGTCTACAAGACAAAGAACGCCAAGGACTGCCAGCAACCACCAGACGCTAGGAGAGAGCTGCAGGGCAGTTTCTCTTTCAGAGCCTCCAGAAGGACCCAACCCTACCCATACCTTGATTTCAGACTTCCCAGCCTTCAAAACCACGAGCAAATAAATCTGTGTTGTTTTAAGCCACCAAGTTTGTGGTCATTTGTTATGACAGCTTTAGTAGAAAGTACTTTTTAAAAGCTAGGAGAAACGTGTGAAATCTAAATCTAAATCATCTAAGTCATCCATTTACTTTTTAAACAAACGAGGGGTATAAACCAGTATTGGCTACAGGATGGAATACATTCAAGGATATAACCACCATCAGGCTTTATTTCATTTTCTCTTACATATAATTAACGAGAGAAGAAGAAAGAGATGGTAGAAAAGAGACAAAAGAAAAAAAGCCATGAAGAAGAGAGGGTAGAAAATAAAAAACTGAAAAAGCTAGATACAAAAATACAAGTGAGAGGCA
Source organism: Pan paniscus (assembly GCF_029289425.2). NCBI lineage: Eukaryota > Metazoa > Chordata > Mammalia > Primates > Hominidae > Pan > Pan paniscus. Next base: position 34,315,629 of record NC_073255.2, on the reverse strand, counting down.
CAAAAAGATAGTAATAGATGCTAACATCAAATGAATACTTACTAGGTGCCAGAGACCACGATAAGTGACTCGCATGTATTCTTTAAACCTCACAACACTCCCATTTTATAGATGAGGGAACTGAGGCAGAGAGAGCTGAGCTCTTTGGAAGAACACGGTGTGGCCAGGAGTACTATGTGGGCTAAAGCTACCTCAGCACTGTGCTAAGTGTGGGGAGGAAGCCGAGCAAGCCGACTGCCGGGCCTCTGGGGTTGGCTGGCCTGAAGATTTTCAGAGCTCAGCCATAAGGTATTATTAGGGTGGACCATTCAAAAGAGAGCTGTTCCAGTTACAGCAGAGTGCCTCCTTAAATCAACTAGATAAACAGAGATGCAGTTATAAAATGAGCTAAATAACCGAGTGGTTTTTCTCTTGACAAACAGTTTTCATTTTAGAGAGGAGTCTGTTAATTTCACCATTCCTCCAACAAATACGTCTCAGTGCCTAGTAGGTCCAAGTAACCCTAGGAAATCCAGGCTTTAAATAAGCAAAGATTGCATCAGCACACAGTGTTGAAAAGTATACAATTATTGCATGCGATGAGGCGCAACTGTCCTTTGGTTCCCAAAGCTTTTGTTCTCAGAGCCGAATTTTACTTTGCTTAGACAAGCTTTGTTTGAGAAGCAAAGGCAGTGACTGTGAGCTTTCTGAGAGAATAGAGCAAGGTCCCAACTTAGGGAATGTTGGGGGTTTCTATTCATTCCTCTTGACAAAGTTCCTGGGCAGAGCAAAGGAAAGGGCTTTTTACCTGGGGTAATAGTTCTGACTGGGGCAAACAATCTTGTTATGGGGTAAGAAGAGAAACTCTACTGGCAAATTTGAATGTCAGGTAGGAGGCCTCTAGAAAAAAGTGCAGACAGCACCTAGCAAAGCCTATTATCTGATGAGCATGAAAATGTGATTATTTGTTCTTTTTATTGATTGCTTACTATATGCTATGCACATAGTAGCCTCAAATATTAACCCGAATTACAAATCAAGAAGGCTTCTGAATAAAGCCCATTAGAAGTTAATGTAAATAAAAAGCTAATGTAAAATTAAGGTCTGAAACACAAATTCCAAGCAGATGGCAGGGACCTAGGATAAGAATTTTCTTCCTTTAGTTCAGTTCAGTGGCTTGTCCCTAAAAACCTGCCACTGTATTTATAGCCTAAGCCTGCTTTTTGAATGTTCTTCCAAAAACCATGTAAAGTTTCCACCTAGAGTTAGTTGCGGGTGAGGAGTGGGGAGATTGAGGGTGGAAAGGGCAAGGAAGGACAAAGGGGATGCCTCATCTGGCCCCTGCCACTCATTCTTAAGGACAGTGGCACCAACAGTACCATTGAATGCCACAATCAACTGTCACAGCTACTTGGGGTCTGCTAAGTTTCAAAGATGTCTGTTTAAGACACGGAAGAGAAACGCTCCTGTCTGGCTTGTGTACTCCTCTTGAACAACTTCTCTATTTTGTGCCTTTTCTTCTTTCGAGAGCTGTTAACAGTGAATAGCTTTTGAGTTTTTAAACAAATATTAAAAGAGCTGCTGGCGTTTTCCAGTGATAAGTAATATATTGTGTTAGCAACAGTACTACTTACAAAATAAGATTTAATTATCTTTTAGTTTTAAAATGTCTTAAGATTAATTTTCCATTCAGGGATCTAACATTAAAAGGACTGAAATTAGTTTTGAAAATATCAACTATGTATATCTGTGTGTTTTTAACACAAGCTCAGACACAGAATATACATGGACAAGCTACTCCATGCAAACATATTATAGTATGGCATAATTCCAATTTCTTAAAGCCAAATGAATTGGAATTTTCAAGAGGAAGAAAAAGAATTTACAAGTCCATGAAGATCCATCCTCTCATCACTAGTAGTGTATCCACAGGATGCAAAAAAATCAAGGATTTCTGCTAAAAATCAAAAAAACACTTTCTTAAGGCCAAAAAAAATTAATGAGGATAAACATGGAAAACAGAGTAAAAAAAAAAAAAAAAAAAAAAACGGGAGGCATTTAATGCTCCAAATTAGACCTGTCAATATTCAGTGATGGGAGAAATATGAAAAGCTCTGGCATAGAAGAGGACCTATGCAATGCAATTCTTCACCCTAATGCTAAGTGTGTAGGGCTGTATAATTCCATTCCTCAGTTCAATTATAGCATGCAAATGCCTGAGCTGCTGGCTTTCTAAAAACAGATGCAGGGAAACAGACCAAACTAACACCAATGTATATTTAATAGATGAATATTTGTCCTTAGAAAGGATCGGAAAGCAACAGAATAAAATCAGTTTCCCTCGTCACCTCTGACAAAAGGGTTATCTAATTCCAAGAGTCACTTGGGTTACTGACCCTAAAGGAAACAAGAATTTTTTTAAAAGAAGGCAATTCACATTTTGCTTCTCCGGCCTATTGTTTTCTTCCTGGATCCTCCATCTCCACTCTCCCCAACTTTCAAACTGCCAGCTCACTTTTTGGGGTGAAGCCTCTAACTCTAACCTGTCTCTCCTTCCCTCAACTGCAATTCAAGCTAGACAATTTGGCATCAGCATCCCTTTCCAGCCCTTCTTGGAAAACACTTGAGCAAAGGAAACAGGCCATAATTTTCTGATGGCAGGCCCCTTCTACAAGTACCAGTCTGAAACGAAGATAGCGGTCTTTCCAGTTTATAAATTCACTTGGGAAATTCCACTTAACCCCTCACCAGGTTTCCAGATCTTTTTGTTTGGTCTGGTGAGCAGGATAAAGGCTGTGACCAAGGGTGCCCCCCCGGCTAGCCATACCCGGAGCACAAATAAAAGCTTCTGGATGGCATCTCCTGTCATTATTTGATTTCACAGCTGTCTACACATAAAGGAAAGGAGTTAGCATCACTGAAAACAAAAGACAAAACACAAAACCAGAAACAGGCAACTGTTTTCCCTTGCTCGGAGACAGCAATATTCTTTACTGAGTGGAAAAGTACTGCTCAGCTCTCAGCAGAACATCTCTGACTGAGAGAGACTGGGCATGCTCTGTGTTTATTTCACTGGACATGGGAACGTGAAGTGGCAATGGGCCCAATTCTCCAAAACTAAGTCAACATCCAGATAAGGTGTTTCCAGGCATAAGCACTGAGCAGACTGCTTTCTGAGGTCTCCAGTTTGAACTGATAGAAAGCACAGGTGTTAAGCTTATAGCTAAATGTGGAAAGCAAAGGAATTCATTGTCTCTTGACTTTACAGTCAGAAACCAGATGGAAACTATACACTGTACCTTTCCACCTGCCCTTTTGTAACAGAAGAAGGAATGCAGAGGCTTGCTTACCTTAAAGTTGTGTGTCTTCTCATAATTGAAGTGGTTGTCGTTGTGTGTGAGGGCAGCCCTTCGAACCAGGGAGGAGATCTGTGAACAGGCAAAGAGTTTGAGAGGGGGCCAAAGAAAGCCGCCTTTGACACCCACCTTCACCCCCAAGGCTATGGCCAGCAGTTCTTGGCGTTTCCTGCCCTGCTTAGACTTCCGAACCACAGCACACTTTTTCTCATTTTCCAGCCACAGTTCTTCAGAGAACATAGTGCCTGGATCCCAGCTCTTTCTAGTTTGCTCTGCAGAGCCCAGGAAGCCCTGTGCTGTCAGGATTTTCGAACCGCAGCTAATGTTAGGCGGCAGATTTGAGGCAGCTGGGTCCTGTCTGCAGCAGCCTCCGGCATGTGACCTGAAAGGCCCAGTTTGAGTGATGGAGGGGGCCTGGCTTCTGAATAAGGATGGGCCTGTTTTGTGCTATTTCTTAAGGCCGACGTGTGCCTGGAACAATAGCAAACATTCATGTGCACAGCAACCCCCAGAAGCGGTATCCAGTCAGCCACTGAGGATTCAGGGAGGCAGGGGCCGGCAGCTTGCTTTCTCCTGCCGCAGCACATTGCAAAGGAGAGGTCTCTCCTCCTTATTAGCACATTTCACACTCAAACACACCAGCGCACACACCCCCCAGCCAGCTCTGATGTTCAAAGTCTGAGGCTGCATCCAATTAATCTGGGGCTCTGAACCCCATCCTGGGCTAACTCCAACAGATTAAACCTTTAAACCCTGATGACTGTTTAATCTTATAGGGGTAAAGCCTATGTCTCTTTATTAAAAATCTGCCTTAGCACTTGAAAGCTTAATTTTTATTCTTATGCATGCATTACATTGGAACAGTCTGAGCACCAAATGGGATATCAGAGGAGAGCAAAGCTTTTCCACTCTGAGTTCTGCAAAGTTGCAGAATAAGAGGCAGGATGTCTTGCCTCAGGACACTCCCCGGGCTCTCCTGTCCTTCCTGCACGAACAAACTCTGCTCAAACCCACACAGACAAGACAATATTCCTTACCTAAAATCAAAACATCATAGTTGCTTTTCTTTTAAATAAAACATCTTCAATGTTTATTCTGTTAGTGCCCAAGCCTATGAAAATGGCCTCCTTCCTCTTAAAAGCATCATCTGTTTGATGGTCTCCCATGACCCTAATTCTTTGATCCTAGGTCTCCCCATGAAAAGAAGTAGGGAAATCCTGATGTCTTGGGAGTACTCCTGACTCATTGGTGAAGATTAATGCAGCTAATGCCAGAGAGTAAAATTAATGCTTTAGGAACCAGAAAACAAGATCTAGATAACTGGGCCTTTATGTAGATGGGCAGTCCTGTCCTCTACTCAAACAAGGGCCCCATGCTGCAGTCCCTCCAAGCAGCCTTGTGAAGAGTAACCAAAGATCACTCCTTCCCATGTGTAATTCTTTATTCCTGGTAAACACCATGATTTTAACTTGGTTCAAAAGTTCATCCTCCCATTTCATCCTCTCATTACCTTCAATAATAACACCCAATTTTTACGTTAAGCTATTGAGCACAATAATTTACGCTGTGACAGAGGACGTTAGAATGTGTCAAAGGCACTTAACTCATTTAATCCGCAGCATATGGGTGTGAGGAGCAAGATTTTTATTCCCAATTCTTTTGGATGAAGAGATCAAGGCACTGAGAGGTAAAGCAATTTGCCCAAGGACATGCAGCCTAGTTTAAGTGGCAGAACCAGGGCTAGAACACAAAGCACCTGTGTCCAGCGCCCAGGCTCCTCAACACTGTGTCCTGCTGCCTCGGTACACCCATGTGCTGCCTCATCCTGCCATCAGTCCTGACAAATGCTTTATCTCAGATACTGGTTGAGTCTGGCCTCTCCCTGCCTTTCTTTCCCCACATAACTCAGACCCTTGTTATCTCTCCAGTTCACCTTACACATCGCTCTACAACAATCTTCCTAATCCACCCATGCTTCTCCATAGCTTAACTGTGTCCTGGCATTGCTGGTTTTTCATGAGCTGATCCTAATGTACCCAGCTCATCCTATTTCCCTACACTCCCCTCCACAAATCCTACAACATCTCTTCTGTGACATACTTAACTGCTAACCTTGGTAGCTTGCTCTGTTCTTTAGAATATTCTAGCATCCTTTCAACATATCTACATTTTCACCAACATTTACATTCTAATTCTAATGCTACCCTTTCCAAAAGGACTTCCCCAGACTCCCCACTGAAGGCCAACTGTGTCCTCTGAAATCCCATAGTGTTTTATCCACATTTTTCTGATTGCACTTGTCACTTTCTGTCTTGTATTATAGTGACTATAACAGCTCTTATCCCTGCCACACTGAGAACTCACTGTGACATGCTCTATGCTTAGTTCGCTTTTGTTTCCCCCTACAAAAGTGTCTAATAAGAGTCCCTGCCACAGTAGACACTGAATAAATATAAGTTGCTAGAAAGCACATGTACATATAGGAAGCCAGGATTGTGGAAAAAGGTGTGCAAAGAGGACTGCATGGTGTGGGGTCTCCAGTCCCTCCTGTGACCACCCATCCACTGCCTCAGCTTCCAAAGACAAGGTTCCCTCCAGGGGTCTACCCTCTTAATGGGCTTCACCAAGCTCCTTGGCCCTTCTTCCCACTGTCCAATTCTGAGGGACAACTGTTACGGCAGGCGTTAAGTGAAGGCTTGGCATACCTTTGCAGGGCTTCCCATCCTTAGTCTACAGGTAAAAAGATGGAGAGAAGCAAAAAGGGTCCTTTCTCAACCTTCACTGCTAGCAAAGCGAGAGAGACCTTTTGATGGTGAGCCATTTGTGTAAGGGCAAATTCTGTGATGTGGACTGGACTAATGACATGAATATACCATTTTTAGAATCTGATCAAATAACTATTTACCTGGAAAGTGGCCAAAAGAATCTCCTCCTTTTGGTCTATGGATGGTTGAATACAATGAGATTTCATATTTTTTCATGTCTGTGCTTGTATGTATAACAAGTAATTTTTATTTCCATTTGTGACAGTGATTTCTTTTTCAGCTATTGATTCAATAGAATTTACCCAAACACAAGACACATTCAGACAAGTGAAGGAACCAACACTATTCCCTTAGGATGCTTCTTTACAGGGGACTAGAAGTGTTAGCCTTTGAGCGAGCATTACTGTAAGCAGTGTGGGTGACCTCAGATCACCCTCTTATTAAGGGAAAACTGATTACAGTAATCTCTTGGCAAAAACTTCTCTCTGAAATAACCCCATCACACAGAGCTCTTTTTTATCTCAGCTCCTCAAGGACAGCTCCTTGCCTTCTTTTATATGCTCCGTAATGTCTAATATAGTGTTCTCTATACACAAGGGACATTTAATACATTTGCTGACCGTCTTCTTCTAATGAAAATTTCTACCTGACCTATTTTAATACATACATTCATGAGATGAAGCACATTTCCCTACACGCTCTGTTTGAACCAGGGATTCTCACTGGAACGAATGGTCTTTTGGGCCAGATAATCTTTTGTTGTGGGAGGCTGTCCTGTACGTTGCAGGATGTTCAGTGGCATTCTTTGCCTGTATTCACTAGATGCCAGTAGAGCCCCTCCCCCTAAGTATGTAATAAAAAATGTCTCCAGACATGGCCAAATATTCCCTGGGAAGCAACGCTGTCTCCAGTTGAGAATACTGGGCTAAATTAATAACACAAATATTAATATTTATATCATGCTTACTATGTGCCAAGTATTATACTCAGCGCTTTGCATATATATGTGTATTTTTAAAAAAAATTTTTATTGGTTTTTTTTTTTTTTTGAGACGGACTCTCGCTCTGTCATCCAGGCTGGAGTGCAATGGCGCGATCTCGGCTCACTGCAACCTCTGCCTCCCGGGTTCAAGTGATTCTCTTGCATCAGACTCCCAAGTACCTGGGACTATAGGCACGTGCCACTGTGCCTGGCAAATTTTTGTATTTTTAGTAGAGATGGGGTTTCACCATGTTGGCCAGGCTGGTTTCAAACTCCTGACCTCAGGTGATCCACCCACCTTGTTCTCCCAAAGTGCTAGGATTACAAGTGTGAGCCATGGCACCCGGCCCACTTTGCATATTTTGACTCATTTAAGATTTAAAACCCTACGAGGTAGGTACTGTTATAATTACCCTTATTTTGCAGATGAGGAAATGGAAGCTGAGAGTTTAAGTGACTTGCCCATGGCCACATAGCTGGTAAGTGGTAGAATATAGGCACAACTAACTGAGCCTATCTTTCCTCAAAGCCCCGAAGAACAAGTGTCTTTCCTTCTACTACACTTAACATAAAATTTACCATTTTAACCATTTAAAAATGTAAAATCCAATGGCATTTAATGCATTTACAATGTTCTGCAACAATCACCACTACCTAGTTCCAGAACATTTCATCACCCCAAAATGAAACCCTGTACCCATCAGTACCACTGCTCATTCTCTTCTCCTCCCAACCTCTGGCAAACACCAATCTGCTTTCTGTCTCTATGAATTTGCCTATTCTGGATATTTTGTATAAAGGGAATCGTACAATATATGTGTTTTGATATCTGGCTGCTTCTTTTTTCTTTAGATATTTCACTTAGCATGTTTCAAGGTGCATTTATGCTGTGGCATGTATCAGTACTTCATTCCTTTTTGTTGCTGAATAACAATCCATTGTATTGATATAACACACTTCATTTCCATTTATCAGTTGATGGACATTTAGACTATTTTCACCTTTTGGCTAATTGTGAACCATGCTACTAAGAATATCCTCATACAAGTTTTGTTTGAACGCTTGTTTTCAATTCTTTTGGGTATACACTAAATCTATGCTTTTAAATATTGTTTAAACAGTCTCTCATCCCCATAATACTTACATTAAAAAATATGCAGTGGTTGAATGCTTGAATTACTCTCTTCCCCATTATAGTCTGTCAACGACTAGCAGGTCTGGTGTTCCCTGAAGTGGTTTTTAAATAGGAGACTTTAGTTCTCCCTGAGCCCACTGTGAAAGCAGGTACTACTTAAAATACTTCTGGAAGTAGGTGGGGCTACAAATAAATGGTGACATAAGCTCACCACTTCTTTTTTTCTTCTTTTTTTGATGAATAAAGGTTGGGATTCTATTTTCTAAGCCCTCTCACTGTTCTTCTTTCTCTCTACGATTAGGATCCTGGATCCAAGAAGGAATCAAGTAACGAGAAGGCAATGAGAGGTTGTCAGATACAGACAAGGAGGAAAGGGTGGGTCAATGGGCAGGAAGACCTGGGAAAATGGAGCCCTTTTGGGTGTCTGTGGACATACAAAGTGCCCAGGAAAGGAATGGTAGAAGAAAGACGAATACCCTTCTCACTACACTGGCTCTAATAACCTAGCATCATAAGCCCAGAAGGGACCTTAGAGGTTCATGTAAGCAATGGCTCCTCCTCCACCTGGCTTCAGTCAGGACCACCTCTCAGCTTCTAGGGAGCACAACATTGTGTTTTATCAGTACCAATTTCTAGAGAAGGTGATTTGCCACCAATCCACAACCTTTCCACAATCTTCAAGTAAATTCCAGTGCTACATTTTAAGGAGGGCTCTGAAAATGTCATCATTGGTCCTGTATGTCTCCCTGTATTCCAACCACAGTGTCTGTGCTGCTGATAGCTCTAGAGTTCTGTTTATTGAGTCTGAATCTTCCTTAGGTATTGACTGCCCAAGCTATACTCCTATTCCAAACACTGTCCTGCTGTTGCAGCCTTCTCTGCTTCATGGCAGTGCATGAAATGAAAATCAATATAACGAATGATGATGAGGGTGTGGTGAGGAGAGTTCTTTAATATCCCACTGGTGTTTGTGTGAACTGGCCTGTGTCTGGAAAAAAAAAGTTGGAGATGGATCAAAAGCCTAGAAAAGTTCATGTGCATTGATCCAATTATTCTATTTCTAGGATTCTCTTGAAAAGGTCTTCAGACTAAGATCTAGAGAGATGGATAGATATAGAGATACAGATATTCATCAAAACAATATCAAGAAATGTGAAAAAGCCTAAACAGTCACTATAGGGGAAAAGTTAAATAAATTATGGCATAAAATGTAATAGGGTATTATGTAGACATTAACAAAGACAATTAAAAGAACATTTAATGATGAGAAGATTTGCCTCTGGTATAATGTTAGGTGAGAAGTAGGCTCCTGAGCCATGTATAGTATAATTCCCAGATTTGTAAGTAGGTATGCACAGAAAATATCAGAAGAAAACACACCAAAATATATTCAAAATACATTCACTCAAACTGCTGAAGATAAGCAACAGTTACTTCTGGGTGGAAAAATTTTAATTGACATTTATTTTCTTCTATATTCTTTGCATATTTTTTTGAGTTTCCTACAATGACTATGTTCTTATTCCATTATATAAAAATGATTTTAAAAGTATATTATAAAACTCTTATTAGACTTAGTGTGCATGGATGATAAATTCTTAACCATTGAGATTGTCTAATCCCTCCTCCACCTTTTACAGGGGAAGAGACCAAGGGCCAGAGAGGTTCCACAATTACCTCTTATCACAGAGCTATTCTACAACTAAATCTGGAAGCAGATCCAGACTCCAGCTTCTCCTGCCTTACACCTGCAGGCATCAGAACCCCCGGAGGGCTTGTTAAAACATATGGAGCCCCAGAGTTTCTGGTTCAGTCAGTATGAGATCAGGCCAGAGAATCTGCATTTCTGATCGGTACACAGGTGATGGTGATGTTGCTCGTCTCGGGACCACACTTTGAGGACCCCAATTTTATCTTTCCACTGAACCTGTGGGTCGCAGCCTTGCCTGATAATTAGAAAACACACACACACACACACACACACACACACACACACACACACACACACACACAAACACCCCATGCTCAAGCTCTACCTCTGCCCAATTAAATCCAAATTTCTGGAGATGGGGGCCGGGCTGTAAAAATCCTCCAGGGGATTGTAATGTGCTCTTAGAATTGAGACTGACCACACTAATCTCAAGTGCTTCAGTTCAAGGGGATTGCCAGAAAAGATGAAAGTATGAACGTAGTCAGTGCTATTGACTAAATCCCCTCCAAAGGAATTAACGTTGTTTCAAACACAAAATGTGATCATGTTTCTGCTCATGCTCACCCCACACCCACCTCCCATCATGCCACTTAAAACCTCCAAAGATGATTTAAGGCAAAGGCAAAAATCCATACCATGCCCTGCAGGGGCTTGTGGGGTCTGGCCCCTGCCACCTTTCCAGCCTCGCTTGCCACCACTTTCTTCCTGCTACCCTGAGAATGTATACACACACCTGGATGTATATTAGTATGATTTTAAAATTATGACCTAGGGCCCTCACTAGCCTGCTAGCCTTATGAAACAGGCCCAGAATCAGGTCTCCTGAGGTTCTTTCCATGGAAATCCCTGGCACCACATGTGTGGCAGATTGGGGGTGCTGGCTGCCCACAGCCCACTGACACAAAGACTCATTCCTCCTCTCTGTTCCTAGAGGAATTTTACAAACATCTAAAGCAGAAAAATTATTTTTAACCTACCTATAAAAGAAGAGTTCTATTAACTCTTCTCTGGTGACTACCATGATGCCAACATTGGCTTCACATTCAGGACAGTTTTGTTGCAGGAAAAAAAAAACATGCCCATTTTTCAGCAGCTCTCTGTCTTCCTTTCCTTCCATCAGAAATGATTTCGACTTTTATGAAGAGTTAGCATGCTCTTTTTTTTTCCCTTGGCCCATTGGCTCATTCCCTGAACATATGTCTGGGGTACTGGTGTTGGGTGATGACCCTGGGTGTCCCGTTATTTCCCCAAAGCCACAAAATGTTAAATCCTGCCCAGATCCAGGAACACGCAGCAAAATGCTGCAGCCATTCATACAGCCCTGGATGGTGTGGGAAATCTACACTTTCCTTTGTTTTCACGCTCTGTGAGTCACACTAAAATACTTTTAATGTTGGTTGGTGGTATACTAAGGGTATACCTACTACCTATTTCTGTGTCTAATGTGTGTGTGTGTGTGTGTGTGTGTGTATTTTGTTTTGAAAAGCTTCTATGGGGATTTTGAGGGGACTGGTGGATAAGGAGGTGCGGTGATGTCCACTCTGGTTTTTTGCTATGGCATTGTGGATCTGGTTCTCTATTCCTTTTGGGAAGAGAAAAAACTAGAAATGCTAAGTGAAATAAGCTCCAATTGCCGAATGATAATCAAAGGGGTGGTTATCTTTTATCAACCCAGCCTGCTTGATCCTATGTACTTTGAACCCTCTCGCATACTGCCAAATGAATCATCCTTGCCTTTCCTAAGAATTGCCCTGTTTGTTATATTCTTTGTTTGTGGTTTTCAGTCCTGAAAGAGGAGGAAGACAACAAAGACATATAGCTAAACGCAAACACATTGCCATGGCGCCAAAGAAATGAGAAAGATCAGGGTGGGACCTGCCGTCTTTCCTGCAATTGGGCTAGTTCAAGCTGTATAGTCCTGGTTTTATGTGAGGCCATTTAAGCATCAGGTGTCAACGATTAACCTGGCTCAGTCCTAAAACTGCTGCTGACCTCCAAACCTGCTGCCTTCTGATCTGAGACAAGGTTCCTTGTCTCTGATGACACACCATGCCCAGCTGCCACGCCGATTATTCTCCAGGGACAGATGGCGACTCTCGATGTGAGAGACACACAAAAGTGCTGAAGGAACAGTCTTACTGCCCCTCCTAGAATACAATTTGCCTCATTCAAAACAGTCACCGTTCACCCAACCTGAAAGGCCTGTATGTGCACTGAAATGGACCAAAGTACCTTGTTTAGCAGCAAATAAATAACCTGATGCTTCCTGGGTTGGCTGATCGTGCAATGCTACAGTTGCTGTCCTTCCCACATGATACCACCAGCTGTTCTGCTGAGACTGATGTCAAAAATTGTGGCTAATTTCTGATGTTTCTCACAGACTTTTTAGATATAGAAATAAAAGATACTCCACCTCATAGAGGAAGACTTTGTGTTGCATTAAGGATCTCGCGCATTTCAACACGTCATTGTTATTATTTGCTTTTTTGTTTTGTTTTGTATGCAGTTTTTGAGAGAGTCAATATTAACAACAACATGTTTTACCATCAGAGTAATCCATTTCCTTAAATACGAACTTTAAAAGTCTTAGTCCAATTTCTCAAATGCTAAACTTTAGAAAGTATGGTAGGGTTATTCTTGAGAGAATGGAACATTTGTTAAATCAAACTCCTTAAAACTTTTGTAAAACTAAGATCCAAGTAAATAGTGTAAAACCTAAGGGAGAAGCAGCTATTATGAAGTTCCCAGCTACTGTCTTCCTTCTTGCCCTAGATGACTTTCTTCTCATATTCCATATTCATTTGCTTTTCTCTGTATTTTCCTTGCTGATATATGATGCAACTCCCCACTTCTGGCCAAAGAAGTAAGTGCCCCAAATGACTGACATGTGGGTTTTCCTACAAAAGTCAAGACACTCAATTTCTAGCTTATGGCATCAAACTGCAATATTGATGTTGGGTGTCTTTCTCAAACTCCGCTCACTCAGGGGAGCCTGGGAAATCCCTGCGAAAGGCCAGACATTTGTCAAATTGCATTTTCTTGTCCACTACTTTCTTGTCCAAATTATGGCAATTTGCAAAGCAGCACTACAGAATGTACCAAACATAGCCTCCAGCTACTCCTTTACCAGGTTCTGTGGTCAGAAGTTGGAGTAAGGTGCACCTTTATCTACAGAAAAAAAAATCAAATTAACCGGTTGTTTTCTCCATGTGAACTGCCCCATGTTAAAAACAACCAAGATACCTATGAAACAGGTTTTCAAAATTTCACAAATAAAAATATCTCCAATCCCTACTGTGCTTTTTACAGTGAACAATCACCCAAACAAAATAGTCCTTGGCGCCACTCACAGCTGTGCAGCTGATACTGCTCAATATAGTTCTTGGGGATATTTAAGAATGCAGTAGTCCTGAAACATGGATGTTGACACATTCCAAAGATAATCTAAGTTTATTTCTGGTCTCCTGTGTGAGTGGTGGCTGGGATTTCCAAAATCTACAATTGGTCCTTGTATTTGTGTTTGGGAAGACTAGTTCTACCAAGCGTAGGACCGTGTTGTCCCTTCCCAAATGGAATGTCAGAGTGTGTGTGATTGATGCAGACACCTCTCAAGCCAGTCCCTGCTCTGGAAAAGAGACTGTCATGCTAATGAACAAGTGTAAATATTCCAGGGGAAGACAGTTCAGTCTGAAATGACCACATGCAATTTGGCCTATGCTCTGTTTTAATGCAATACAATTATTCTTGGATATGTTGCAAACATAGCTCCTTCCTTCCTTCTTTCCTTGCTTCCTTCCTTTCTCTCTTCCTTCCTTATTTCAGCAAATAATTATTGAGCATCTATTATTTATCAGGCACTGTATTAGGCCAGTGAGATAGAACAGGGAACAACCACTCTAAGAGAGTAGACAACAAACAAAACTAAGAAGTACATTGTATATTCTTTTAAAAAGTGTTGGGAACCATGAAGAAAAACAAAGCAAGAACAAGGATAGGAAGTGAGAAGGAGGTTACAACTTAAATCAAGGTGGTCAGAAAAGGTCTCATGAGAAGGTGACATTTGGAAATTTGGGCAAATATGGGCCGGAGGTGATAGGTGAGCCGTGCTGACATCTGGAGGAAGAACATTCCAGGCAGAGGGTACAGCACATGCAAGGCCATGAGATAGGAGCAAGCATGGTAGGCTCCAGAAATAGCAAAGATCAGGAACAGCTAGAGTGGTAGGTGCTAGAAGGTGAGGTAAGGGACCTAGGGCCTTCTGGGAAGGAATGGGACTCCCACTTTCACTCTTGAGTGATGTGAGCAGCCACTGCAGAGTATTGAACAGAGCTGTGGTATCATCTGAATGACTTTACAAAAGCATTGCTCTGCCTGCTGTGTTGATGACTGTAGGGGGGCTAAAGTACATGCAGGAACATCAGCTAAAGGCTATGGCGGACATTCAGCTAAAGGATAGACAGTGGCTTGGATGAGGGTGGGAGCAGTGGAGGTGATAAGGAATGGCCAGAATCTGGATATTGTTTCAAGGTAAAGTCTACAGGATTAGCTGACAGGTTGGATGTGAAGTGCACATGAAAGAAAGAATTCCAGGTAATGGTGCAGTTTTGGGCATGAGCAGCTAGACAGATGAAGTTTCCATTAAATGAGATGAAGAAGACTCCAGGAGGAGCAAGAGTGAAAGAGAAGGCCAGCTGCTCCATTTTGGGTAGAGGAACATTGAGGCAGTTGGACTTACAAGCCTGAGGTTCCTGAAGAGACAGATGCCAGAAATCTACTTATGGGTCGATGGATTTTAGAGGAAGAGAGTTAGTGCAGATAGAGGAGAGCAGAGACCCCAGGACTAGGTTCTGGGACACTCCAACCATTAAGGGGTCAGAAAATTGAGAACTAGTCACAAAGAAAGACAAGGAAAGCTAACGCTCACAGGATAGGTATGATGGGGAGTGAGAAAGGACCACAGGGGTTAGCAATATGAAAGTAAGTGATCACCTTGACAGGAGCAGTTTCCAGCAGCAGTCGGGGGAATCTGATTGCACGCGTTTTAAGAATGGGAGAAGAGCACTTGGATCAGAGACTACTGTACAGCCAGTGCTGGGAGTACCGGGGAGCCAAGCACTGCAGTAAAAAGAGTAGGAACAGGTGGGATCCACAGAGTTGGCTTGTTTCTCCTTTTAAGAAAAAAAGAAAGCTACTGAGATTTCCCTTGTCCATCATAAAACCACACCCCACATAATAAAGAGTCTGACTCCATTTTTATTGTTTGACTGCTTACTGATTGCAAGTCAAGAACAAGGCCAGTGCACTCCCTCCCTTGGTGTTGGTGGAAGTTCAAACCATGCAACCCCTGCTGGCATGAGAACACTTACCCAGCTCCGCCTCCTAACCACCACAGAACGCTGAGCCAGTCCCAGCTCTCTCAAGCCATTTTATGGACCTGCCTGGGGGTCAGTCCTGCTTCCCCCAGAAAGTCACATCATGTGAACAATAAAACTTTGTACATCCTTTTGGCGGGAGTATGGCATCATCAATCTCAACACCAAACAAAATTTTGGGTAGTCGGGGGGGTCCGTTTGGTTTCTGTGAAGATGTCATGGCGGCCCATTGGAGCTGAAAATCCCGAGATATGACCTATAATGACCTATACCTCCTCCTACTCCCCGACATGTTATCAATTCTCAGAACCCAAGACCCATGCTGCAAAGACATGATATTCTTTTGTGAAGAAGAAGCACACATGCTCCCTACCACTTAAAACATAGTGGTAGTTTCTAAATCTTATTAGAATCGTATCAGCAACAAAATAGAAAAAAAGAAAAAACCTAACAATTATTGAGCTCACGTTGTGCCAGGCAGGTTAACCATTTTCTCATTTATCTGCACAACCATCCTATGCCACTGGTATTATTACCCTCATTTCAGATATGAGGAAGCTGAGCTTAAGAGACTTCTCACTATGCAAGCTTGCACAGCTAATAACTAGGAATTGAACCCAGAGCAAGCTACTTCCAGAGTTCATTCTCTTAAACTTCATGTGATTCTGCCTCCATTTATCTGTCCCCCACTAGAGTGTAATATCCTAAGAACCCTGGACTTCATTTTCTAATCTCTTTGGTACCAAGAAACATAAAAAGCACTTAGCAAAGGTTTATGGATAAATGCGTGTGTCTGCAAACCTCCTGCTGATTTGCCCAGGTTCTCACAGCCAGTTAGTTGTAGAGTCAGGACAAAAAGGCAGGTCCTTGAACTAGCTTGAACCAAGCTCTTTCCCCTATGCAACAACAGATCTGATCCATATCCATGCTCTCCCACATTGCACAAGTTAAACAACATGCCCTACCCCACCCGCTACACACAAACACGCATATCAAACACAGGCAGGAAATTGCCAGACAGTGTACTCTGTTAAAATCATCTTAGGAAGTAATTTGGCCATGTGGATAAAGAGTTTCAAAATATTAATATCCTTTAAGATTCAGTAACTCAATTTCTAAGAATCTATCCTAAGGAGATGGTTTATAGCAACATGATTTCTAATGTGAAAAATGGAATATATTGTGCACGCTCTAACATTAGGAAATAGCTACGTACATATGACACTCATGCAACAATAAAAATGATGCTTGTGAAGAGTGTACAATAATATGGCTTTAATATGCTTCAGAAAAAAATGTAGAATACAAAATGATAACTATACTATGCTTACAGGCATATTTAAAAAATCCCAGTGCATAGAAAATCATTGTAAAGAAACAGACCAATGTCTACCTTTTTTTATCTTTTAAAACTTCTTTAATTATATTACATTTATAAATGGTATGAGAAAACAAGAAAAACTTTGCCACAGAAAAACAAAATATTTTTTCCCAGTTTTGTTTTGTATTTGAACTAGGAGAAAATGTTTCCCTTAGGGAAAAAATTAGGCAAGTTTCAAACAAAACTAGAAACTGAATAGATCTAAAGTATCAGAGTCTTTTGTGATCTAGATCTCACAGCTGGGATACATTTGCAGAAACTCTCAGATGTGCAAAACAAGTGGTTAAGTAACTTTATTGGAAATGAAAATTCTTAATCTAGCAGGTATTAAGGAAGGATTCACTTTCTGTGGGACTTAAACTAAGCCATTTTAGGGCCTCTATTGATAGAAATGAAAATCATTCCAAAATGCAAGAGAGATCACTATGACATATACAAACATGATTTAGGTTAAATCCCTGAAGAAATTTTCATCTTTAGCCAAGAGAACTAAAAGTTTTAAAGTAAAAATACTGTATCATGCTGCTCTAATCATATATATTATTATTTGAAAGGCCAGGGGATAAAAGAATAATGAATATTATCATGTTCATATAACACAGATTCGCTCCAAATAAATTTATCTAGACCCAGAAAATTACGTCTCAATATGTAGAGTATAGCTATGATAATTTTAGCTTTGGTAACCAATCTTTCTTTCCTTCTTTCCTTCCTTCCTTCCTTCCTTCCTTCCTTCCTTCCTTCCTTCCTTCCTTCCTTCCTTCCTCTCTTCCTCTCTCTCTTTCTCTCTTTATTTTGACAATTTCACTCTGTCTCCCAGGCTGGAGTGCAGTGGCGCAAACTTGGCTTACTGCAACCTCTGCCTCTTGGGTTCAAGCGATTCTTGTGCCTCAGCCTCCTGAGTGGCTGGGATACGGGTGCACCCCCAACACCTTGCTAATTTTCATATTTTTAATAGAGACGGGGTTTCACCATGTTGGCCAGGCTGGTCTCGAACTCTTGACCTCAAGTGATCTGCCCACCTGAGCCTCCCAAAGTGCTGGGATCACAGGCGTGAGCCACTGCGCTCGGCCTGTAATATTTCAATAATGGTTTAGAATGGAGGAGCTTCCATTTTACATAACCCAAAGGTTTTCTAGTTTAATTTTTGTTTACTTCAGTCTTATAATAACATGGCTCCATTTAAAATTTTTTATCAATAATGGAAGGTTTCCAGCCATCTCCCGAAGAGTTGTGTAAGAAGTCGGCACTGTAATTGGCCATGTGCAATTTGAGTTGGAAATGCAGTGTGCTTATTAAACCTGTGGTCATAGAAATGGCAATTAACTCTAAAAATGGTGACAAGTTTTTGTTTGCTAAGAATTTCTTGTTAGGAAGACTCTGGAGCTAAGCTGTCCAGGTTAACATTCCTGCTTCCACCCTTCACAACTGGGTGACCTTGTGCCAAGTTATTTAACCTCTTTGTGCCTCATTTCCTCAATGTGAGATGTGTATTGTAATAGCAGGTTCCTCAGAGGATGAAAAGTGCAACTTAAGTTGTAAGTTGGATATTGCTCAGATCTACAGCTGGCACCATTTTATATAGGTGTGTGCATGTGTAATTTAATGAATAAACTTTCATGATTATGCAGATGATGTTTTCAAAGTAAAGCATAATCTTAAGAAGGTGTTGACATTTGAGTTTAGCTAAGACTACATTTCCTTCATTTAATACAATAAGAAATCCCTCTCTGACCTGCCACAATTCCTAAACATAAAATCATTTTAATTTGATCAGAATCACTAGAAAGCTAAGATGAAGCTGGAAGGATTTTAATCACAAATGGCAGTTCTTCAGAGGCACTTGGCAGAATAAACATGAAGTTGCATGAAAGATGTGTAAATGCAGGCTGTGTCCTGAAATATTCTGATGATATCAGAAGGAAAAAAGGCAAGAAGGGGATGTGTTTTAGGATGTGAATTTATAAAAACAAACAGAATGAAGGATTAGGTTGTAGCTTAGATTGGTTCTGGGGATGAAAACACGGCTGGCGGCTTTGATCCTGGTCTCCATCTGGCACTGCACTCAGGAAAGAGCCTCCCATACTCCTGGAGAATGTGGGAAACAACAGCAGGGCAGCCTGTGAACGTCTCCATGGGCTCAAAACCTTCACATTCAGCTTCCTCACCTTGCACATGTAACTGGGTGCTGGAAGCAGATGGAGCTCCCTGTTCCTGTGATGCAGCAGGCTTCTTTGAGAGTTATGAAGCAGAGGACACATTTCTAAGCACAAACCATCAGCTACATTCAGGAGTCACCTGGCCAACCTGGGTGTATCATGAGTAGCCATTTTCAAAGGCAGTCACACCAAATCCAACCCTGATGCTTTAGACTACACCTAGTTCCAATGGTTCTTAGACTACTCATAGGACACTAAGCATATTTTATGCAAATCCACTGTTTTTAAATAAGCTCCAGGACACATGTGCAGAATGTGCAGGTTTGTGACATAGGTAAACGTGTGCCATGGTGGTTTGCTGCACCTATCAACCTTTACGCAGACCCACTTCTGTATCATCCAGTCAGGTTTCAAATTCATGTTCCTTAAAATATTAGTTGCTCGGTGATTAAATACAATTCAAAAAGTCAACATATATCACTTTCTTGGAGGATTACAGGCATGTCACTGTTTTAGAACAACCAGCATTTTCCAAACTATTTGCAAGGCCAATGAATACCTACCAGTACTAATGTCCGGGAAACTAATACTTGATACCTCAGGATTGTCGTGTTGATTGAAACAGGCAATACACATAGTTTCTAGTGCCCAAGACAAAATAAGGGCTCAATAAAGGTCAGCTATGATTATGATTAATCGTAACTATGCTTTAAATAAGCTTAGCTAGCCATCCTGCCGTACCCTGAACAATGCACACATAAGAAGACTGGTGTTGCTCCTGTCAACAAGTCCTGGGTGACACTGTGGGGAGTGGAAAAGGTTGTTATGTATCCTTTTTCTTCTATGAGGTGAGTCATTCAGGGCCAGTGGAGGGGGCAATGCCAGTCAAAGTAAGCACAGGATTACTGGCCACACCCGATGGCATAAGGTACAATTCAGCCATGTTGGTGCCAGGCAGGCAGGCAGGGCAGGAGGCACCACTGCTGGGCACTCAGTTCCACATCTATACACCAGCAGAGCTTGGACACATCTCTGGTTCTCGTGGGCCCCTCAGAGCTGCTACGATGTCTTGCTAGTCAGAGCCCAGGGTGTCATCTGAATCCCAGCATTCCACATTGTGACCTGTTTAACTCCCTGGTGCCAGTGAGTCTAAAGTCCCAAGATTTCCAGGCCCTCACCCAAAGTGTTAATATCCACCCACCTTATTTTCTAAAGCCATCTGATGGATAAGAAACCATCTCTTTAAACAGTCCTTTACCCCCAAATGACATCTTAAACAATCTGAGTCCACAGGAAACTGCCCTTTTACCCATAGCCCTGAGCACTTCCAGAAAACTGTTGCGCTCTGGTAAAAGCACAAAAGCCAAGACCCTAAGGAGAAAGAGTGTCTGTGGGGTGGGTGGAAGCGTGGTGGCTATCACTGCTTTGGGCATACTTGTGTGGTTGCAGGTGGTTACGCTGTGGTCAACTGCTTTGCCCTGGTTTCCTTACATGGGCTCTGTTGCTCCATTAGGAAAGTTCACTGCCGCTGGTTTAGCTGGTAGCCAAGGGTTCCTCTCAAAATTGGCATAATCCAAGAGAAGCATTAAATTCAGAAAAAGAAGGAAGCATCTTCTTGCCACAATGTTGCCAGCACATTCTAGGTGTATTGGGAGGCTGGGGACCTGGTTCTTCCCTCACAAAAAGAAATGACAGGTATTAATGAAAATGATGCTCAAAGGGCAATGAAATAAGGTGAGATTTCCTCGTGTTGGAATTCTAGGGCTCAGTTTCTAAAAACTGGGGATGTGGGGTTTTCTAAACAGCTGTAAAACTCTTTTACATTCCTCTGTTCAAGGTGGAGTGGGGAGGTAGGTCTCTTCCTTGGGAACCTGGATAAACTTGTAACTTACTTCAACTAATGTGGGGTGGGGGGAGGGGGGAGGGATGGTATTAGGAGATATACCTAATGCTAAATGATGAGTTATTGGGTGCAACACACCAACATGGCACATGTATACATATGTAACAAACCTGAACGTTGTGCACATATACCCTAAAACTTAAAGTATAATAATTAAAAAAAAAAGAATATGACGGAGGAAATGCTATGTGATGCCTGAGGCTGGGTCATAAAAGGCAATGAAGCTTCTTCCTTGTCCACTGGCATCTTTGCATTGGAGCCATGAGCTGTTATGTAAAAAGTTCAACTATCCCAAGGCTGCCATGTTTGGTGGAAGCATGAGCTACATGGAGAGACCTCATGCAGGCACTCTGATTGACAATCTAGCTAACATCAGTGTGTGAGAGTCTTCCCAGCTCAGGTGCCAAATGTGTGAATGAAGGAGATGCCCAATGATTCCAGCCCCCAGATGTTGAGTTCCCCTCAAGACTTTGAGTCTTCTCAGATGAAGCCTCAGACAGGATGAAGCAGAAGCAAGTCATCCCTGCTGTACTCTGTTCTAATTTCTGACCCAACAGAACATGCAACCATAAGACAATGGGTATTTTATACTACTAAGCTTTGAGGCGGCTTGTCATTCAGCAATGGTGTCCAAAGCAGGTTTTGGTGATATGGTCTATAGCAGCCCTTTCCACTCCTGAAGTGAAAAAGCTAATGTCCTTGAGGACCAAGCACATATGTTTGTTCAGGTTTATGCGAACTCATCAAGTTTTTAAAAAAGAATTAATGCTCAGCAGTGTTATATATGACACTAAGTTTTACGCAGAATGCATTTGTATTTTGGCTTCCTGCACAAACAAAATGCGTGTGAAACAATGACTATATTTTTTCTATTATGAGAAAAACACTGTTCCAAGTACAATATTAAAATAGGTTAAATGAATGGGAATTTATAGACACAAATGTTTCAGTGTATATGACAAAAAAAGTATTTTTTATGACAGAAATATACAGTTACAATTTATTATATGTATGTATGAGACACTGCTGTAGGTACTTTGCATCCTCTCTCTTCCATCCATCCATCCATCCATCCATCCATCCATCCATCCATCCATCCATCCAATGAATCAACCAATTAACCAACAAACCAGTCAGACAATCAAGCAACATTAAGTGGACAATTCCTACGTGTCAGGTTCTGTATTAGGCTCTGGGCATCCAGAGTGAAATAATACCTAACCTCTGTTCTCATTTAAGGTAGTTCATAGACTAGAAGAAGTGTTGGCAGCCTAGGAAGTCTGACATCTCTAAAGCTTTGCTGTTCATCATTACTGTGCTTCACACATGAAACATGAAGGCCCCTTCCTCTAGGCCTATTTTTTAGTCTTTGGCTATTCTCCAGATCCCGAGAATATAAACATTTATTGCCTGAAAATAAACAAGTCTTCTGCTCAGTATATAGCTTAAATTTTGAGTTTGTATGTGTATAAAATCCCAGTAAGTTGGGACCATTACTCTAACAACTTGGACCTTCCTAGAATACAGTCCATCTCATCTGATATCACCCTTCTTTGTTCATCTGGTTAACTCCTAGTCACCCCTCCATCCTCCCCTGGGTCTCCCACTCTTTCTTTTGGCTCTGTTCACCCTAAGTTCTACATGGTGGTGTCTGTCTTGCTAATCACTGTATTCTGTCTTTAGCACACTGCCTGGCTGTGTAGCATACATTACATGTTTCTAAAAGAATAGAGAAATGAATAAACTAAGGGCATGTCCTTGAGAAATATATACTTGATTGGTTGCTCAAAACTTGTGGTTTCCCTGCCATTTATTACTTTGGCCAGGAATACAGACGGAGGAGAATGGCTTCAGTTACCCTACATGAGAACAGAATTGATGATAACCATTTATTCTACACAGCACAAAGTAGAAAAAATCATTATTGTGGTGTGGAACAACATCGTGAGACAAGACCAATTACTATTTCTTTTAAGCATCTATCTAAGCAATCCTCTCATCTTACAGATGAGGAAACTGAGGCCCAGAGAAGCGGGTGGTTTGTCTAAAGTCCCCAAACAAATTGGTAGCAAAGGAGTTGCCTCAGAACAAGGCTTCCAGAATCCCGATCCGCTGTTCTGCTTCCCTGTGCCTATGCAGCCAAGGACAGGGCTCCGTTCCCTCCACTAGCAGCCATTTGCTTCCCTCCGATACCAAGAGATGGCTCTGTCCAAAGAAGCCACACCTGGAAAGATTCTGGACTCTAAGAATTACTGATGCTCTAATGAAAGGTCCTGAAGCCAAATCAGAGCCCCTCAGATCTTTGCCTCTTCCAACACTTCCCTCATGACCTCTGGCCTTTTAAAACCATCCTCTCTTGGCACCTGTGAAACATCCTTTGTCCGAGGAACATCTATGAATTAGAAAGCCACAGAACATAAAGACCAGACAGTTTGTATTTACACCTCAAGACAGCACTTTGCCTTTAGAAGGGTACCCTCTTAGAAGCTCCCTGCTGGCTAAGCCAGATAATACATAGGGAGGCACGAATCCAGGGCATGGCAAGTAGTAGGTGCTCAATAAATGTTGGATGGGTCTGAATTTGCCCCCAAATTTCTACTGTTACAAAAGGGTGATGGGTTTGCCCTTGCCCTCTGAAAGTGGAGCCTGTGGCAAGCTCTATTTGAGGGTGGGTGGGGCATGGGCCCTAGGAATTATCTGGCCAGTAATGCAGTGGTTCCCTAATTTTATTCCACATTAGAATTGCTCAGGGGGCTTTAAAAATCCAGAAGTCTACTTGGTACCCCAGATCAATTAAATCA
The DNA here is from genome assembly GCF_029289425.2 of Pan paniscus. NCBI lineage: Eukaryota > Metazoa > Chordata > Mammalia > Primates > Hominidae > Pan > Pan paniscus. The sequence goes on along the minus strand of NC_073255.2, from coordinate 34,292,085 downwards.
GAATCTCTGGGGGTGAAAGCCAGGTAGCAATATTTTAATCTGGTGATTCAGTGTACATATGCTAAGGGGAATTTGCTTTAGAAGAACATAAGGATCAGAACTGAGTTTGTGGCTGCCACCTTGGAAAGGGGCAGCCACGCCTGACTTGCCTGAGTGGCAGAGGGGGAGGCAGAGAACGCCTATTGTATTCTATTGTCTTGATGCCTCCTCCCCGTCCTGCTCCTCTTTCCTCGTCTCTGCCTCTTGTTGTGGTTGCCTGGTTTCTAATGGTAACGATAGACAAGCTTTCCGGGCTTCTTCTACCACTTGTGGGTTTGCTGGAGTCATGTTCTTGCTTTCTTAGATACCTGAGCCTGCCATGCAGGGAGGAGAGGGGGAGACAAGGAGCCCTGCTAGGGTGCAGGCTGATGTCACACCTGGCCTGCAGTGAAGGTGACTGTCGTAACAGAGGCCCCCGCCTGCTGCTATGGGCTGCTCTGTGAGGCTGGGTCAGCTCCTGGAATTGCTGCTTGACCTCAAAAGAGAATTATCTGTTCCTTCCCCACCCTGGACAATGAAACAGATGTTGTATTGCATCTTGAGGCAACTGTGGGCTCTCCACCTGACCCACGGAGGTTTTATCTCATGAACAACCTGCAGGGGAGGCGAGCTCGGAAAGTCTCATCCGAACTAGGGAGAAGGCCCAGCCGGCATGACCTTACCCTGATTCCTCCAGGGCTGCATCCACCTTTCAACAGTAAAAGGAAAATTCCAAATGACATGGGGAAAACAAAGGACAGGGAGGAATGGTGAGAGAAAGAGAATTAGTGGCAAAGGAGAAAGAAGTAAGGATGAAAACACAGGAGGGAAGAAACATGACAGTTTTTCCAAAATCCTACAAGTCTTTGGAAAGACACATGAGAATTTTAAAAAGTTAAACCGTGTGAACTTGAGCCTTTCACAGCCTTCCGAGCGGGAGAATCTGACCCCTGACCCACCGCGTTCCTGGCGAGGTGTACTGCATAGGACAGAATACCAAAGGATTCCTGAGAAAATCTGAAACTACATAAAAGGGAACCAGGAACTGGTCCCTGCTAGTTTAGTGTAACTTAATTCAAAACCAGGGAAACTTCTTTGTGAAAGGATCACTGTCAAATTCAAGGCAACAGAGTTCTTAACTGGTTGAATTTCATCTTCTGGATATTGCATCTGTCCGCTCCTGAATTCTGATATTCCATCACACCATGGGATCATTACAGAAAGGACTTTGCAGATGAGATAGGTAAAGGGAAAGGCCAAAGCCAAATGTGGTATCTTCTTTGGTGGGTCTGCTCTACTAAAGCACGCTTTTACATAGCCAAGAGAATGTGGGAAACTAAGACGCTTGATAGAGGATGTTTGGATAATACTTTAGTTTGATTGAACAGTCATATGCTTATTACATACACACTTGGTGTCTTGACTGCTGCAACCTTGGCCAAGTAATCTGATATATTTGGGCCCTCACTTTCCTCACTTCTAAAGTGAGGACTTAGCTAGGACCACTTTCCATCTTCAAATGTTCCACACACATTAACTCCAGGCACCAGGAATACATTTGCCCTTGAGAAGTAAAAAGTTGGGGGCAGGGGTGAGACACATAAACAGATAATTATATAATATTGGAGAACAGAGGTAGGGCAGCTAACATTAGAATTCTACATCTATTTGTGATGCATGGGGGGGGGGGGTGTGTGTATGTGTGCACAGCTATGCTCCTTATACAAACAGCTACTGTCTCATTCCCTTAGGAAACCAATGATCTAGTTGTGTAACCTGTCTCATAGTTTAGAGATTCAAATAGAGTCAGCATATCCCACTAGTTTTAGAATCTGTCCCATCTGAAAATAGGGACCTAGGCTTCAATTATACAACATATCTCCCTAACCACACCTATGAAAACAGCTCACTGTATCTGCATTCCATTGGGAAAGTTTTAAATTAAGCAGGAATGAAAAACTATAACACTGTCTTTTGTGACATACAATAACAGGGGCATGGAGTTAAAAAGTTAACAAGGGTTTATGACTATAATGCATGAAAGCTGTTTTTAAAAACGGGAATTGAAACTGTAGTATTACTATGATTTATTTGTAAATTTCAGAGACAGTAACATGTAAGAAATTAAAAATATGTGCTAATTCATAAACAGAGGCCACTGAGTCATGGGTAAGCATGGCATTAAAATCACTCCAGCGCTGAGAGATTTGGTCCCCAGTACAGCTGCACAATTCATCAACGTCAGGGCATCTTGTTCCCCAGTGATCCAGCTGACTTCCCATGCACTGAAATGGAAGCGCGCACTGCCATGTCAGGACGTTTAAGCACTTCAAAGCTGCCCCTTTCAACACTCGGTTTCTCCTCATAATTACTTCTTGCGTTTCCCTCCTGATACTCATTTAAATGCTAAATAAAGGGAGAGAGTTCTCCAAGGCCAGAGACTTGCCGTTGAAACCTGGAGCAACCTCAGAGTGAAATTAAAATCAATTATACCCCATGTGGGTATAATTATAGTAACTTAATGAGTAGGAATATACAATGACTGTCTTCTGGGAAACAAACATACTTTGTTATGTGAGTGAGTGCGACAGGTACTGCTCAGCACTCAGACCGTTTCCAGAATCTCGTTCTCAGATTCATCAAATGGGGCTTGCAGAGGCACGGGGAGCTCTGAGACGGCCCAGGGGCTGATGACAATGCAAGGAACATCGTCTCCCTTTCCAAGGAGGTCACGACCCTATTATCACTCAGCGGGAGCACAGACGTGACTCTCTGTGCAGAGAATGTGGCAGCTTCAAGGATGTGTGTGGCTTGACTAAAGGACATGGTGCTGTCACTGCTGAGGCCAGCAGAGGAGGTACAGCCTGAAGGAAGCCTGAGGTCATCCAGGACCTGCTCTGATGGTGGCACTGGTTGTGGTCACTTTGTCGGGGGCCTCACGTTCCCAAGCTGCAGGCCATCGCCCGTGCTAGCTCCCTGCGTGTCTATTCCACAGCTCAGAATGACTAGCATTAAAAATATTCAGGAGGTGCATCCTTAATAAGCTGAATATTTGTCCAGAATATTCTGGAAAAAGAGGCATACCAGTGTGCCTCTGTGTGACTACGGCCTGAGTGAGCTGAAAAGGATTCTGGGCTGCAGATGGGGAAGATGAAGGGCAATATCCCCAGGATCTTCCAGCTCCTAGTGCTTTCTGGAGACAAAGTGCAGGCTGCAGCGTGCCCTCCCCAGCCCAGGAGGCAGCCACCAGGGCCTGAGTCTGCGCGCTCCCTGTGCCCTAAATGCCTGCATTCCTGGAACCGTCCTAGTTGGAGACCAGTGCTTCTCAAAAGTGTCCTCAGATCACCTGTATCAGAATATTACCTGGAGTGCCGGCGAAAACACAGACTTCTGGGCCCCACCTCAGATCTACACATCAGAATGGTGAGAAGAGGGGTGTTGCAGGGGGGTGGTGGCAGGGGCAGGAATCTGCATTTTGAACGAGTATGCCTTGGGGACATTCATGCACTGTGAGCTTGAGACTTAAACCCTGGAGCTCATACAGTCATTTATGGAGCATGAATGGGCACAGGGGAACTTCACTTTCCCAGAGAATTTGCTTCTTCTCTCCCCCCTCTCTCTTTCTTCACCATGGGCTGGGCCAGGCCACATGAAGGCAGCTAATGACGTCTAACACACAGAGCAAACCTCACTTCAAGAAGCAAACATTTGGTCTAGTTGAGGAGATAGACATCTGAACAAATAATCACAAAACCCTCTGTGAAACAGGCTGTAGTAAAGGCAGGTTCAAAGTGTTCCAGGGGCAGGGTAAAAGAAGCAATACGTTCAGAGGAGCAGATGGGAGGTACTCCAAGGTCAAGGTCAGAAACATCTTCAAAGAAGTGGCATTGAGATGAGCCTTGAAGGAAGGGCAAGCATTTGTCAGACTGAGAAAGAAGTCTGAAACATATTTAGGGACAAGTCTGGCTTGGCCCCCAAACAGTCAATATTATGATAGAGTTATTATTATTATTATTGGTTTTGACTCCACCCTCAGACCTGCAGAGTGAACTCATTCCCCCAAGGACTCTTCTTGGCTACTCCAAAGTTTAGTTGAGATTGGAAAATGCTTAGTGGTCTTGCTCTGAGCACATGGCTGCTGTTGTTGTTCTTAATGCGGGGTGAGCTGAGGAGTGGGGCTGCCAAAGGCTGGGCCACCACACGGCCAGAGGAGCCCATGAAAACAGGTTCCCACGTGGGCTGGGGGTAAACCACGATCCTCAGACAAGGTGTCAGGTTATCCTGTTCTCTCCAGGGAGAAATGCATTGTTTGAATCCAATAGCTATCAAATGTTGGGGACACCCCTCCCCAACCTCTGGTGCCTGCCACTTGTTCACCACAGGCATGGCTTAGCTGAATGTTTTGACCTTTTAAAAATAATACTTGTAAGATGGATATCTGAAAACGGGCTAGGAACAATGGTACCCATTCAAAAACTGGAATCCCACAGTTCCTGCAGTGGTGGGGAAAGCCACACAAAGACACTAAATAGGAAGTCAGGAAACCGGGGTTCTGGTTCCAGTTCTGCCACCTGGGTGGCAGCTGGGTGACTCTGGGTACATCTGTTACCTTTCAGGGTGTCCTCAACTGTGCCGCGACTAGATGATCTCTCAGGCCTCATCTAGCTTTAAATGTATCATTCTATTGGATTATTTTTCAAAGCTGTAGCATCTGATTGACACTCTTATTATGATTACTAATCCTGCATCACCAGCAAACTAGGGAATTGTACAAGGCAATCTTGGAACACCATGAGGACAGTCATTACCTTGCTGCTTATTATACTGTCAACCCATAGTACATTTTTAGTGGTGTGCTGGAATTGGCTCAAAATGTGTGCATTTCTTCTCAGCTAATTCAGTAACATTACATCCGTAGCCTGGAATCAGCCGTGGTGGGAGAACAGGATTGCTCACCTGCCTACCCCTGCCCTGAAGGGAAGACATTGCTGGCTGTTGAATGTCAGCAGCATTAGCAGCACACCACAGGTTATGATGCCTCTAAAAGGATCCATAAAATTGATTTTTAGAAATCAAATCATATTTTAAGGGGTTGTTTACAATATAATTTTAATAATTTTTAAAAGCAGTCTAGTTTAAAAATGCACTAAGGTGTTTTTTAAAAAGTCAGAACTGTTGACACATACTTTAGATACAGTAAAATTCACTCATTTTAAGCATGTGTTTCTGTGAGTTTTGACAAATGCACATAGTCACGTAGCCATGGTAGGACTGCACTTCCTTGTTCCATCTGAAGTTAGGATGGCCACGTGGCTTTTTTTGGCCAATGAAATGGAAATAGTGATAGGTGTCATTTTTGGGCAGAAGCAGCAGGGTCACAGAAAGAGGAGGGCACTAGGCAAAGATCACAGTCATCCTGCACTGGGCATGTCACATGGGTAAGAAATAAATGTTTGATGCTTTGCCACTGACATCTGGGGGTTGTGACTGCAGCCTAACCTGGCCCATCCTCACTGGGACACTCATGATTGTGGATTAGTTGGCTAAAATGAGATGCAAATACAAAACCTAACTCTTTTAACATACTATTCAGGGCCCTTCACATACAAAAAGTCTCAAACTCCATCTCCAGTTTTATTTCCAGAACTTCCCTCCTGGTATTGTAGCCATACTGGGTATTTGAAATTCCCTGAATATGTAACAGCAATAATGACTAGCACTACTAACATTTATTGAGCACCTAGTATGTGCCACACACTGCTCTAAACACTTCACACATATTGTCTCAGCTGAAGTCCCATATCTCTGCTCCCCTGTGTTCTCTACCTAGCATGCCCTTCTCCCCTTTCTTTGCCCTAAAATATTCTACTTATCCTTTACGATCCAGTTCAAATGTCATCTTCATTTTGAAGTGTCCTAATAAAATTGGTTGTGGCACCATTAAGCTCTCAGAGCATTTTGTGCAAAATTTACATTATGCAATTATGATTTGTCTACTGCTGTGGAGTCCACCTACCCTGTCTCCACCACTAGAGTTGGCACCCACTGGGGCATTTATATGAGGTGGAGATTTCGGGCCGTGACGGAAGGTGGGAGACTACAAGTCAGGATGAAAGGATGAGTAAGGGCAGCATTTTAGGATGCACAAGGTTTCCACATCAATCGCAGAAAAGCAGGTACAAAGCTGGCTAGAGGAATCAACTGTGACAGCGTTTTAGTCCAAAGGACCCGAGTGAATCTTTTAAAATGGAATCCTCTTATTATAGCTCATTAGTGGATGGATTTAGATTTAGCCTGGGTAGGCCTTGATCTCTCTCTCAAATCCAAACCACCCACTAATAAACCCTGGCATGACCTAGTTAGGTTTCAATGTTGGGGGTAGTATGAGTGGTCCCTGCTTCCAGAATTTAATGATGCTTCTTTGGTACAAGCAGGATTGTCTGAAAATGAGCCCAGATGTTCACCCTGAATTATCAGGTTGAAATGCTATGGCGTGGGGGGGTCCTAACTCTCTCTCAAAGCTGGAGAGGCTCCTCTTCCCATGGGACAAGTGGTGTCCTCCTCCAGGGTAACAACTTTAGTCCCAAGGTCCCCAGGTGCTGTGCACTTGCCTTCCCAGACAATTCCTGTAAACAGCTGACACTCAAATCCAGGCTGCCTGGTGCCAAAGTAGTTTCATTATCTCCCCACTAACAAAAGTGCTCTCCCACTTGCCCTACAAAAAAGGAGATTATGGGGGTGGGAGTGGGACTGGGGAGGGTATGTTCCTCCCTGGACCACAAATCCAACCAGCAGAGTGCAGCGGCCTCAGCAGGCCCTTCTATCTTATCTGGCTGACCCTGACGTCAGTTTCTTTTCCTCAGTAAAGCCTGTTCCAAGGTCTAACTCATATTGTGAGATGCTGTGGAATTTATCCATTGGCAGATAGCAGGTGGCAACTTAGAATGAACTCATCATGCAAAACAATTCCCCCCAAAAAGCTGAAGAATCAGTGTCAACAACCAGCTAGCATTTTATAGTCTGCAAAGCACATTAAGAAATATAAATTTGTCAGACCCTCAAAAGTCACGTGAAAGAGACAGTTTTATTTTTATAGGTAAGGAAAGTCAGGCTGAGGAAGCACAAGCACTGCATGAGGTCCCACAGGGAAGAAGCAGTGGAGTCGGGATGAGAACTGAGCTTCTCTGATTTCTCCTCACTTGCTACCATGCCACACTGCTCTTGCTCTCCGAGACAGAATGAATGAGACCACCATCTACTCTTTCACTCTTCCTATAAAATGTTTCATGCTATTGACAATTCAGCTTTATATCAAATTACACTTACACAGTAGAGCATGCACCAGCCAACCATGGCGAGTCTTGCAGAGAATGGGGAAATGTAATTCTTCCTTAACAGAGACTGAGCAAATAAAGAACACTTTTAGAAAAATCTAAGAACAAGTCAATGGGGTAGGTTTCTGTGTGCCACCTGATCTGGCTGATGAAAATTCAGTGACCACAGAGGCACGCAGAGGCAAAGGAAGCAGGAGAATACTGTACTGCAGGTGTCTGCAGGAATATTACAGGCATACTGCAGGTGTACTACAGGATGAGACTTGGGTGAGGAAAGTGAGCTGCAATTTTTAAGGGGTACTCACTCTCAGGTGCCGGCTCTGCCTTCACACACCCCCAAGAGTAAGGGCCTCCTTAACTTTTGCGCTCTAGACCCTTCCCTTCCTTCACCCGAGGCCCAGCCTGGCGATATTGTGTCCTCACCCAGGAGATGATGGTCTGTCAGATCCTGAGGTGCAATAATGAAGGCTGTGTCTCCAGAATGACAGCAGAAGCAAACTAGAAATAAAATGAAGTTGGATCCAAACTGCCTTGCTTGCACAGTCCCAACTATATAATTTGTAGGGGTCTATGCAAAATAAAAGTGCACGTTCTCTTTTGAAAATTATTAAGAACTTCAAGAAGGCAACAGCAGGGCATTAAATCAAGTGTGGCCTGTCTCAGTGCAAGGCCACACACACATGAAACCTGCCCAGGACCCTAAGGACCCTGCTGTCCTCCATGGGTGGTGTGGCGGTCATGATGAGCTTCCTTCTTTAGCCTGATTTAGGCCTATGGGCATGCACCAGGTTGCCTAGGAGACCATCTCTAGGAGGTCCATGAGATGTCACATCAGTGGCTACTAAAGAAGCACTGGAATGGGATTCAGAAGACACAAGCTCTGGGTTTGGGCCTGTCTCGGATGCTAACTAAATTGTAAGATGGGGGTCTAATCACAGAATGCCTTCACACCCTAGTTTCCTTGGTGGGATTGGCTTGTAGCTTTGAACCTCCAGGTCATGGACTCTCAGGGGCTCATGATTATTATATGTGGTTGGAGAATTCTCTATATTTGGAATAAATACAGCTTCCTAAAATTATTTCTCTCTTCTTCGTGTATATGACCATTTTAAAAGGTAATATATTGTGATTAATAAATTTGTAATTAATTACAAATTTATTTTAAAAACATTGTTGAATTTACAACAGCTCTTTATCAACTATGTCATTTTTTTTCAATCAGTGGATTAAAAGAAAGCAGTAAGAAGTAGTTTCTGAAGACCTCTGTATTTCTGTACCCATTTCGCCATGGACTGGTAACAAATGGCTCTCAAACAGGCAGCTGTCTGTGCACCACGCTTAATCATAGTATCCATCCAGGGTCCTAATGCCATTACAAGCTGACAATTCACACGGAACTTTACCTGCCTTGATATCATTTATGTATTGAGTTGCTCTTTTCTGAGCATGTTCCATGTTCTGGGCACTGTTCTCAGCATCATAATAGACAAAAATCTCTTCCAACCCCAGTCCAGTAACTTGTATTATTTACCATCTGTTCTTACTCGTGTGGCTAAAGCAAAAGTTAATGTGGTGGTGGTGGGGGTGCGTTGTTGTTTCTCTCTCTTTCTTATTTATTATGGTATAAGAAGTAATGAGGCCGGGTGTGATGGCTCACGCCTGTAATCCCAGCACTTTGGGAGGCCGAGGTGGGTAGATCACGAGGTCAGGAGTTCAAGATCAGCCTGGCCAAGATGGTGAAACCCTATCTCTACTAAAAATAAAAAAATTAGCCGGGCGTGATGGTGGGGGCCTGTAATCCCAGCTACTCGGGAGGCTGAGGCAGAGAATTGCTTGAACCTGGGAGGCGGAGGTTGCAGTGAGCCAAGATTACACCACCGCACACCAGCCTGGCAACAGGGCAAGACTCCATCTCAAAAAAAAAAAAAGAAGTAATGAAGTAATGTACCTACCATTCATCTGATGAATACATCTGTATTAGTTTTCTGTGGCTGCTATAACAAATTACTACAAGTTTGGTGGCTTAAAACAAGGCAAACTTATTCTCATACAGTTCTGGAGGCCAGAGGTGTGAAATGAATTTTTTGGGCTGCAATCGAGGGCTGTGCTCCCTCTGGAGCTAGGAGAGAATCTGTTCCAGGCCTCCTCCAGCTTCTGTGGGCTTCCTGCATGCCTGGCCTTGTGGCTGCACCACCCCAGGATCTTCAAATCCTTCTCTGCTCCACTTCCCCCGGACTTCTCCTCTGTGACTGTCTGTGAAATCTCCTTCTGCCTCTCCCTTAAAAAGAGACGGGTGCTGGTATTTAGGGTCCACAAAGATTATCCAAGATTCTTCTTCATCTCAAGATTCTTAATGTAATCACATCTGCATAAACCTTTTTGCCAAGGTAAGGTCACAGTTATTGGCTCCAGGGATTAGGATCTGATATCTTTGGAGGCCATTATTCTGCCTTACACAAAATCCTTAAAAACAAACTCATTCTTGCTACCTTCCTTTAGTGTTAATTTGAGCTTCATCTGCTTGGATTATGCTTAGTGAGGAGACTGATGATTCATGCTCACATGCAAACAAAAGTGTGCACTGCAAACAGAAGAAACTAACCTTTCTGTTTGCCTTCAAGAGATTCTTCAATTGATGTGAAATACACACCCTGAATTTCTTAAACCTGTACCGCATCCCCTAGGGAAGATCCTGGAAGCCACTTCACGGAACTCAGAGTGAAATACTGACTAACCACAAATTAAGCTTGGCCTGTGATCGTTTTCTCTGGAAATAGAGAAAAGAAAGTGATATAAACATTCTCCAAGAGTGGTTTGCTTTAGAACAGAGTAAACACCAAGTTACCACCCAGCTCAGTTTGTCTTTGCTCTTTGGGCTTGGCCTTGGCCTAAATTACTTCACATGCCTTGAACATCTGTACCCCTGCCTTCTGTAGCAGGGCCTTTACCTGAGCCCAGTGTCTGTTCATCAATGCCCAACCACTATAATGTCAATCACAGCCCACATTTATTTGAGTTAACTATAAGCCAGGCACTGTGCTCAACATACTACAGAACTCCATAAATGATTCTGAATGAATGCAAATAATCTTATTCATTTCCTAGCTCAAGGATCAGCAACTGTAAAGTACCAACAGTAAATACTTTACGATTTGTAGCCCATATAGTCTCTGTCCTGTCTGGACCACTCAACTCTGTCATTGTAGTACGAACTTTCCCATATTTTATATTTCAATGAATGGATGTGGCTGTATTCCAATAATACTTTATTTACAAAATAATGCCTATTTACCTCTGTTCTGGGCCTGTAGGATGGATTCTGACTTATTAGTCTCCCACCATAAGAATCTGAATGATTTCTATTGATTTAAGGATAACTTCAGATTTGCTTTCCATTATTACCACTTCAAACCAGGTTTCCTGACACATAGATTATTTTTTTTCAGACACTCACCTTAATTCCAACACACCTTAATTATTTAGAGCCTCCCATTTTTCCTGCAATTCCTAAGTTGTTCTGCTTTTTCCCTTGTGTGAAATAATAAGGAAACACTTCACTCTGAGTTTATTCTGCTAAGCTTAACTTGCCGGCAAAAAACTTAATGCTGCAAAGTTATCAAGTCTCTCTTGTAGTATGAAGCTCCTATGGCTGAATTTGAGCAGTAATGTCCATGAGCTGACTTGGTAACTTGTAAATCAGAAATGCTGGGTTTGATGAAGGGCGAGGTAGCACCATTTTTTACAGTGAATTAAATTCCGCACACATTTAGTATGGACCATGCCCTGTACTGGATGCCAGGACTGGTTTCTGTCCTCAAGGAGTTTACAGTCTGGTTGGGGATAACAGAAGCTAACAAACAATTATAATACAGAGCAATAACTGCTAAGGTGGGGGAGATATAGTGTGCTCTGGGGCACAAAGCCTTCCCCAACTCCCCAAAACAAGTGATGACTCCTCTGAGACCTTAAGGATGAGAAGGAGATAGCCAAACAGTGAGAAAAAGCCCAGGAGAATATTTCAGGCAAAGGGAATAGAATTTGCAAAGACTTGGAGGTGAGTTACAGGGTGATCTATTACAGAAATGAAAATTCATTACGGCTAGAAAGAAGAAAGTAAGGGAAGTGGGTAGTGATCTATGAGGCGGGATCTTACAGGATGTATTAGGAGACTGGGTCACTTCTAAAAGCTTGGGGTGGGGTAGCTGGTGAAGAATGACTTTAAGCAGGGAAGTGACATGCTGGGATGTATAAACTAAAAGTAAAAACTAAAGAAAGAATTAGGAGAAAGCTGCTGTGTGTTTCTTCAAGTGGAGTTTAGAAGTCTTCAGATGACTAGGTCAAGATCATTTTCAACGACTAAGAAATCAATGGACCCACTTTAAGCATGATGTTGTGAAGTTCTGGGAATATCAGAAGCTATTAATGTTCTAAAAGAAAAAAAAACCCAGAAAGTTTCAAAAATAAGGAAAGAGGTATCAAAATCCCATTCTTTAATAAAATAAGGTATTGCATACCTATAAGTGGAAAGACTAGATACAGAAAACTCAGAACTTGGAAATTAACACTGTACATCAAAGGGCCATATCCCTGAAATATAAAGCTGCTTAGTCAGAATAAAGGTCATTAACCACCAGCTCATGTAAATGGGGGAGGTTTCTGCAGTTTCCTGCTTCCAGTGATTTTCAAACAAACTTGCCAAATAGAATTGCCAAGCTTTTAAAAATATGGATGCTTGGGCCTCATCCCAGACTATCTAAACCAGAACCTTTGAAGATGGAAATTTCTATTTTTTTGCAAAGTTCTCCCAGTGATTCTAATATGCACCCAGGGTTGTTACTGTTTGTTAATAGATCAGTTTTATTGGGGTTATGACTGACATACAATAAATAGCACATATTTTAAGTGCACAACTTGAAATGTTTTCACTTGTCACTCATATCACATATCATGTTATCTATATACCTGGAAAACTACCACCACATTCAAGAAAATTAACATATCCCTCTCACCAAAAACTGTCCTTGTGCTCCTTTGAAACCCCTCCCTCCTACCACTGGTTTTGAGCTACCTGATTATGATGTGCTGGGTATAGATTTTAGTGCCTGGGGCTTGCTAAGATTCTTGGATCTCTGGGTTTACAGCTTTCATCAAATTTAGAAAATTTGAGGCCATTATTTCTTCATATATTTTTGTGTCCTCCCTTTCTCTCTCATCTGTGTGGGGACTCCAGTTAGACATATATCAGACTGTCTGAAGTTGTCCCACAGCTCACTGATGATGTTTTTGTTTTTAAAAAAATTCCTGGATAGTTTCTATTTCTGTCTTTAATCTCTCTAATCTTTTCTTCTGCAATTTCTAGTCTGCTGAGTCACATGCAGTGTACTTTACATCTTAGGCGTTAGAATTTTCATTTCTAAAGGTTTGATTTGGATCTTTTTTTATATGGTCCATGTCTCAACATAACTTTTTGATCATAAGCAATACAGTTATAACGCCCATTTAAGCACCCTTGTCTGCTCATTGTAGCATCTCTGTTAGTTCTGGATTGACTAGTCCCCTCATAGATGATGTTTTTCTGCCTCTTCCCCCATCTGTAATTTTTCATTAGTTGACTGACATTCTGAATTTTACCTTGCCAGGCGCTGGGTATGTTTGTATTCCCATAAATGTTCTTCAACTTTGCTTTTGGATGCAGTTAAAGTTACTTGGAAACAGTTTGACCCTTTTGTGTCTTGCTTTTGTGATTTGCCGGGCGGATCTGGAGCTGGGCTCAGATAGGGCTAAGTGTGGCCCACTCCTGAGATGGAGGCATCCTGAGTACTCTCCCAAGGCCCCATGAATGATAAGACTTTCCACTCCAGCTGGTGGAGAAAACCACTATTTCTGACCCAGTATGAATGTCAACACTGTTTCCTCTAATCCTTTGTGTGGTTCTTTTCCCAGCCTCGCTAGTTTTGTTACATGCATGCACTAATACGGCTGAATTTGCTGCACTGATATCTGCTGAATACTCCAGGGAGACCCCTAACAGTAACCCAGATCTCCATTTCTCTCTTTGGGCAGCTCTCTCATCTTCCTTACTGGGTCGTGTGAACTCTAGCTGCTGGACCCACAGCAACTCAGAAAGTCCCCTGGGCCCTGCCTGAGTTCTCCCTCCCTGCATCTGCCTGGACATTCTCTCAGGGCAGTCAGCTGGGGCAATCGCAGAGCTAACCTCATTTGTTTCAGACTCTCAGGGATCACTGTTTTGTTGTCTGATGTCCAGTTTCTGAAACACTTTTGAGATATAGATACATATAGGGATCTAAGGCATATAGTAGGGACCTAAGGCAGGGCAATCTTAGGTCCCTACTGCTCTATCTTGGCAGGAGTTAGTCTAAAAAGGTGATTCTTTTTTGCTGTTCTTTTGTTTGTTTTTTAAATTTCAACAGTTTTCTGGAGAACAGGTGGTGTTTAGTTACATGGATAAATACTTTAGTGGTGACTTCTGAGATTTTGGTGCACCTGTAACCCGAGCAGTGTACACTAATGTGTAGTCTTTTATCAACACTTGGGTGTACACTGAAATCACCTGGGCAGCTGTAAAAACTACTATTGTTTCTATTCCATACCCAGAGTTTCTGATGTAATTGGTCTGGGGTATAGCCTTGGCATCAGGGTTTTTAGAAGCTCCCAGATGATGCTCATGTGCCTCCAAGGCTGAGAACCATTGAGCTAGATGTTCACCTTTCAAGAGAGCTGCACGTGTAGCCACTTCCAGCTCCATAGTAAGGCAAGAATCTTGGGGGCCCTTGCAAGCTTGGAATTCCGTAATTGGAGACCTAAATTTCTTTGCCTTTGGTACTACCATGATGACTAAACTGAATCTGATCTCACCCATTTGATGATCGATTTATTTAATTTGTTAGAAAATGCTATAGAATTTCATCAAATTTACTCTAGCTCCTTGGGACTCAATAAATATTTACTGTTTGGTAACAGTAAATATTTAACAAGAAAAAAAAACAAGAACCCCCAACAAAAAGCAAACCTGGGTTGATTATAGCAGTGATTACAAATGGCAACAAAAACAATAATGGGTTAAACATCTAAACTTAAAAAAGAAAAAAGGGTCCTTTTGCAGACCAGTTTTACTGACAACAGTGCAGTGCAGGATTTATTATGCTAATCATTTACTGCTTAATTGGTTACAGCTGATTAAGAGTACTATTATGTTTTAAGGACATAATACAGAGCTGGATTTTGCATAATTTATGCAAATCATGGTAATAAAAAATCTACATGTACCAACACATTTTTGGTGGCCAGATGAATTCATTTCATGATTTCCCAGAGTCTGGCAATGAAAATGTATTAACTGAGTTCAGAGACTCCCTCCATTAACAGGAGACATGAGTTTGGGATGAGATAGGCCTGTTTGGGGTATTTGTTCCCTGAAGTCTGGCTAGGAGGTAGGGTTCTCAGTGTTCCCAATAAGAATCTAGCTGGGACTCTTACTTATTCTGTGGGTCTGGGCTCCACACTAGTCTACTTACATGTACTGGTGGGATTTCTCCAGAATTGACACTAACTTTCTGTTCCAGAAGAAAGCATGGAGGAGAATGACTAACCAAACACACCAGCTGGGACCAACAGACTAAGATGGGAGAGAATTTTGCATAGCCTCTGTCTCTATCTCTTCATTCTGCTCAGATCTCTAGGCTTCAGATCCAGAATAAACCTCTTTTCTTCTATTCAAGATTCTTCCCCTTTCTTGTAATCCTCCTAAAGTGTCTTCAAAGGTATCCAAACCATCGAATGCCTGCTAGAAACTAACAACCCCCAAAATGTATGAGGCAGATCTGGTACCATATATCCTATTTGGTTCAAGGTTGAGGGTGGGCAAACTGTCCAAGAGTAGTGTGGTAAGTTGTCTGCATAGATGGCTACTAAAAATTCCTCTCATCTCTGGATATGCAAGCCACTCCTCCCATTGAGAGGTGGAATCTAGTTTCTTTGTCTTTGAATCTGGACCAGTCCTGTGATTGGCATTAGCCAAAAAGATATGGCAGAAAAGATGTTATAAAACTTCAGAGCTTAGGCCTGCAGAGGCCTTGAGTCACTTTGTAGAGAAGTTGAACTGCTGCTGGAAACAGAAGTCACGTGGAGAGAGAGAACGAGGCACTGAGGATGACAGACTCTGAAGGGAGGCAGGCCCAGCCAGCCTCCAGCCATTTCAGCTACAATAGCTCAGGTGCCAAGTAGGTGAGTGAGGTCATTGATATTCCTTGGGCCCAGCTGAAATGCCACAGACAAAACCATGTGGAACAGAGATGAGCCATCTCTGAAAGCCCTGGCCAACATGCAGAATCATCAGCAAATGCTTCTTGGTGTTTAAAGTCACTACATTTTGGGGTAATTTGGTATGCAGCCATAGATAACTGAAATGAGTGGGAAATAGGATTTTCTGGTGTTAGTTACAAAGGGTTAAATAGAATTTTTTATTCTGAAATATAAAAAAGTATGCATATATAGACTTCAAATATTTATACTGTTAATCCATTTATTTGTTTGTTACAGGGACTCCAGTTTCAAAGACTATATTACTTTTTCCATCAGCATAAATAAAATTTATAATGGTGATTCCTTTCACAATTCTAAACTACTGGAAGCTCGGAAAGTTGCTCTATAAGCAAAGACCATGGGTGAGTATCTTAGATAAAGCAAAACTTAGAGAAGCCTTATGTGGGAACCATAATAAAATGGTAGACACTTCCTCAAGTATTTCCTGCCTTTTCCTGAATTCTTGTTCTAACAAGTTCTTGTCTAGTTCTTATTAGGCTTGACCATATGACCTGCTTTGGGTAATAAAATGTGAGTGGAGGGAACATTAGTCAATACTGAGTGGGAGCAGGGAGAGCCTTTGTCTCACACCTCTGCCATCTCTCTCACCCCCCTGCCATCTCTCTCTCACCCCCTCCTCTTTCCTGAGGCCAGCACGTCTCAGATAAGGGCTGCTCCTTCGGCCTAAGTCCTGGAATGATGACAACACAAAAAAGAGATGCATCCAACCCATGAAAAGCATGTGAGAAATAAATCTTTATTGCCATGTAAGGCACTGAGACGTTGAGGTTGTTTGTAAACACAGAAGAGTAGAACCTATGATGACAGATGTGTGCCTGTGTGTATATACACACACACACATAGTCATGTATTGCTTAATGACAGAGATACGTTCTGAGAAATGCATCATTAGGTGATTCTGTCATTGTGCGAACATCATCAGATGTACTTACACAAACCTAGTGTACTTACACAAACCTAGATGGCAGAGCCTACTATGTACCTAGGCTATGCTGTCATATATGTGATCTGTTGTTGACCAACTTCAGTACTTCTCAGCTTATACATCCAAATGGGCAAGACGACCTCTGCTCTGATTCAGTTCTATTTCAGTTAGAAATTCAATGAAATTGAAAGCGATGGGGATTAAGTGGAGAAAATCATAGAAATGGAATAAATAAGGAAAAACCTAGGCAGCATTCAGGTATTAATCGCTGAAAAAATAAATGGCTGTTTTAAAACGACCTCGTATGTATGCAGTATCAGTGACAATATTGTTTACTTTAGCAGTAGTTAGGAGAATGGTTGTGGATACATGCCCAGTATAAATTGACATGAGAACACAGACACAATATATGCCTATGACACTCTTGCATGTGGGAAAATGAAATAGTTTAATGGCAGAAATCCACCGGGTCAGGCTGTGTGCACACTGAAACCTGGCTGTGGGTATTGGGAATTAGAGGTAAATACCCTGAACTCTCAGAGTGGGATGGTTCAGTTATCAACAGACGATTCTGTTGTTATTTATACAGTCTGGAACTGAAAGAGCCCTTCAAATAACACTAAGCAGAGATAGCAACAACAAACAGAGCCAATCCACCTTCGAAATAAAAGCCCTGGTGTCCATGCACATCAGGTTGAGCTCAATCAACCCTGCACAGAGCAGCCTAATCCTATTTGGTTGGCACGTGTCTACCCTCCCTCCCACATACACCACTATAGCTTTTAGGCCACTGTAACCTGAGATGCACCCATTTGAGTCATGAGAATCTGACTTGATGGGGAGTTACAACTAATACCCTTCCTGTGGCTTCTGAGCCACTTCTTTCCTTTCTTTCCAGATTTTTAAATTTGAGATGAAATTCCCATAACATCAAATGAACCATTTTAAAGTCTACAATTCAAAGTTCATGCATGTTGTAGCATGTATCAGAATTTCATTCTTTTTACAGCCAAATAATATTCAACTGTATGTATATACCACCGTTTGTTTATCCAAGCATGTGTTGATGGACATTTGGCAGGTTTCTATCTTTTGGCTACCATGGGTAGTTCTGTTATGAATATTTGTATACAAGTGTTGTTTCAGTACCTGTCTTCAATTATCTGGGTTATACACCTAGATATGGAATTTATGAGTTATATGGTTTTCTACTTTTAACTTTGTAAGGAACTGCTAGACTGTTTTCCACAGAGGCTGCACCAATTTACACTTCCGCCAGCAATGTATGAAGGTTCTGATTTCTCCACATCCTCACCAATACTTATTTTCCTTTTTTTAAAAAAAAAATTATAGCCATCCTAGGGTGTGTGAGGTAATATCAATGTGGTTTTGATTGCATTTCCCTAATGACTAATAATGTTGGACATGTTTTCATGTGCTTATTGGCCATTTGTATATTTTCTTTGGAAAAATATCGATTGAAGTTTCTTGCCTATTTTTTCATTAGATTGTCTTTTGGTTGTTGAAATGTAACAGCCTTATCAGATATATGATTTTCAAGTATCTTACTCCATTTTGTAGGTTCTCTGTTCACTTTCTGACAATATCCTTTGATGTACAAAAGTTTTAATTTTGATCAAATTCAATTTTCTATGTTTCTTTCTTGCTCTTGCTTTTGGCATCATATTTAAGAATCCATTGCCACATCCAAGGTGATGAAGACTTGCCATTTGTTTTCTTCAAAGAAATGTTTTAAGTCTTCACTCCAATATTAGGTTGTTGATCCATTTTGAGTTAGTTCATGTAGATGGTGTGAGGTAGCCCAACTCCATTATTTTGTATGAGGATCTCCAGTTGTCCCAGCACTATGTAATTGAGAGATTATTCATTCTTTCTCCCATTGAATAATCTTGGCATCCTTGTCAAAAATCAATTGGACATGGATCTCAACCAAAAAAAATGAAATTTATTTCTTCTATTTAACTGAGGCTTTGTGTACTTTGATTATCACCTCCCCATGCTAAGAGAGTAAATCTCAAATGTTCTCATTATAGAAAATATCAAATATTAGATGATGGATATGTTAATTAGCTTGATCTAATCATTTCACATTGTATTAAAAATAACATCACTTTGTACCTCATAAGTATATACAACTATAATTTGTCAATAAATAATAAAAAACAAAAAATAAGTTCTAGTATCTTTCAAGTCAAAAAATGGAGAAATATGAAATAAAAACTTCTACCAAAAAATCAATTGGCCACAGATGTATGGGCTTTCTTCTTATTTTGATGACGGGTTTGGATATCACACACCTTGAAAGCAGATTAGCAGTCCTTTGCACTGCATTTTCTCAAACTCCTTTTCCTCTCTGTGCATTCTTTTTTTTTTTTTTTTTTTTTTTGAGACGGAGTCTCATTGTGTTGCCCAGGCTGGAGTGTAGTGGCATGATCTCAGCTCACAGCAGCCTCTGCCTCCTGGGTTCAAGAGATTCTCCTGCGTCCCAAGTAGCTGGGATTACAGGCATGTGCCACCACGCTTGGCTAATTTTTGTATTTTTAGTTGAGATGGGGTTTCGCCATGTTGGTCAGGCTTGTCTCGAACCCCTGATCTCAGGTGATCCACCCGCCTCGGCCTCCCAAAGTGCTAAGATTACAGCTGTGAGCTACCACACCCAGCCTCTGTGCACTCTTTAATTGTTGTATAGTGATGATAACCATTGTGCATTCAAGCCCTCTAACATATATATTATTTTTACTGATTACTGTTACTTTTACTTTTGCCATTGGCTAAAGACTGAATTGCACAAACATTTTGTATCCTATAAATGCTATGTTTGTGAGGTTGTCTTAGGTATATACTACATTTTAGCCACAAAAGAGCATATTTAATGCAGATAAACTACCATGCTATAATCAGTGAGGGGGATGAACCTTGCTAGAATTTGTTGTTTTTCAGAATTTGGAGTTGTGTTCAATGTGTACATAAATTTTTGTTTCTAAACATACTGTACTAGGAGTCTCGCTTTCTTTAAAAGATAGTTCTGACAAAATGATTTCTTGTCACCAGTATGTGGTTTACAGTCAGACTTCAAGCCTGGTTCAAGTCCCAGCTCCTTCTCTTACTAGGTGGTACTTGAACCAGTTAATTAACCTTGACAAGCCTCGGTTTGCCTGTCTGTAAAATGGAGATAATAACTCCACAGAGTTGTGAGAACCTAATGAGATAATGTGCATGGAAATACTTTATAAAGTGCTAGACAAGTGTGAGTTACTGTTAGTGTGGCTTTAATTCAACATCCACAGTGGTTGTTTTACATTATACTTAGGTCATTTATTCAATCAAGAAATATTTCTGACTATGTCCCAAGAACCATTCTGGACCATAGGCTCAAAGCTGTGAATAAGAGACACAGGAACCTCACTCATCTACTGAGCAGAAGCAGGACATAAGCCAGCAAGCAAATCACTGAGGATGATGATGTCAGACAGCAGAGGGTCATATGGGGGATGTGGATGAAGAGGGCCTGAGTGAGGATGGTCAGCTGAAGAAGACCTTCTTAGAGGGGCGACACTGGAGCCAACACCTGAAGGACAAGAAAAAGCAAGAATGGAAAGATCTTGTGGGGAAGAAGACCCCAGGCAGAGAACACCGGACATGCAAAGCCATTCTAAGGCGAGAATGAACATGGCAGAGTCAAGGAACAGGAAGAAGCCAGTTAAATTCAGTTCAACAATTTTACTGAATGGTTGTTATATACCAGGCAAAGTTCCACCCTAAGTACTCAGAATACCAGGCTGAAAAAGATTAAGTCCCTGTCACTACATGTCCAGTTTGGCTTCTGGTTTTCTATTCCAATGGCACCCACATATGTGTAAATATTCATGATGACAATATCATGACACAAGACTGTTTAGTTCTGTACAACTAGGGAAGTCTCCTTTTTGTCCTCTGAAAACCAATACAGGCAAAACCTCCTTAATAGGCCTGGTATACAGCAGACTCTCAAGAAACAGTAGGTTTTGTAGGATGAATAATAGGTTAATGAGGCAAATGTCACATTCATTAGCCCTCTGATAGATATGAGGTAAACAGGCATCTCTGGTTATAGACTAGTCAGTGAATCAGTGAAACTAAGATAAAAGGAAAACAGTATCAGTGTTTTCCTCTTCAAACCAACGTTTGAAGAGGAATTCAACATAATATTGTGAATATTTCTAAACAATTGTTTCTACAATGTACAACTGTCTGTTTCTAATATTACTCTCAACAAAGGTTGTTTAATCAACCAGTAATGGCTATCTAAAACAGAATGTACCAAAGGGAGATACAAAATATGAAGGGATATTTCCTGAAAACAAAATAAAACAGGACAAAAATCACATGATCTCATGGCATAAGAGGAGAGGAAAGAGGTTCCCCAAACAGTGCAAAGTAGCTAAAGTTACATTGGCTATCCATCTTAATATGAGTGCAAATGTGTAAAATAGATATCTGAAATTTAATCTAAGGAAATAGTTGAACATTTGCAAAGATTTAATTACAAGGATGTTCATTGCAGAGTTGTTTCTAACATGGAAAAAAAAAAAAAGAATGAACTTAAACATCTAACCATAGAAGGTAGTTAAATTAGTTACAGTGCATCCATCCAATGAATTGCTACGCAGCCATTAAAAATGATTTTGTTAAAGGTTATTTGGTGATGTAGAAATATGTTCAGAACAAATTGCTAAGAAAGAAAAAAAGAGCCTTTGAGTTGCCAAATAATAAGATTCTAGTGTTACTTTATGGTTAAGATTTAAGTAGAACTGCATGAATCTCTTGAATCTGCATAGTGTTTATTTCAATAGGTAAAAAATTTAAATGGTTCTCTAGCTACTTCTGGGTGTTGGAGGCTGGTGTGGGGTATGCCCACTTGGGAACTGCTTCCTGCTTTGGCTAGAGTTGCACGCTGCTCTGTGTCTTACCCCTTCATTGACTGTCCTTTTTCTGCCCACCAGTATCCATGACAGACATCACCATTATCCCCATATGTTCCACTCTCACATCTACATGTGTTGCAGATTTTACTAGACTAAGAGATAAGGGTGAGGTAAGACCAGGAGGGACAGCTTCGTTAAAGTATCATCTAGAAATCCACTCAAAATTATATGTTAGACACCTGGGTTCTTAAAGCTCTTCAGCCATTCTTATTGACCTTGACACCCCAGTGAAGCTCTAGCCTCTTGCTCTGACCCCTCCGGGCTCCATGTATATATATTTCTATATTTAACTTAAATATAAATGATATAATAGCTTTTTATTTTATTCCTTTCTTTTTCAGACTATGCTCTGAAGGCTTTTTCTTTCTAAATAATCTATATAGGTATTTTTTTTTCCCTAAGCAAAGAGTTATCTACCCAGGAGAGAAATTATGCTAAGCCTCTTAGCAGGAAGAAGCTGCTTTTGGATTCTTAAGGTTTTTGGCCTATTATGGTTTTAGATATCTTAAATGCTGAGAAGATATGCACCAGCATATGGCCTTGGAAATCTCTACTAGGTTAGGTACAGATGCTTAACAAATGTTTTCTTAAATCTTTATTGTCTAATTTGTGTACAATGAAGATGTAATATTTAAATGACTTTTGTAAGAATATGGCAATAAAATATTGAAAAATTTAAAATTTAAAGATACAACAAATATATATTTACATAGATGTACACATTGGCAGGAAATAGTATCTCTGGTGGATTTCAAAAAACTTTATTATCTTTTTTGCTTATCTGTATCCTCTACTTATTATTCAGTGAGCATATTATGTAACAGTAAGATCAAAGAGTAAATTTTATTATTATTATTAAATTTAATAAGAAGCAATAAACTGATATTAAAGTGTAGCTTAAAAAAAAAGGTTAGGATTGATTGGAATATAAAAGTTTAAGACCCGGGGAATTCTGTGAATGTGTATTGTGAGCCCAATACTTAGGAACCTATTTCACTGAATGTACACTGGAAGTTATTTATTCAAATATCATCCCAATTAAGAGAGAATCAGAAGTATCAGAAATTTGTTGGTTTATATTCACATGATTGGTTAATAACTTAGGGGACAAACGGTGTGGTCTATAGTCTGTCTTTGGAGAATTCAAATACTTTTTTGGGGGGTGTCACCAGGCACAATCCTTGGAAGTGCATGAGACCAAATGCCATTAAGAATCAGAAGGCAGGGCTGCCTCTCTTTAGTCCGGGGTCAGGGTGCCCTTCACATAGCCAAGCTGGGGACAATGGGGACTGAAATGAGACTCCAAGGTCAAAACTATACCTTAACAAATGCTTGTTGAGCACCTATAAGTTGGCAGCTTTTTTCCCATCAATATTCAAGCGTAATATTCAAATAATCAGTATTCAAGCATAATAGTCAATATTCAAACAAAATATTCAAATATAAGCATAGGTATATAAAAGCCAATTTACCTACTTTAAAAAATGTGGATAGGTACTGGAGTCCTTGACATGCTCCCTAGTCTTACTGGTCAAAGTGTGGTCTCTGGATCAGCAGCCCAGCATCCCTGGGAGCTGCTGAGAGATGCAGAATCTTGAACCCCAGCCCAGTCCCATCGAATCAGAATATGCCCTTTCAGGAGATCCCCAGGGCTGGAGGGAATTCAAAGGTTTGGGAGTGCCTCTCTAGTATTCTATGGTCTCCAACTTGAGGCGTCACTCCAGGGCTTGCCATGCATGCTGCATGCTGCATTTGTGTTTACAGGGCAGATGTTGCTTCTTTAGGGCAAGCAAAATCTAGTGAGAGAAGACTGCTTCATTCCACACCTTAGTTAAAATTCTGGGCCGATTATCTCCTGGAATCCAACTTTCACCCCTTCTCATGATCCAAAACATGAAAAAAGAAAAAAAAAAAAAAAAGGAGGCTCTTCTGATAGGATTTAGAGAAGTGTGCATAATTTTTTTTCTCAGCTTAATGATTTATTTGGCTGCTGCTGGCAGTTTTATCCACTCCAGCTTGAAGAAAAGTGCTTTTTCTGAATTCCTAGACTGGTGGTTCTTAACCTACGGCCTGTATCAGAGTTACCTGGAGGGCTTATTAAAATTTAGTCATGTACCGCATAATGACTGGTCAATGACAGACCACATATACCATGGTGGTCCATAAGATTATAATATTATAATTTTAACTGTACCTTGTCTGTGTCTAGATATATTTAGATACACAATACTCACCATTGTGTTATAGTTGCCCCCAGAATTCAGTACAGTACCATGCTGCACAGGTTTGTAGCCTAGGAGCAATAGGCCACACCATACAGCCAAGGTATGTAGTGGGCTCTACCACCTACTTTGTGTAAGTACATTCTATGGTGTTTGCATGATGACAAAATCACCTAATGACACACTTCTCAGAATGAATCCCTGTCATTAAGTGACATGCGACCCCCACAGTATCTGACTCAGAAAGTCTGAGCTGGGACTCAAGTATTTGCATTTCTAACAGTTCCCCCAGGTGATGCAGAAGCTGTTGGTCTCTGGTCCAGAGCCCAAGCTTTGGAAATCACTCTCCTCTCCTAAACCATTCACTTTTGGTTTCTCTCATTTGGCTCTTAAAAAATAATTGATGAACAGATGGATATGTTTACTGGCTTCTATTTTTCATTCTCTCATTATGATCTGGTTGGTTTTTTTGTTTGTTTGCTTGTTCTTGTTTCTTTTTTGAGACAGGGTCTCGCTCTGTTGCCCAGGCTGGAGTGCAGTGGTGCAATCTTGGCTCACTGAAGCCTTGACTTTCCGGGCTTAAGCTATCCTCCTAACTCAGCTCCTGAGTAGCTGGAACTACAGGTGCATGCCACCATGCCTGGCTAATTTTTTGTATTTCTTGTAGAGATGGGGTTTTGCCATGTTGCCCAGGCTGGTCTCAAACTCCTGTCCTCAAGCTATCTGCCTGCCCTGGCCTTCCAAATTGCTAGGATTACAGGCATGAGACACTGTGCTGGCCTGTCAATATCTTTTCCAAATACTGTACATGACAAGTTTCTGAGGGAAAGAACTATGTCTTTAGACCTGTGGTGACCTTCTCCAAAAGATATATTCAACCCCAGGACCTGCGACTATGGCCTTATTTGGAAATAGGATCTTGGCAGATGTAATAAAGTTAAGATGAGGTCATATTGGATTAAGATAGGCCCTAATCCAATGACAGGATTCCTTATAGGGAAAGAGGCATTTGTACACAGAGACCCACAAAGAAAATGCCATGTGACAATGGAGGCAGAGATTGGAATGAGGTAGTCAAGGACTGCTGGAAACCACCGGAAACTAGGAAGAGGCCAGAGAAGATCCTCCCCTAGAGCCTTCAGAGAGAGCATGGCCCAGAAAATACCTTGACTTCTGACTTACCACCTCCAGAATTGAGAAGAAAAAAAAAAAAGGTCTGTTGTTCTAAGGCATCCAGTTCATGGTATCTGCTATAGCAGCCTGATGAAACTGACAAGGGGCCTTTACATTTCTCATGGCAGAGAACATGGGTTACAGACACTCCTAGCTCTCTGGGATGCAGACGAGTTATAATCAGAACCACATTGGCAGCATCTAGCTGACTAGTGTGGTGATGCGGGGCAAAGAATGCAGATACTTCCAAAGAAAGTGAAACTGCACAGGCTTTCCTGGTGAGGTTCAAAACCCCCACCACCTAATCTATCTTAGTGCACTTTTCATTTTACCAAGGAAAAGAGTATAAATTAGGAGAGGAAGAAAAGATGGCCAAGAGGGAAGATCCTCAGAGGTTGGTGCACATCCAGGACACACTACCGGTTTATCTCTTTCAGTTGTGGTTAACAGAGAACTGTAAGGTAGATTCCATCCTTCCTTCCTTCCTCCCTCTCTCCCTCCCTCCTTCCTTTCTTCCCTTCTTCCCTTCCTCCCTTCCTCCCTTCCTCCCTTTCTTCCCTTCTTCCCTTCCTCCCTTCCTCCCCCTCTCCCTTCCTTCCCTTCTTCCCTTCCTCCCTTCCTCCCCCTCTCCCTTCCTTCCCTTTTTTTTTTTTTTAAGATGGAGTCTTTCTCTGTCACCCAGGCTGGAGTGCAGTGGCATGATCTTGGCTCATTGCAACCTCCGTCTCCTGGGTTCAAGCAATCCTCCTGCCTCAGCCTCCCGACTAGCAGGGATTACAGGCATGTGCCACCACACCCAACTAACTTTTTTGTATTTTTAGTAGAGACGGGGTTTCGCCATGTTGTCCAGGCTGGTCTCGAACTCCTGACCTCAGGTGATCCACCCGCCTTGGCCTCCCAAAGTGCCGGGATTACAGGCGTGAGTCACTGCACCCGGCCCTGTAAGGTTCTTTCTAGATCAGGCAACTCTACATCTAGGTTTGTCCACGACACTTCTGGTTTATTCCTGTACGTCTCATTTCACTCTAAAAAATCTATATCCATTAAATAGTCACTGTAATATAAATAATCACTTATGGTCAAGACAAGGAAAATACACTGGTACTTCCTACTCCGTGACCTTGGCTCTTGCCAACTCCCTTCAGCCCAGTCCTTCCCAGTTCTACACATCTTTCTAATCCCATTTCACTCACAAGATTTTCCTTGACCCCAAAGGTCCTTCTTGGGTTTCTGGACCTTATCACAATAGAACATAAAGCAACTATGACTTTGTATTCTATTTCTTTGTGTACACATCACTTTTTGCCAAAGTGTAACAAAAAAAAAATCTCCCCCCACGGCATGTAGCACTGTGCATTTGGCATTATAGGGTCATGATAAGTGTCTGCTGACTTAAACACTGAATGAAAGAAATAGCCCTAAATAAAGCACTCCTGCCAGTAAGAGCTGATCCCTCTGATGGAAAAACTATATCCGTGCAAGAATTCTTTTTGGTAACCATTTTCTGGAATGTCTTTTTATACACTAGGAGTTACAGAGCTGTCGCCAACAGAGGAATGCCGGAGCTACAGCCTCCCAGTTGTCAGCTCTGGTTCCACACAAACCTTTTTCTTCTGGTTGCAGCAGACAAATTATAGCTCCAGAGAAAAACATAATTATATTCCAAAAGGCCAGGGACAGCTGCTGAAAATACCCTAACGATGAACAAAACAACAACGAGAGATAAACCAGGATTACCCGTGATGCATAGCTAGTCCAAAATAATGCAGGGATCATTATAAAATGATTTTACATCTGTTGTCCTCTGTTCTTCAGTCTAAAACTATTAAATACAGGTCTGCCAGGTACAGCGAAATGGATCACATTTCCATATGTATTTACTAATGATGTTGATTCCTTCCAGCACATACCCACACTTCCATTGTACTTATGGCTTAGTAGGCGAGTACAGTATAGATTCCTGAGTTAGGATCCTTTAATTGGCCAACCTTAAAAAGCTCCATTTCTTTCTGGGTTGCCCTGATCAGCAAACTTGGAGACAAATTATGGGGAGAGGGAAGTGGGTAGAGTTCATAGCTGACAGCAGGAAGAGAATAGCAATAATACTAGACTAGAAAAGGTATTAGCCTTGGGCTATCCCTTGTGGGAACTTGGAGCCCTGAAGAATGCCAAAAGCCTATTGGGACATCACTGTATTATAGCAAGACATATCATTCATGCTTCTGGGTCAGGATGTTATGACTGAATGTTTCACCGTAGGAATAGCTACGGAATTTCACAGTGAGGCACACCGTCAAAAGGCAGTGTATCAAAGGAACCAGGGAAAACCGGTTCACGACTCTTAGACCCCACACTCACACTGGCAGTGAAAAAAAACAGGGAAGGTGGTTGAACACTAGGAAAGGATTCATAAGGAGATTCTTTTGATCCACTCAGCTGTGAGTCCCAAACCCCTAAATCCTGCAGAAATGGAGGGCACTTAACCGAAGTTGAAGCTACCTGAGCCATCTTAGGGTGAGATCCCAAGTCTGTCAGCCCGCAGGGTGAGATGAGAGGGCCCTGTCTGGAAAGCAACAGCATTTCCACCTAACTGAGCATTTCTCAAAATCAGGCCATCAGGACCATCTGGAAGGTTAAGGGACTTGAAAAGAGAGTTCTTTGTTGGAAAAGCAGGGGCTGACGGGAGTGTGGCCACTGGAGAATCTGTGCATTGCTAAGGTGGCCCTGTGGCCCTCCTCCCTGATTGCCCAATACAGGTGTTAGATGGTCTCGGTTCATGACTGTTGGCCTGGTGAAATCATGACTACCCCTGCCCCATTCACTCCCACTTTCACTGTCCGGTTTAGCAGACAGTTTAGAAGAAGTTATATCGCCACTTATGTATTTCTTCTGTTGCAAGAACTGCAGTCAGAGGGGTCTAGTGGACCAACCTTCTAAGAACCCACAAATGTGCCCACCATGTCCAGTAAGTGTGAAGCCTTCTTAGGATGGTCTCGGTCAAGGAAGAACTCTCCCCACTCTTTGCATCCCTACCCTATGGGCAGTGAGCTAGGGAACAAGGGTGAAATATGAGGGAAGAAGCTGATCTCATCCCTTGCCAGGCAGCAGGCACCCTCCCGAAGTTAGCTGTGGCTGAGGGAGGAGAGATTTAACTCTATAATCCAGTTTGGATTTTCTAGTATTATTCAGGACTAGGAATTCTGATTGTCAAAATAAGCCTGTGTTTTGAGATTGAAAGTGATGGTAGGGCCTTCTATTAGCTACAAGTGGCTAGAAAAGTCAGGGGGCATAACAGAGCATTTATCCCAGGAGCAGGGGCAAAACTTCCCTAAATGTAAGGGTTTTAATTGGAAAGTTGCACTTTGATCATATTCTATGAGTCGTGGGTGTTCCCTATACCAGGTACGCTTACTGGTTAGGCTTGGGGGCAGATTCTCTGCCCCCCAGCTACTCTCTCTTTCTTACTCGCCAGCAGGACCCTGACTAGGCTTAGGCAGCAACATGCAAGGATCCCAGGAATTGACTAAGAACAGTCCAAGCCAATTATGGCTCCTTGTTCACTTTGTCAATGACTGGCTTACAGGAAGGCATGGGACAGAGCAGGGGTCAGTGAGGGAAAGTCCGCTGGGGAGAGGCTTTCTCCTGTAAAGGGAGGGATGGAGAAGTCCCTTTTTTTTTTTTTTTTTTTTTTGCTATCATCTTTCTTACCCTCTGCTTAGGACATTGTCACGTGATGCCTCTGTTAAGTTAAGCTTGGCCTAAAACTGCCTTCATACATATTTTAAGTTTGGCCTAAAGGTGTCTCATCTCCATACATAGTGAATGGTAACCTACTCTGATGCGTAAACAGACTTTTTGATGTGTAAACTACTCTCATAGCTGAGCTTTAGCCAACCAAATGTGGCCAGTTGTTTAAAGCAGACTCAAAAAAGGCCACGGCCCAGCTGTAACCAATCCAGCTGTTTCTGCACCTCACTTCCATTTTCTGTGCAACACTTTCTTTTTGCTGTCCATAAATGTTATCTGACCATGTGGCAGCCCCAAGTCACTCAGAACCTATTCTGGTTCTAGGGACTGCCTGATTCTAGAATCATTCTTTGCTCAACTAAACTGCGTTAAATTTAATTTGTCTAAAGCTTTTAACACCTGTGATGGAACAGCAATCTTCCTGTGCACTTGTTGACCAAATCAAGGGGGTAGGCCATGTAGTGGGGCTGGCAGAGGGGCAATGAAAAGAGCCTGGGTCCATGACAAAACCATCAGCTCCAACGCATCCTGAAACCACCATATCTTGGCCTTTCTGTTCAGGAAACAACAAATGCCCTGCACAGTTTAAATCTTTTAGCTGGACTCTGTTACTCAACAAAGATTTGCTACCTTTAAACTCTAAGCAAATACTAAGCAATATATCCTATGCAAAGCGTGTTTCTTTCTAAGTACAGTAGAAATGGCTTCCTAAAGGGGAGCATCCTAAAGTGGATTTACCTTTTCTCCTTGGAACAGCGTGCTTCTATTCTTTACAGAGGTCTTATACTGCCAATTAATTATAACACAAACAGCATATGAAATCGAAGATATAGCTACGAAGCTTAAATAGCTATACGCTAATTACGCAAGGTTCCTATATATAATAAAGTCCATATAAAGCACAAAAGTACACCATATTGTTAGATACATTTCCAAATTTATATGTAATATAAACATCTAAAATTAATCTAGTCACAACAAATATAAAAATCAAATTTCTACCTTATAATTTTATCTAAGTCTGTACTAGGACCCACTCAAGTCCTGCTCTCAAAGCCTTAGTATAAAACTCAATCACATTTTCCAGGGAACTGAACCTTGAACACATATTCCAGGGAACTGAACCTTGAAGTATGGGTGTGTGTGTGTGTCTGTGTGTGTGTGTAACTCATGCTTTGTTCCAAAAAGTGTAAGATGGGCAACCTGTGTGTTGCTTGTCAAAGGTCATCAATTTCTCAACTTATAAAATAGATTTTATATAATTGGTATCAGATATCAAAGCGAACCAAAAACAAAACAAACAAAAGAGTCTCTAAATTTAGCTCCCACCATCTCTTACTGTTAGTTTCAAAGGAGATCAGAAATGTTTATAGACTATTTCACTCTTACTGCAATACCACCTGATTCTAAAAAGACTGATATCTCTTCTTTTACTCACTTGGTTAAATGCATAGCTATTTCAGATAAGTGTCTGCCAACTTCCAAATGACTAGGGCAAAAACTAGGCTCATTCTAGAATTTTCTGAAGTGGTCTGAGTATATGAAACCAAATGTTATTGCTCTTGGAGAACACTAAACAAGATACTTGTGATATGCATAGGGCAAGAGGCAATAAACCCTTGAAAACAGTCAACTACTGTAAAGATTGGGAGGTGGTGACCCATCCATTTCTGCTTTCTCTTGAGCAGTAGCCAGTTACAGTCCCCACTCAATGAAAATGCGAGTGGAAATGATGTGCTACTTCCAGGACTGGCCCATAGAAACCTCCCCAGTGCGGCCCAGAGAGACTCATTTTCCAGCTGACCAGAAAAGCCTCTCAGGATTTACATCATTGCATCTCCAACTCTGGTCTCAGAACCTCTTTATATTCTTTATTTAGGACCCCAAAAAGCTTTTGCTTCTGTGGGTTGCATCTGTTTATACTTACAAAGAAAACTTCAGAATATTAATACATTAAAAACACAAAAATATAAATTTTATAGGCCCTACATGCTAATATAAGTAGTTTTTACATAAAAATTAACCATATTGGCTCAAACAAAAAAATGAAAAAAGTAGCATTATGTCACGTTTTTGCAAATCTCTTTGTTATCTAACTTGATAGAAGACAGTTGGATTCTCACATCTGGTCCTATATTTCACTTGTTGTGTTGGTTGAAGAATATGAAAAAAAATCCAGGCTTTTGCAGAGACACAGTTGGAAAAGGAGGGCCTTGTGGAAATGGTCTGAATTTGAAATGGTCCCAGGGAACCCAGGGTTCTTGGATCTACTTTGAGAGCCAGTGATTTAGAGAGAGAGCCATAGGATGTTAGGAGTCTGGGTTCTTAAACGACCACAAACAATGCAACCCAACCAGAAACATCCCCATTGGACCATGAAGCAAGTGGGAAATGACCTTTGACTGCATTAAGCCACTAAGATTTGGGAATGTATGTGTTATAGCATCTGGCATTATTCTAATTAAAATGCTTACTCATGTGGTAGTAACCCGGTGCCAGGTCTGTTTAAGCACTCTACTAGCTCATTCACTCCTCTCAACAATCCTGCCAAGTTGTTGCTATCATAGTCCCCATTTTAGAGATGAGGAAACTGAGGCAGAGGGAGATTAAGTGAATATCCAAAGTCACACAACTAGTAAACGAGTTTAGCTAGCTCCAGAGTTTGTGCTTCCAAGTGCTCCCAATTACTTTGCCATGCTGCCTATAACCTTACCCAAATATTTCTCATCACCATCTTGCACCACCTATTCCAAACATGTCACATAAACATGAATAAAAAATGGCCGGATGCGGAGGTTCAAACCTATAATCCCAGCACTTTGGGAGGCTGAGGCGGGTGGATCATGAGGTCAAGAGATCGAGACCAACCTGGCCAACATGGTGAAACCCTGTCTCTACTAAAAATACAAAAATTATCTGGGCATGGTGGTGCATGCCTGTAGTCCCAGCTACTCAGGAGGCTTAGGCAGGAGAATTGCTTGAACCCAGGAGGCGGTGGTTTCAGTGAGACAAGATCGCGCCACTGCACTCCAGCCTGGCAACAGAGTGAGACTCTATCTCAAAAAAAAAAAAAAAAAAAGAATAAAAAATATACACTTGAACCAATAGCTTGCTTGGTCAACAGATATAAGAGCAACCAGTTTGGATGGGAGTTGGTAGCGGATAAACAGGAGAAATGCAGTTACCAAAGACTATGGAAGCGAGGTAGCAGAGTGGACAGAGGATGTGGTAGGCAGAATTTCAGATGCCCCCTATGACCTTTGACACCTAAAGTTACTCCCCTGATTATGCCACGTGACATCATGTTACACGATTATGTTATATGGTAAAAGGGATTCTGCAGATGTAATCAGTCGACCTAAAGACAGGGAGGTGATCTAGGTGGATAATCATGAATCCTTTATTATTTATTTATTTTGAGACAGTCTTACTCTATCACCCAGGCTAGCAGTGCAGTGGCACAATCTCAGCTCACTGCAACCTCTGCCTCCCAGGTTGAAGAGATTCTTGTGCCTCAGCCTCCCACGTAACTGGGATTACTGCATGTGCACCATACCCAACTAATATTTGTATTTTTAGTAGGGAAACAGCTTCCCCATGTTGGCCAGGCTGGTCTCGAACTCCCAACCTCAAGTGATCCACCCACCTTGGCTTCCCAAAGTGCTGGGATTATAGGCATGAGCCACTGCACCCAGCCAGATAATCATGAATCCTTTACAAGCAGAGAGTTTTCTCCAGCTGTGGGCAGAAGGAGAAGTCAGAGAGATTAAGAGTGTGAAAAAGACTTGACACTGGCAGATGGACGTGATGACGGAGGGACCATGTGAGAAGGAAGATGGGAGCCACCGGGAGTAACGGCCAGTCCCCAGCGGACAGCCAGCAAGGAAGTAAGGAGCTCAAATCTACAAACTCAAGGAAATGAATCCAGCCAATAACTTGCATGAGATTGGAAGTGCATTCCTCCCCAGAGCACTCAGATAAGAGTCCGCCTGGTCCATGCCTAATTGGGCCTTGTGATACTCTGAGTGGAGAACCTGGCTGAGTCTGCTGGACTTCTGACCTACAGAACTGAGTGAACATCTGAGTGCTGTTTTAACCTGTTAAGTTTATGGTACTTTGTTACATAGCAATAGAAAACTAGTAGTGAAGGTAACTCCAGAGAGACTGGATATGTCTCATGTCATTTTTTAAGCAAGAATGACTTTGCTAGGGTTAAAGGTCATGGAAGGAATCTAGGGGCAGTTGTCACTACTTCAAGCAACTAATGGCAAATAACCCTAAATGCCAGCAAGTTCTCCTATACAAACAAAAATAAATACGTAAAAGAAATTCAAATCACACATTTCCTTATAAATATTTCCACTTTACCACTGGCAACTTTAAACTACTAGTCCATAATTGTTTATTATTATTAACCATATAAAAGGTAAGATATTTCTGAAGGCAACATTTTTGATGCAAAAATCCCAGTGTCCTACAATCCATTAACCTCTCTTGCAGTCCACTCTTTTTTTTTTTTTTTTTTTTTTTTTGAGATAGAGTCTCGCTATCGCCCAGGCTGGAGTGCAGTGGCAGGATCTCGGCTCACTGCAGCCTCCACCTCCCGAGCTCAAACAATTCTCCTGCTTCAGCCTCCAGAGTAGCTGGGATTACAGGCATGCCTCACCATGCCCAGCTAATTTTTTTATTTTTAGTAGAGACCAGGTTTCACCATGTTGGCCAGGCTGGTCTTGAACTCCTGACCTCATGATCCACCCGCCTTGGCCTCCCAAAGTGCCGGGATTACAGGCGTGAGCTACCACACCCGGCCCACAGTCCACTCTTAAAAAGAAGTTCTGGATAAGTCCCAAGAGTTAAATACCACATTCATGCACACACCCTGTAAGATATGTACAGCAAATTCTCAGGGTTTTAATTGTTTTATATCAGTACAAATTAATTTATTTCAAGGGAGACATATACATGTATTTGAAAGTAAATTATATCAATATAATAATTTATTTCTATATACAGTATTGATCTTCCCTTAAAAAAATCATAGCCTACTTACAATATGATAAGAAGTAGAAAAAATAAGATTAAACCAGGGGAAAAGTCAGAACACCTACCCGAATACCCCACTTCTGCTACAGTTAGGTCTAAAGTTCCTAGAAGCTAAAGAAGATTCTTAGGATCCATAAGATAAGTGGAAACCAGCTTCTGAGAAGAATTTTTCTCAGGACTCTTGGAGAAGTCTCTTTTATGGACTGTATTACTCAGTACAGGCTAGGTCATGCTGCAGGGTCAAAAGATCCCAAAACCTGAGTTTCTCGTATCTACCAAGATCTACATCTCACTCATGCTCCATGTCCTCTGTACCTCAGCTGGGGGTCTGCTCCATGTCTCCTCCCTCCGGGACTCAGCTGGCAGCACCCACCATCTTGGATGCTGCTGGTTGCGGTAGTGGGAGGAGAAGACAGCTCTGGGCATCTTGCACAGGCAGACAATGTGCTCATCTGGAAATGTACATCATCTCCTTTCATACTTTACTGGTCTGAAGTGCCATATGGCCTCACCCAACCGCAGGGGGGCTGGGTCTTGCATCCTATCATTGCTAGAGGGACAGCGAATGAGTGAGATCTCTCAATCAACACCAATGGCTGTCATAGAGATGGTTGTTAAGGGTGTGAAACAGTCCACATCACAATCAACAGTGTGTGAGTCACCAACATCCACTGCTTGTCAAATCTCTTGATGCAGGTGCAAAGCACCAAGCTGAAGCTTGGTCAGGTAAATACTATAGTAGGTGGGGCCAGAATCACAAGCCCCAGGATGCAGCTTTGTCAGCCTTGATTAATGTAAAGACAAAATCCTCCAGGAATAGGCCTCCAGGGGCCAGAGGGTAAAGGAGGTGAGGGAGGGTGGCTGTCTGACCAGACTGTGCTGAACTGCAAAGCACCTGCCCCATCTGAAGGCAGCGCGGTGGACGAGGCAGTACTTAAACTCTGGTTAAATTGGTTGCCATATGAGGCTGTGAACTTTGGCCTAACAGATTTTTTTTAAAAAAGAGAAACTAGAAATCCAAATGTTTGTAAAATCTCCAAAATTAAAAATATTTTTAAAAACAATGTACGAACCAGTCAAAACATGTCTGTCAGCCAGATGTGGCCTGTGCATTGCCAATTCATGGAGAAAGTCTAAGTTGCTGACTATTTAGAGAGTCAACAGTTGTGACAACGGACTGAGCAGAAGGTAGTGCTGATGTTCCCTTGGAGGAGGCCACCGAAAGTGGGATCTCACCTAACTCCGACAGGGGAAGTGAAAGCAAATGCCATCTTGTTTGTGGTCCTCATATTGAAATCACTGCTGAAGATGTCCTGGTTTAATAGGGACCAAATTCCTATTTAAAAAAAAAAAAACTGGGGAGATCAAGGGTCTTCCCTATGTGTTTCTCTACTACGTCCCCGGCATCTTGAACAAACCCATAAATGGAAGGTACTCAATAAAGATATGTTAAAGCAATGTGGGAGGTTGCATGGAACTAATTTAAAACCTATTTCTGTAGAACATGTCTGACGGCCTCTATTTCACCCAGGGACACCAAAAAATAACTTCTTCTTTAGGACTTTCTGGACAACTGTAAATCACTTACTTTGAATAATACTTCAGTGCTAAACAATGGAACTCTACTATAGTGGGTTTTCCGCCCTATAAACAAACAATTTCTATAGTGGCAAATTAGGCAACCTCATGTTGTCCCCAAGTAGCCCACCATGAGTGGGAGGCAGGAGAATGGTCCTTCCCTTGCAGCTATGAGTGGCAAGGACGTGGCACTGAGAGGTAGCCGCCAGGTAAGACCTGGCATTTGAGCCAAAAAGGATGCAGCTACAAATGGCGCATGGACTACAAACCAGCCTGCGACCAGGATATGGGATGTTTCAATGGATTCTGGCACAGAGAGATGACAACTCCTGAAGTCCCATGGAAAGGAGATGTAAGCCCAGGGGGAAGTGGGGAGAGGGAATCCCTGAACTGGCTGAATTTACTCTAAATTGACAAAGACTATGATATTGCCATTAGGCAGAATGGAAGCTTGAGATGGAAATTAAAATGAATTAAAAAGAAAATAAAGTGGCTACTTTCCACTTCCAGTTTTAGCCTGAGATTTCGTCCTTCCTGGAGAACCGTTGCTGGCCAGGTTTTCTGGGAAGCAGATTCCAAGGCCAGTGGCATGCACAGGATGCAAGATTGGGCAGGGGGAGGTATGGCAAGGCAGTCTCAACAAAAACCCCAGCTGACCCCAGGGAATTCTGAAGTGTGGCTGGTCCTTCAGACTTGTCCCAAATTGCAGCAAAGAAGCTGAGCTTTTATACCCTCAGGTTACACAGTCACTGGATGTGGGCTTTGGACAACACAGCTTCCTTCACCTGGGGGCGTCTGCCCGCAGCCTGCCCAGCTGCTGGGGGAATGAGTCTTCAGTCCTGCGGGGTGCAGGGGCAGTGCATTCCAGCACCCACTGATTGTCAGGGGAGACAAGTCTGGCCATCACTGGGCTGGGACATAAGCATGAAATAAACGTCCCCGTCATTTCCTTCTTTTCTCCACCCTGGGTGCTAACATTCTATGAATCTGGGAATTGAAAGCATTTCCTTGGTGTTCCTAATTCAGTTGAAATCTTTTCTATAGCAATTTATATAACGCTTTGATAGGCAAGGTTTGGTACGAACAGGCCAAAGTCAAAAGCAGCCTGAAGAAGGAAGTAGAATTAACAAGTCAAGTATGTAAAAAGAGCTGTAACAGTGTAAGTTACGAAGCACACCCCTAAACATGGAAGCTTTTTCTCTGTTTTTCATTTGCATTTGCCCCACTTCTC
This sequence comes from Pan paniscus, assembly GCF_029289425.2. Classification (NCBI taxonomy): domain Eukaryota; kingdom Metazoa; phylum Chordata; class Mammalia; order Primates; family Hominidae; genus Pan; species Pan paniscus. Next base: position 34,255,486 of record NC_073255.2, on the reverse strand, counting down.
CCAAAGTGTGTTTCTCAGGACATTAGTTTGAGAGATGTCCAGCACTGAAAGCTTTCCATGGGCAGATAAAAGTGGGAACCACTCAGCTTCCAGCCCCTCTGGGAGATTTCTGGGGTAAGCTAGCCCACCGAGAAGTCCTATGAAAAAGAAACCTGGTTAGCTTTGTAAGATGCAAATTTATCTGACCACAGATAATAGCCCTGACATCTCGTAGAAATACCACATGATTCCAAAGAGTTTATTTATGTAAAGCAAGCAGTTTACTAATTTGTTTTGCTTTTCTAAGTAAATACTCCTTTTTCAAAACATCAGCAACTGCTTCTCTAAGTATATACATATATTTAATTTGTGAAGGAAAATCTCAGCTATGGCTACTTTGCTCAGAGAGTGGCCAGGGAGAGAGGCCGTCTATTAGATCTGGAAAATGACTTTAAAATTTGACCTTGATCATGCAGGAAACATTACCGTCAGAGACTTCATTTTTTAACCATGACTCTGGAACTACCTTAAAAACTAGTAGTATACCAGTGGCTGGAACTGACAGCACACCTGGTGGGTGCCGGCTGCTGCACCTGTGTGTATTTGACATATATCAGGTCACTCAAAGGGCTGCTTAAAGCTCAGGCTGAAAGAGGTTCCACGCCCAACCTTCCAACATTCTTTTAAAAAAGATCCATTATAATAAAAAGTGCTAAAGTCATCCTTAAAATTAACACACTTGACCCAGAAGAGAAAGTCATTAAAAAAACCTCACTTGGAAAACTAACACAAATACATGAATTCTGACCATGTATACTTGCTAATTTAAACAGAGTACAGATATTTCAAAGGAGAATGCTACACATTTTTCTATTATAGCAGGGAATTTTATGTCCCTATGTGGCATAAAAATACACCCATATTCGGTGATTCCCATGTTAATAGTCACCAAATATGTGACTGGAAGTTCTGTGCATAGCTTGCCTGACAGCATTTCAGTAGGAAACGCTGTCTGCTTTCTTCAAGTCCCTTAAATCTTCCCCTGTGAGAAAATCACAATATATATGGGCCGGTGTTCAAATAGCTTCTTAATGTGGCCATGGCAAGGATGGGGGTGCTCTCATACAAACCATCGGCCAACACCTTCCTGTGTGACTTACACTCACAGGCATGTGGTGCCTTCATGGACATTCACGTACATTCTATCTCAGACGTTTATGAGCCCTTCTCTCACTTTCTCCTCAAACAGCTATTCTTAATTTTCAGCTCACCTTCTCTGAGCTAGAATGTTCCTGCCAAAAGAAGTCATTGGATGAATCCCTTTGGAGATGAAGAAATAAAGCAGGAGGAAGTGCAGGCATCAAGGAGCTTTGGTTGTCCCAATAGTCACTTCTCTTATGTGTGATTAGGGTGGCAGGTGCAAGACTACTTGAAACCCAGTCGTTTTTAGCCAGTAGCCTCACATTCCTCTGTGCACAGAACTTTTTACCAGCTCTGCCTTGAGTTTTACTTCCTTCCAGAGCCGTTTCCCTGAGGACACTTCTGAGAGGCACTAAAGTAGCCCAAAGGCAGGAAATGGGGGGTAATTTTTAATTTGGGGAGTCTGCCCTTGGGTAGGCTGAAGATCTGAACAGTCCCAGTGCGGCTGACTCTGTTGCTGACTCTCAGACAGGCTGGCTTCAGATCAACCTCTGGTGCTGGGCAAGAGAAATGAACTTGAGTTGATCTTCATTGAAAGTACAAGAAAGGTGTTGGTACTATCTGCTTCTCTAGATTGAGTTTTTCTTTCTAAATTTAATTGTGGTTTAAAAACCCATATAGCCGGGCATGGTGGCTCACGCCTGTAATCCTAGCACTTTGGAAGGCTGAGCCGGGTGGATCACCTGAGCTCAAGATCAGCCTGGCCAACATGGCGAAACCCCATCTCTACCAAAAATACCAAAATTAGGTGGTGGGTGCCTATAATCCTAACTACTCAGGAGGCTGAGGCAGAAGAATCGCTTGAACCTGGGGGGCAGGGGTTGCAGTGAGCCAAGATGGCACCACTGTACCCCAGCCTGGGCAAAAGAGCAAAACTCCATCTCAAAAAAAAAAAGAAGAAAAAACAACCCATATAATCTAAAATTTATCATCTTAACTGTTTCAAGTGTACAGTTCAGTAATGTTAAGCATACTCACATTGTTGTACAATTGATTTCCAGAACTTTTTCATCTTGCAAAACTAAAACTTGTTGAACAATTCCCCATTTCCTTCTCCCCTCAGCCCTTGACAACCATTCTGCATTTCACATTCTGTTGCTGTGAATATGACTGCTTTAGATACCTCATATTAAGACAGTATTTGTCCTAGTATAAACAAAGATTCTTAGACAGAATATGTCTGACATAGTTCACTTAGCATAATGTCCTCAAAGTTCATCCATGTTACAGCACAGGACAGGGTTTCCTTCCTTTTGAAAGCTAAAGTATGTTCCACTGCATGTCTATACTACGTTTTCTTTATTCATTCATCCATCCATAGACACTTGAGTTGCTTCTACCTCTTAGCTATTGAGAATAATATTGTTATGAACATGGGTATACAAATTTCTCTTTGAGATCCTGCTTTCAATTCTTTTGGCTATATACCCAGAAGTGGAATTGTTAGATCATATGGTGATTCTATTTTTGTTTCTTTGAAGAACTGCCATATTGTTTTCCATAGCAGCTGCACCATTCTACATTCTCAGCAGCAATGCACAAGGCTTCCAATTTCTCCACATCCACACCAACACTTGTTACTTTTTTTTTTTAATTGTAGCTAACCTAATAGGTGTGAGATAATTTTTTTTTTTTTTTTTTTGAGATAGAGTCTCACTCTGTCACCTGGGCTGGAGTGCAGTGGCATGATCTTGGCTCACTGCAACCTCTGCCTCCTGGGTTTGAGCAATTCTTCTGCCTTGGCCTCTCGAGTAGCTGGGATTACAGGTGCGTGCCACCATGCCTGGCTAATTTTTGTATTTTTAGTAGAGACGGGGTTTCACCATGTTGGCCAGGCTGGTCTGGAACTCCTGGCCTCCCAAAGTGCTGGAATTACAGGCATGAGCCACTGCACCCGGCCGGTGTGAGATAATATTTCCTTGTGGTTTTCATTTGCATTTCCTTAATGATTAATGATGTAGAGCATCTTTTCATATGCTTGTTGGCCATCTGAGTATCATCTTTGGACAAATATCAAGTCCTTTGCCCATTTTTAAATTGCGTTATTTACTTTTGTTGTTGTTGTTGAGTTGTAGGAGTTTTTAAAAATACATTATGGATATTAAACCCTTATTAGATATATGATTTGCAATATTTTGTCCCATTCCATAAGTTGCCTTTTCACTTTGTTGATTGCATCCTTTGGCACATAGAAAATTTTAAGTTTGATATTATCCTTTTTGTCTATATGTGCTTTTGTTGCCTGTGCTCTTGGTGTCACATCCAAGAAATCACTGCCAGCCCCAATGTCATGAAGCTTTCCCCTATATTTTCTTCTAGGAGTTCTATAATTTTAGGTCTTATGTGTAGGTAGTTAATAAATTTAATGTTAGTGTATTTGGTGTAAAGTAAGAGTCCAAATTCATTCTTTTGCATGTGAATATCCAGTATTCCCAATACCTCTAGACTGAGTTTTAATCTGGTAGTAGATTCAGAACACTGTGCTAGGTGTAAATTGGTGGTGATTATTTCTAACTATCTAACTAACAATTAAACAAAGCCTTGAGGTGTCTACCCCAGAAAGTTGACTCTAAGTTTGCTAGAAACTTTATACACAGGCACACCCAAGACTGGCCTAACAGTTGTCAGTTCTTGGAAAATTTAAAAAAAGAACTGCCACCATGTGCCCACTGCATACTGGTACGCTGAGAAGTCATCCTGACTGGCCCTTCAAAATCCAGAATTTCAGTTCATCGGAATCCCTCTTATGGGCTTATTAATGAATATTCATGTTGCTGAGTTTCGCCAAGCACGAGGCTAGACTGGCAGAGCTACCAGATACATAGAGTGCTAATTGACACATCCTGTGGTTGTCAAATTTGTTTAAAAATACTTGCATTTTAAACACTTAAATTGGGCACGCCAAGGAAAAAAGCACCATCCTGGCAGGTCTGGTAGTTCCATGTTCCAAAATCGAGGGAGGAGACCACGAGTCCTGGTCTTTCCACCTCCCACCAATGAATCTTAGTGAGCTTAGCCCCTGGACACAGGGAAACTGAGGGAAGTAGCAGCTAGGCTGTGGCCCAAAACACAATACTCAACGGGGTGTATGCTTTCGCTAAGCCCAGAGGGCAATCAGATAAGCCATGCTTCCAGATTTAAAAACAAAACAAAAAAAGAATTCATTTTCTGGACATCCACTCCTAAATATGAGCTTGTGTTTGCTGGGCTCAGCTAACTATGGAATTAGGATTTCTTTAAAGCATCCCAATAAAGGCACCTACCACTCCCCAGTCAAATGGTAATTTCTGGATCTCACAACTCTCCTGCAAGCCCCTCAGCAACTTTTCTGAAAATGCCAAGGACTCCATGTTTGGCATCATGCCCCCTCCCCGCGCTTCCTCGAGAGGTTTCCGCAGCTTCTGTTCCTGCTCCCTACTTGGGTGTCTGCCTGGTGTGGCTTACATTTACTTAGTTAGCTCCACTTCCACTCCAAAACATCCCATCTGAGGGAAAATGCATGAAACATATGAACGTGAGAACTTCCAAGAAAGGACAAACTGTCTGCCTCTGAAGTCTGTCCGACGTGGAGGCTCATTTTGTCTTGGAAATAGCACCGTTCAAAACCAACGAGGCGCTCCAGCAATCCTTCACCTCTCCACTTGACTCAGCAGACTGTATGGATTTCTGGCACCTGAGTTACCTGCCAAGTGGGTGTGCTATTCTACAGATTCTTCAGAAGCGACTCTCCAGCCTCACATGTGCTTGTCCTAGGAGCTGCCATCTTCAAGCCAGGCCCCTAGCACGTGTCTTCACTATGAAGCTCTGAAGCACATGCTCAAGTTCCAAGGTTCTCTCAAGCAGGGGCCTCTCCGTGGCACCATCTACAATACCTTACTAGTATTTTTGCCTTAATTTTTTTAAAAGAGGGCCTTCCAGAGCATATAAACTGCAAGCTTAGTATCCACTCCTAGTGGACTGTATTCTAAAACTTGCAAACTGTGTTATTCTTACCCGGATTCATATACCTTCGTATTAAATAGATATGAGTTTGAACCACATGAAATTGCCTTATTTTTGCAAATCAAAAACTTATCAGGTATCAACAGTGGCATTACGGTTCAACCTAAATAACTTCTAGGTTTTCTGCCTAATGGATCTTTCTCTACTTTTGGCTAACACGGTGAAATCCCGTCTCTACTAAAAATACAAAAAATTAGCCGGGCGTGGTGGCGGGCGCCTGTAGTCCTACCTACTCGGGAGGCTGAGGCAGGAGAATGGCGTGAACCCAGGAGGCGGAGCTTGCAGTGAGCGGAGATCGCGCCACTGCACTCCAGCCTGGGGGACAGAGCGAGACTCTGTCTAAAAAAAAAAAAAAAAAAAAAAAAAAGGGTTACAGTAAAAAAATGTCACAAAGACAATGAGCAACCTGGGAAAATTCCTTCCTTCCTCCCTCTCTCTTCCTTTTCCTTTTTTCTTCCTTCCTTTTCTCAATAAATGTTGATGAAGTACCTTGGAAATACAAAAGCCCATTTGCTGCAGCAAGTCCTGCGGGGTCACAGAACTGAGTGAGGCGCAGCTCAGGACTGCGAGCAGCTGGGGCCCTGGCAGGGGAGCCAGCAGGAGAGGACGCGCTGCAGAGGTAGCTGGTATTTCGAAGAAGGTGCAGGTGAGATGCTACCCGGCGGCATGCAAAGGAAGGGAAGGAGGCTTAGGAGGGCTCAGCCACACAGCCACTGGCCCTGAAGCCCATGCTCTAACCACTGTGCAGCACCTCCTCTGCAGGGGAGATGCCTGCAGGGGCCAGCGAGGAGCTCCACAATGGGAGGAAATGTCGCATCAAAGCAATCACTATTTAGAGAACGCCTAAGGTGCAGTTTGCTTATATTCTATGAGTCAGTATAAAAATGCTGGAAATATACATATACATATACACGCATACACACATATGTATATGATTACAGATTACATCTAATTAATCACTGTCATTTAGCCTTACTTCTCCAGTTGCCTTATATACTTAACTGTGCTACTCTACTGCCCGGACCAGCGGTTTCAAACTGTGGTTCCTGGACCAGCAACATCAGCTGTCTCCTGGGAAGCTGGGCCGCTGGTCACACCTACTGTACTAGAAACGATGGGAGAGGGCCTGGAACTCTGTGTACTAACAAACCTTCTACAGGATTCATGTACGCTAAAATTTGAGAACTACTGGACTTGAGCCAACATGATTAGCAGCCTCAACACTGCTGCCCTTTTCCACCCCATTTTAAAGTGTATACTCTGAGTTGGAAGAAAACCTTTGCTCTCTTAAGTAATAACATTTCCATTTCAATATCCTTTAAACTATTTAATTAGTAGATAACTTTTTCATAGCTTCTAAAGGTTAAGATTGTGAAGTTCAGGTTAATGAGTATTTTTTATTTTATGATAAAATTCAACAGAGATAATATTTGAAGTCCACAGCTTTTCTGAGAAAGGCATATACTACATTCTGTCTTTGCAGGTAGCAGGCAGAATGAAGAAAGAATGCAAACACGCTAATTCATTCATCAAACACTTATTCCAAGTGTATGTTTAAGGAAAATGGCAGAGGGCTTTGCAGAATAGAAGGTTATGTCTTGAACACAGAAGCCCTGTAGGTTAACGCAGCTCTGTGGGGCCCCATTTATCCAACCCTGTGGAATAATGGGTTTCCTGCTTCCTCCCACTCTTCTCCCCAAACCCAGTAAAACTTACAAAAAACAATTTAACCAACTTAGGCCCTCAACACTTACAAGTCTAAGATGACAATTAGCTTTGGTAATAGTGTCATCATTTAAAAATGGAAAAGGCGGGCTTTTAAAATTTTGCCTACAGCAACTGGGTTTTGAAAGCAAAAATGCAGATGCCTCAATGTTACTGCATTGATGTCCCAGAGCCCCAGGCTCTGTCTCCAGTCCATCCTCTACCCTGCCACCAATGTATCCTTCTAAAAATCACACTGCAGGCAGCTCCTTAAGCCATTTGGGCATAAGATCCACACTTTGGAGACTACTTTATGTGGCCCTTCCCAAGCCTGCCCATCTCCAGCCTCCCCCCTCTCCAACCTGGCCATCTCCCTCCTCGGAGCCTTCCCCTCCACCAACTGTGCCCCGAGGCTGGCCCAACTACTCCCTTCCTTAGAAGGGCCTTCTCTGCCAGGCACGGCCTGTTTTGTTTTTGTTTTTGTTTTTTTTTTTAGGACTCCATTCGGGCTCTTCTGGCTATAGGAAACAGAAACTCCACCCAAAATAGCATAGAACAAAAAGAAAGAGAAATGTACCAGCACAGAAAACCAAGGTGGGAACTCCCCACTTGAGCCTCTCCAGAATGAAGCTCTTGGTTTAACACATTCTCCATCTCTAGCATCAGCTTTCTTCCATGGCTTCATTCTTTGATGTCTGACTCCCCAAGTGCCAGCCAGGTGGCCCCTGTCGCTCTGTGTTTATGTTCTGTGCCTTAGCAAGTCCAGGCAGAAAGAGTCCACTTCTTTCTTAATTCTTCCAGCAAAGACCCTGGAGCTGCCTTACTGAACCTATGTCACTGGCCCATCCCGAGCTAGTCGTTGTAAGTGCAATTGGCAGCACTGTGTTTCACACAGATTAGGGGCTCAATGAATATTTAATTATTATTAATTATTAATAGTTAAGCATGAATGAATTACTGAAAGAACGCACTGGTGGGGTGTGCTCAGTGCAATGAGAACTGTATCTAAGCTACAGAGAGGCAGCCAACTGAAGGTATAACCAAGGCAGGCTTGTGTAGGTCAGGGAAGACTGCAGGGAAGGATATGCCCAGGATTGGTCCACAAAGCATGGCAGGAGTTCCCCAAGTCAGGACAGGAGCCTGGGGAAGACAATGGGGAGGGACATTGCAAAGAACTGGAAGATGCTGTGTAAAGGCTGAGAGGCATTACACTGGCTGTTGGGCTCAGAAAACTTGAATTGCTCTGTTTTGCCGGCCTTTTGGACACAGCTAGGGAGAGGGAGCAGCTGAGGTGAAGCGACGTGTGCATGCGTGTGTTGGGTGACAGGGTGACAAGAAAAAGGTCAGAAAAGGCCTTGCATGCCACACTGGGGTCAGGCGGTGGTCAATCTCAGGTGACCAGGAGCTCTTGAAGAGGCTTTCCTTCAAGCCAGGACAGCTGGCGGCAGGGTTTCAGCTCCCCTGCCCACTGGGTGGTCATGAAGAAGTTATTTCCACCCCTCCAATTCCCAACTCTCAGAGCCATTGTGAGGACGGAAGAAGGTGACAAACTGAAAGCCACCCCTATAGCACGTGGTATGTGGTCAATACCCCATGCGTGCTAGCACTTCTTCCTTTCCTTGTGAGTAGGTTGATTTTTACACTGAACTTACTGGAGGGGAAAAAAAATCCAATGCATTAAAATCTCCATGTATATCATTTTACAATCCCAGAGTTTGGGGGTGTTTCAAAGCTACGCTGAGAGAGAGCTGGGTCAGGCATCACTTCCTAACCTTCAGGAGGGTAACATCAATTTCAGTTTCCTCTCATCTGAACTGACTCCATCATGACTGGAAGAAGTGAGACACATGCTTGTGTCTGAAGACTCACATTTCAGACTCATCACCTTGCGATATAGTAAAGGTATACAGAGCTTTATAGTATTGCCCAATCCTTTTCAAATTCATATAGCTCAAGGCTAAAAATGCACACAGAGATTGTTCTCTTAGAAATCACAGAGGCAGGCATGTGTGTAATGAACACGACTCTTCTCGAGGAATTCCCTCAGCCACACCTATTTCTTCATAAGAACAAATCAGTCCAGAGCAGAAGACGATTAGAGTCAAGCCGCAAGGACACTGAGTACCGATATTGGGAAGAGGAAAATAATTCCTAATATAACGCTTTGTTTAGAAGCTTTAAAATGAGACACACAGCAAATCTGCTCACTGTGTCAATGTGGTCCAGAGGAAAGTACAGCCTGTTCAAAGTCAGACGAGCCACCTTCTAGCAACTGGCTGTTCGTGAAATGACCCGCAAGTCACAAGTTCTACGACCCTGGGCAAATCGCCTGGCTTTCCTAAGCCCCGGGTTTCTTGTTTCTTTGTTGGAAGAGGAGGAACAATGAAGTTAAGGGTTGTCATGAAGCAGAATGAAATAATGTAGTTTATGATAGATTAAAAACAATGATATGCTTAATACATGTAATGTTCTTTCTAGGGGGAGTAATGGTAACTTTCCTGAAATCATTTGGGATTAAACATAATAAAAGTCCCTTATATCATGAATTGTTTTACATGGAATTTATATGTACTGTGGTAAAATATAACTGCTTTTACTCTGTTAAAGGTGTGTTGGGACACGTATAGCCCACAGTTCTGTGTCTTACTTCTAATCCTCAACTTGGGTATTAAAGTGTCTCTTGCAAATGACAGTGCTTTGACTTTTTAAATAATTTTTTAAACCAATGAGTCACTTGAGAACAATCAAAGTTGCATGTGTAAACTTTAACTTTCTCTTCTGATACTTGGACTTCATTAAGTTCATAAATGGGGACTTAGGAACAAAGTGAAATATTAACTTTGTGGGAACTTCAAAGTGATTGTGTATAAGGAGAGAGAAAACCAACAGGGACATTTATAAACTATCATCATAAGACCCAGCCAGACATTTTCTTATTGCAAAATGAGTAATGCCAGTTCTGCAACCTGGTCCAGAGGCCATGAAAACAAACCAATGTAGCCCTGACAGTTTCATTTCCATTAACGGCAATGGGAATTATTCAGGGAACAAAATCCTTCTTCTTCCCACAGTTGATCCAGGACCCCACCCACCCACCCCTACAAATTCTTATAGGCTAAGCCTTTAATTCGGAGAGACTACAAATGGAACTTTGACCTTTCCTTCTTCAGAGTCTACAGGTTCCCAACTGCTCATCTGTTGTACCAATGATCTGAGAGATACCCCTTCCAACAGAGGGCTCTCGTGGCCACATCCAATGCTGCAAAAGGGGCCATGCTTCATCCCATTCTGTTAAAAAAGTTTCCCGGAAATATCACAAGTTGCTGAGAATCTGGTTTACCAGGTTCATTAAGACTCTTTAGTGTCCTGGCGCGGTGGCTCACGCCTGTAATCCCAGCACTTTGGGAAGCCAAGGTGGGCGGATCACGAGGTCAAGAGATTGAGACCACTGTGGCCAACATGGTGAAACCCGTCTCTACTAAAAATACAAAAATTAGCTGGGCGTGGTGGTGTGAGCCCGTAGTCTCAGCTACTTGGGAGGCTGAGGTAGAAGAATCACTTGAACCTGGGAGATGAAGGTTGCAGTGAGCCAAGATGGCACCACTGCACTCCAGCCTGGAAACAGAGGGAGACTCCGTCTCCAAAAAAAAAAAAAAAAAAAAAAAAAAAGACTCTTTAGCAGAGTGCCTTAATCTTACTGAAATGCATTTAACTGTAAGAGGTCTACATATATATATGTTGTGGAGCCAGGAGGTAAAGGATGACGGCTGCATTCCAGCAGTGGCTTCTGGGTTATTTCCCATGTCTGCCTGGTAAACAAGATGCTACATTCCTACCCATTTCAGTAAACACTAGAGGTCCCCTTTTTCTGATTTAACACCACCATTTTAAAGAAGGGTAGTGTGGATTATTGGATTAAAATTAAAATGAACCTGAACTTGAATAACTAAGCTTCCTCAGTAATGGTGACAAGTAAGGTGAGTGGGAATGAAGGACAGCAGAGGTGGCAGGGAGCTGACAGGTGGGTTCCAGTTCTTGTGGAGATGATAGCAGCTGCCGACTTAAATGCAGCACCAACATCTGCTTACCCAGCTCAAAGGCAAGGCAGGAATGAACTGCCAGCAGAACTGGAACATCCAGAGACGGGGGCGGGCTGAAGGGCAGCTCTGCGAGAAGCTCAGATCAGGCCTCAGGACTCAGCTTCTCTCTCCCCATCTCCAGGCTCTACTTTCTCCAGGCTCCATTCTCAGGCTCTATCGGGTGGCGGGAAGCCTTCAGCAGCCCAGGCTCTACTTCCTGCCTAATTGAGCCAAGCAGAAAGAGGGTGAAACGCCTGGCTCCTGGAACTCACGGTAAAAGTCTGTTGTCTTCCCCTGGCTCTGACTTGACCACATGGTCACCCTTGAACCAACCACCCTAGCCAGGGACACGGGGTCCTTCGGCTTGGCCTTGAATCACAAATCCACCTCTGGGATTAGTGGGCAGATATGACTCCACCAGAAGCTCCTACACTGAGGTGGCTCTGGGTGGCAAAAATGACAGCTACTCACTCTGGGGGTGGAGTGGGGAGACTGCCACATCCTGATGAAATAGACACAAAGATGGTAGCTGGAGAAGCCCAGGAGAGCTAACAAAGAGGGTGATACCCAGTACGAGGCCAAAGAAGGAAAATAATAGGCTCTGCTAAAATTGTGTTTCCTCCTTCCAACCCTCCTTGTTCAATGTCACTTTGAGCTTTGAGTCTTGGTATTTCCTCTGTACGGGGAAGAGAATGAGACCCAGTCGGTGGCTCCTCATTGGCCATATATATCAGAATTGCACCTGCAAAACTGTTTCCTGATGACACAGGCCCTAGGCTTGTGTTGAAGTCTAAATTTAGGTTTGTGTACTTGGTGTGTAGTTGATGTTAAATAGTGATATACAGGTGTTTGGAGATAGAGAAATGTTTATTTGATTTGATTAAAGTGAGAAGGTGGGAAGGCAAGATTTTAAAAATTTATTTTAATAAAAAGTAGAAATGGGGAATTTTTAATGTGGCTAGGGAGTAAGGGAGGAGAGTTTAGGGATTTGAGGAGGAAAGTCTGTGTTTTTAAAGTTTTAGATAATATTTTAAATAACTAAAGCATTATATGTAACAGTCATTCTTTAAAAACTTCTCAAATTTATAAATCAAAAGTTCAACTTTTACTATGTCTCACTACTTTCAACTTTTTCTCCCCCTACAAAGGTCTAAAATAATAACACTCCCCTTCAACTTTTTCATCAACTCCTATAACTTTTTCCCTCCAGTTTCTTCAAAAACAAAAATACAAAAAAAGACAAACTCCCCTAATTAGAAAAACAAATCAAAAAAGTCAAGTATAATCTCACATCCCATACTCAACAAAATACCCAATTTAGGCGAGGGGCTAAGACTCCTCAAACAAGAGTCTCTATTTCAACGCTTACCAATTAAAAAACTAAGTGCCAACAGATGACCCACAGACATAATGCAAATATACTCTCCATTTCTCACCTCAAACCTATTTAATTAAAAAAAAACCTTTAATCAAGAGAACCCTAAATATTTATCCAAGTTATTGTCTTATCTTTTCAACATATCATCCCACCTAGACTAATAAACAAACATTAATATTTTACTCACAGCCAAAAACCACCATATAATTACTAAAAAGACAAAAACAGCTCCTCAATTTCACCTTAAAAATAAAAGTAATCACCCTAAATCTACCAACACTGTTCCTACGATTAAGCCAAACTAAAATATAAACAAGACACTACCCTGTTTTAAACATTATAAAAATTATCTTCCAGAATAAATTATTTAAAAGTCCCACGATTAAAAAGCCTCCATGAAATTCAAAACATTCAACAACCCCAGAGGGATCCCTAAAATTAAAACTCATATAGACTCAGCCTGTTGTCCCCCCACCGCCTAGTGAGAGCCACTGGGAAGAGCTCTGAGGTCGTGCTCAGGGCAGGCGCCTGCTGGGTCAGGTCCAAAAGAATGCCTCCTCATCATAGCCTGCCCAGTCCCCATAGGTGTACAGCAGTCCCAGGTGACAGCGTCATTTACCTCCTGCAGTCAAAGGTGATAAAAGTGGTGGGACAATTCCTCTCAAACACCACTCTGGAGATGTCAAAATATAAACATCTTGAAAAGCTGGGCTCTTCATCAAACTGTGGCCCACCAATGTTTGGGGATCCCCAAGATCCCTTGAGAGAGTCCATGATGTCAAAACTGATTTTATTACAGTAATTGCCTTCTGTGACTGACACTGCAACTAACCTTTAAGAAACTACCACTTGTTGAATTGTGGTCTAGTATATATTTTAAAGCCCACATTTACCTGAAAAGGCTATAAGAACACTCCTCTTTTTTCCAACTACACATCTGTGTGAGGCCAGGCTTCTTCCTATACTTCAAATAAAACAATATATCCCAGGTTGAATACAGGAGCAGATGTGAGAAGCCAGCTGTCTTCTTTTAAGCCAGACACTAAAGAGATTTACAAAAATGTAAAAACAATGCCAATATTCTCATCACTTTTTTATTTGGAAAACAGTGTTATTTTTCACGAAAATATGTTATTCATACTAACACATAATAGGTTTATTACTATTATGTTGAAAGAATTAATAAATATTTTAGATTTTTCTATTTTACTTTCTAATACCGTAAATATCAAGATTTAACCCACATAAACAGAAGCTCTTTGGGGTCCTCAGTAACTTTAAAGAGTATAGAGGGGTCCTGAGGCCGAGAAGTTTGAGCACTTTTGGACTAGAATTAGATTCCTGGGATGATTTTTACAAGTCCTAGGCCCGTAGAGCTGCCCACGTGCTTATGCAGAGAAGGAGCACAGGCTACAGAACAGACACCCCCAAGCCATTGTGCAGCCTGATCTGTGCTATAAAACTTGAGGAAAGTGGGGTGACTCAATGGGTTCACTGCTGAAAAATTTGTTCTTGCACATTTTCACATCCGTTAGGTTTGGTCCTTTGTGTCATCAGCATGTAACTCTCCTTTCAGCCACAAGATGGCACTATTTGCATAGAAAATACTTTCTCGGGAGCTGCGTCTCTAAATTAGCTGTTTCCTAGAGAGATTTTGGATGGGGACAAGGAGGGTTTGGCGTTTGGCCCATCATATCCCTCCATACGCTGAATGTATTAGGATGACTTTCCTCTTCCGTTACTCTTTGAAAACACCGATATTGAGGAACTGGTAAAAAGAGATTCTTTCTAATATCCACCCAAAGAAACCACTAGCTGACCCCTAAGAGAGGGACTAACTTTTCCTTGACCCTTCATTAAATTCTTTAATCCCACTTCGGTTAATTGTTTCCCATCATTTATATTTCAGGCAATAATCTCGGGAAAGGAGTCATGAAAAGGGAGCAAAGCCAAACCCTGAACCAGCACAGGTAACTGTAGCCACCAGAGTTAACTGTGTGAAGAATGTGTCCCCAGAGGACTTCTCACGTGTTATGTAGAAGTAGAGAAAGAAGGCTAGGGTCTAATTTACAGCATAAAAGAGCCTCAGGAATATAAGAGGCATGGGAAGAAGTGAGACAGGTGTCCTTGAAAGAAAATGCTCCAAAATGTCTGATCACCTTTACTCTCTTGTCTCCCCTTCCATCTAACCCAGGTTCTCAAGCCCTGCACTTGACAATCACCCGAGGAGCCAAAAAAGACCGACAGGTGCCTTTCACCAGTGAAGACTTTGATTCCATAGGCAGGTGGGGTCAAACATGGGCATTTTTTATATATTTTTTTTAATTTAATTTTTTTTTCGTTTTGGTACAGAGTCTCACTCCGTCGTCCAGGCTGGAGTGCAGTGGTACAATCTGGGCTCACTACAACCTCCGCCTTCTGAGTTCGGGTGATTCTCCTGTCTCAGCCTCCAGAGTAGCTGGGATTACAGGCATGTGCCACAGTGCCTGGCTAATTTTTTTGTATTTTTAGTAGAGATGGGGTTTCACCATGTTGGCCAGGCTGGTCTTGAACTCCTGACCTCAAGTGATCCGCCAGCCTCCGCCACCCAAAGTGCTGGGATTCCAGGCGTGAGCCACCAAGCCCGGCCATGGGCAATTTTTTGAAAGCTCCCAGAGTGAGTCCAACCTTCAGCCAGTTTGAGAACCACCAAGCCAACCAAATCAGCAATTGCTCAGACTGAGTGATAAATCCCAAATCATTAGGGAATCCTGGTTTAAAACAATGCTTGGCAAAACCCAGTCTCATGAGTGGATGTAATCTAAGTTAAATCCACTCTCACTGCATCCTATCCCACCCCATTTTATGACTGTGCGTGCAAGGGCAGGAAGTCGGCTGGTCAGCGTCATCAGGGTACCTGTCACCTACTGTAATAGCTGTTATGCTCATCTTCATTTACCCTTGAATCCTGAGAAAAGACTGGGTATGTCAGTTACATGTTATTTCCAAAGAACCTCCTGCAGAGAAAATCTATAGGTTCTTTAGACCCTGTAATGCAAGCGATCTTTTCCAGCTCCATAATGCTTTCTGCATTAACAATTCAGGTTCTTTCTTTGGCAAATGAATGCACGCCTCTGCTTGGTGAAGGACAATGGGTAACACTATGTTTGAATCTACTGTCCTGAATGAAGTCACCAAGCCTCTCCACCCCCTAGGACCAAGACCCCCTCCACAGTGGCACAGTTGTGGATCCCATCCAAAAAAAAGGCCTCAACAATCTTAACTCTAAGATAGCTGCTGAAAAGCATCCTTTTCTATCCAAGCCTCCTTGGTGTCACTGAAATACTTTCTATGCTATTGAGCCGGGTGCCTCAGTTTCCTGTCCTGCAAAACAGAAGGGTTGCATGAGATGGTCTCCACGATTCCCCTGCTCCTCCAGACTCCTGCTGCTCCTGATGCTACAAGGAGTTGATGGCCAGATCTTAGCCCAGTGAAGGAAGGAGCACGTGCTGAGAGAAGGTGCAGGAGATGCTGAGGCACCCTCTTGGTGAATTTGAGATACGCTGTTCCTTAGGGTGAATTTGGGGCAATGTGTTACATTTTAAAAGTCACCCATCCATTTTTCATTCAATCAGTGCTTGCTTCACCAAGTGAGGTGCGGGGCGTTAGAATTAGGAAGTAGGCTGAGGAGCAGCCTCTGCCTCCCACTGATCCACCTCTGGGGAAAGAGAGAGACATAGAAACCATAGATTTTTAAATGCAGGTGGGAATCAGAACTGCCTAAAGCTTAAAACACACATTGGCGGAGGGCACCCCAGAGTCCCCCACACAGTGGCTCCCGGGAACGTGCATTTCTAACCAGCCTCCCAGCTGATGTTGATGCTGCTGGTTCCCGAGGGCCATGCTTTGAGAACCACTGATCAAAACAACGACGCTGGACACAGGGTGATGAACTCTCATAAAGGTGGTGTGCAGCATGCCAGGGCGGGGAGGAGAGGGGAGGCTGAGTGTGGCAGGTTCTATTCAATAGTAGAAAAGGACAGCTGCACTGGACTCCACAGGCTGCCAGGGATGCCCATGGCACCCACCTAGCTCTCCAGCATGCCTGGCCTGGAACTGGGGAGAATGTTAACAGCTCACAGGTACCCCTCAACCAAGAGGGGACAGGAGGTGATGCGTTAAACACTCCCACTTCAATTCCTCTTAGAAGCAGTTCTACCCGGCTCCTGAGAAGGTGATCAGCTCCACAACGTGCATATACCAGCCTCTCTCCTCCTCTATTTACCTGCCCAGCTTCTCCTCCTCTCCCTGGGATGCCTTTCCAAATTCCCCATCTGTACCAAACCCCAGTCTCAGGCTCTGCTTCTCCAAGGGGCCCAGGCTTAAACAGGCTGCAAATTTCCTGTAAGGAATTTGAACTCTGTCCTGGAGAAAAAGCAAATAAGAGCTGTTGCAGAATTACAGCAACAACAATAACACTCTGATGAGCACAGAGTCACCACGGGGACACCAGCCATGAGATGCGAGCATGGCACTGGGGAGAACCACTCGGGACAGGCTCAACCTTGTATGAAGACTTCTGCTAGTAAGCGAGGGCTGGACATTCACTCCTTGGCCTGGCCACGGCCTCTGTTCAAGCACATTGTAGGGAATCATTCCTAGGCAAAGATACTGGGACAGGCCAGCAGATCACATGATGGAAAGAGTGAAACAACCAATGAAAGGACCACCTTGGATATAAAGGTGGGCAGCTGGGAAGGAAGAAAATAATTTAGAAAGAAAAAACAAACAAACAAACAAACAAAACGTTGAGTGGGAGACAAGATGGGAGAGGTTGTTCTCTGATGCAACAGTTCATCTGTAAAGGACAACCCAGTAAGTTTGGAAGGCCTTCAGTCCAGAAAAGGTAACTCTCTCTGGTTTTGCAGGAAGAAAGTAGAAACCAAAGAGGGCTTCGGTGCCTGCCCTAAGAAAGCAAGAGGACTCTGGGAGTTGGTTTGGCAGCAGTTTGAGAAAGGCGTGGTGATGGTGGGGTGGTTAATGGGAGGAGAGCTGGGGAGGGTCCCAGAGGGCACAGCTGAGGGGTCTGTGTGTCAGGGGAGGCAATGCCAGGAAGGAAGAAAGCAGCAGCCAATCCACTGCCAGGGGCAGACACACTGCACTGTAGTTAATGATGTGCGCCCTGTGCTATCATTACGCTCTCCCAGCTCCAACCTTTAGTAAAACTCTGCTAAACACAGACTCTTCGTTAAAGACCCCATGGAGAAATGAAAGTGTCCTATCAGCATCGGGTTGAGCTGAGAAGAAACAGCCTGGGTGCAGAGTGTTGGAACTGCCGTGTGTGTCTGTGTGTGTGTGTGTGTGTGTGTGTGTGTGTGTGGTGACATAAGCACTCCATACAGAGAATGTTTCTTTATTCAGGGTATGCTTTAATGTATGTGAATTTAAGACACAGCGCATTATTTTCTCTTATTTAAATTTTTAAATAGGGCACTGCATCGATCACGGTTTAAAATTCCAATAGTCTGAAAGAGTAGCAGGGAAAAATCTCCTTCCACACTGTACCCCTCAGACACCCACTTCCCTTCTTCAAAGGCAATCAGTGATACTGGCTCTTGCATCCTTCAAGGGATATTTATGACTTTGCATGAAAAAAATATATGCCAAAGCTTTTTTGGCTGGATGCGGTGGCTCGTACCTGTAATCCCAGCTACTTGGGAGGCTGAGATGGGAGGATCGCTTGAGCCCACGAGTTTGAGACCAGCCTGGGCAATAAAGTGAGATCCTGTCTTTAAAAAATAATAAATACATACAATTTTAAAATAAAAATCAATAAAAATATTTTTTCTATTAGTTTACTCAAATAATACCATACTCTACACACCACACTGCTAGGTACTTTTCCATATAACGATTCCAAGTGCCCATTCCATATCAGCCCATATGAGCGTTCTCATTCATTCTTTTCCTGGGGTTGTGTGATATTCCTTAACATGGATGTACCATAATCCATTTAAGCAGTCTCAAATTGATGGACATTAATGTCATTTTCTAATTTTTGCTGCTATAATGAACAGTGAAACGGATAAACTGGTATAATATATTCTTTTTTTTTTTTTTTTTTTTTTTTTTTTGAGACGGAATCTTGCTCTGTCGCCCAGGCTGGAGTGCAGTGGCGCGATCTCAGCTCACTGCAGGCTCCGCCCCCTAGGGTTTACGCCATTCTCCTGCCTCAGCCTCCCGAGTAGCTGGGACTACAGGCGCCTGCCACCTCGCCCGGCTAATTTTTTTTTTTTGTATTTTTAGTAGAGACGGGGTTTCACCGTGTTAGCCAAGATGGTCTCGATCTCCTGACCTCGTGATCCGCCCGCCTCGGCCTCCCAAAGTGCTGGGATTACAGGCGTGAGCCACCGCGCCCGGCCAATATATTCTTAAATGTGCTTTTATTATTTAAGGGCATGGATGATTTTTTCCCCACTAAAACATAGATGCAATTTAATATGACAAACCATATTTATTGAATAAAAATGTGCTGTCAAAAACACTGTTGTCATATGCATTGGATTCGTAGGGTATACTTTTTAAGAAAATACTAGTTATTATAGCTCGTAATAGCAGTTTTCTGCTTACATGATCTGTTTTCAGAAACAGATCATGTAAATACTGAGTACTTTTAGCATCACTTGCCTCAGGATGGCCAAAACCAAGGGTGTTCGCTCAAAGCACTAAAGGCAGTGAGCACAGAATGAGGCACAACTGCTCAGTTGATTTAAGAAGCTTTGAGCGTGGAATCAGGAAGCCTGGGTCTGATTCCTCACCCTGCCACCGTGAGCCTTTCAATAAGATGGGGATGGTGATTCCTGCCCTACGGACGTGGCAAAGTGGTTCTGAGGATAAAATGGGAAATTAGTTCACATATGTGAAATGTGTTTAACACTAAATGTCTGAGCTCATGTTAAATCTCCTGTTATTCCTTTGTTGCTTACAGTGATGTGAAGGTCAGTAGATAATCCATCTAAGGAATAAGTTCTGAAATGCGTTTCATAGAAGAAATGACACTGGATGTGACCATTTTAATTAGATGCACCGAATGGTGGCCCACATACATCATAATGTTTTTAAATCCAACTAAATAAAGAATCAGTGGGGAGATGGATCACTATTGGCTAACCATCACAACTTTTTTTTTTCTGCCTTCCTCCCTGCTTCTCCATCTCATCTACGGTTATTAAAATCAAGTTTACTGCTAACAATCATGACTGGAGAGAAATCTGGGAGCCACTCAAATCTAATGGAGTAGGTAATCTCTTTTTGCCAATTATTACTGCGTTAGTATTCTTGGATACACAGGTAACATCGTCTCTCTGGATTCATTTGGAAATGATCAATAAAACAAATGAGAAAACGAAATTTAAGTACCTGGAAACTGAAATGCTGGTGTGTCTGGAATTGAGAAATATTAGGAAACCTGCTCATTTCACTCATTAAAACTTTCAAGACACGCCCTTACCAAAGCAAACAGGTACCCTCCCCCCACCCACTCTTCTCAGTGAAGCCATTCAAGTTTCCGGTCCGTCTTTTCTAGTCACTGACTCCATGGCAATGGGCCACTGACTGCCCTTAAGGGAAACAGAATCTCTGGCAAGGCTGAGACTTTTAATAATTCCACTTGTCAATATAGGTCAGAGAGAAACGGATGGATTCGTACCAAGTAACTTAACAAACTACTAACAAAATGAGTAGCCCCAGCAAGTGACCAGGCCCAGTGTCCCTTAGGACAACCAAACATCACATCATTAGTGTCCAAGAAAATCCACACCACCGACACCCGTCCATCAAACTGCTCAGAGAGTTGGGGTGTCTTCCTGCAATATTTTCTTGATTTACCGTTTCCCAAAAAGGTAAATATATATTGGGTGGCTCATTCAAAGTGATTATTAATTGGATTATTAATTTCCTCCACAATTTATTTTTGACAAATAAATACAAAAATATCTGCACAAGAGGGCATATTTTGAGGTACAAGTTTCCTGATAGGAATATTGTCCAGAAATATCAGTTTCTGTTGACCAAACTTCCCTCTCAGGGAAGGACAAGAATCTAGAAATATCACTTTCAATACCCAGGATCTCAAGTTGGCCCTAACACAGAAGAGACACTCCTCCTGCTCTCCTCTTTTCCTTGAGCTGTTATAGTGTGCATCCTGCAGTTTGTAACAGATTGCCTTTTTGGTGACTTTGCTCTCTGATTCAGAAATATAAACACTGCTTCAGAGATTTATTTTACAATTCATCTTCTGATTTGTCATGGCTGGGAAGGTCGGCTTTCATATTTTCTATTCTAAATTACTTTGGAACAGATTTTGCAAACAGACTAAGGAATGGCTTTTGTCTGGACCGGAACAAACTCTGAAAGTTGGGACTCAAGTCCTCTCTCTCTTTTGTTAAAATGTAAACAATCAGAAACCCCACAATTTCCCAAAGCAATTATTTGGAAAAGAATAAACAGGTGCTTTGGAGACACTGGAGTTATAAAAAGAAAATGGCAAATTATATTTTCATGGGCCCAGCTGCTGCACTGATGTGATTCTGTGGAAGGTTCTCCTAGGATCTGAAGCTCAATCAGCAAATCAGTTGACATCATCCCTGTCTCCACCAACGGGACCACGGTGCCACCCCGCCCTCCTCCCTCTCAGGGCTTTCTGATGAAGCCCCTCTGCCAATGCCAGTCCCGAATCCATCAGCCCGAGGCTCCTTTGCTTCCCATTGACACTGGACGACGGGAGGCCCGTTCCGGTTTAACTAGGATTAGTGACCACTGGAAGGAGCAGTGTGGCGGGGCTGTAGCTCCTATCCACTTATTTCTATTTGTCCCAGTCCTAGTGTGCCTGACAAGCCGGGCTCAGCACAGACTCTGCAGGGGCTGATTGGCGTGGCTGGCTGTCACTTTCTTTCAGTGGGAAACAGATAGGACCAGGCAAAGCAGATGGTCCCTCAAGGGGCACATCCCAAAAATCTGCTAGCAAACTCTGGTGGTGCCTTTCAAACAAACAGCAACTTACTGGAGAGGAAAATCAGATCTCCCTGGCCGCCTCCTGCCACAATCTACCCCCCGCCTGCATACTTGCCCACTTAGGAGTTTTTTAATCCTTGGTGAGGCATAATAACTTTGGGGCAAAGGACAGCTTGTCTTTCTACTTCCCAGAGATAGCCACGTTCCCATATCTGTCAGTGAAATGCTCCCATATCTGTCAGTGAAACCTGTTATCTAAGTAAGACCACCTTCAAGAGACCTGACCTGTGGATCATGGGCAGTCACCCAGTCCTAAGAGAAGCAAATACAAATACCACGTATTTGGCTGGCTGGGTGGAACTAAAGATGGAGCCAGTGACACCTCAAATGGCGACTGAAAACATGTTTCAGCATAACACATTAATGGAGGTTTGTTGTTTTTTTCTTTCAAACTCCAAATAAACCCACAAATGACTTGGTAGAAGTCCTGGGTCTGACTGTATGAATTTGAACAAATCATCAAACATTTCTGGGCTTCATCTGTAAAATGAGGGGGCTGAGCTAGAAGATTTTTTTTTTTTTTTGAGATGGAGTCTCACTCTGTTGCCCAGACTGGAGTGCAGTGGCACAATCTTGGCTCACTGCAAGCTCCCTGTCCCGGGTTCAGGCCATTCTCCTGCCTCAGCCTCCCAAGTAACTGGGACTACAGGCGCCCACCACCACGCCTGGCTAATTTTTTGTATTTTTTGTAGAGACAGGGTTTCACCATGTTAGCCAGGATGGTCTCTATCTCCTGACCTCGTGATCCACCTGCCTCGGCCTCCCAAAGTGCTGGGATTACAGGCATGAGCCAGCGCGCCCGGCCTGAGCTAGAAGATTTCTAAGGTCCCTTTGGCGCTAACATTCTAGAGTTCTTCGGGTGGGGGGTGGGTCTCCTCCAACATTTCAGCAAATCGCACCTATAGTTAACCCGCCTGATGCGGCATGGATTAAAACGAAAGAGGCTGCTTCCATCACACACAGCTCACCTTTTCCACCGCCGTGTGTTCTTCATGTGTGACGTTTGTTTTTCTTGGTTCATTTTTAGACCTGCTCAGCCTTCTGGATACTTTTTCTCTGAGTAGGGTGGCATATCCAATGTGTTCATAGATGGGGTTAGTTGTCATTTTTGAAATGTACTCGGCAGCTTTTGTTTCTATGTACAGAGTTATCAAGCCATCTGTCACCAGATCGTGAATCGACTCAAACCTCTTCTCACCCACAAAGTGTTTCCCGTCGTGGAAGAGCCTGTAGTTTAAGGTCTGGTTTCCAAACCTGCCCGTGAGAGAATGAGGGATTACAACCACGTTAGAAATAAGCACAGTGTAGAATGATAACAATAGCAGCTAACGTTTTTTGAATACTTAGTGTATCCCAGGCACAGGGCTAAGCACTTGATGTGATTTTTTTTCCCCTAACGCTCACAGAGACCCTTTGAGACGGTATAATGGTTATGCCTGTTTTACCGCAAAGGTAACTGATGCTTGAAGAGATGGCGGTTCCTGCTTGAGTTTATATGACTGGAACGAGGCAGAGGTGGGGCTTAACCCCAGGACATCACATGGAGTCGTTTGATCCTAGAAATCACTAAGGTCATTGTCAGTATCCTTCTCATTTGTAAGGGTCAGAGGGTAATGACTGATTTACAACTATGTTACTTATAAACTTACTTAACGGGAACTAGCTCTCCTCTATACCTGGCAATTACCTCTGCAAGGGATGCCCTGTCTTAGTCCTGACGCCCCCTTGTTAACGCATCTTTACCACCTCCAGCAGAGCACCCCATGCCTTCCGCCCTAGTTGGTGCAGCAGAAGGGAAGCAATAAGGTGTGCTAAACTCCCTGCTGGAGCTGTTGCCAGTGTCCCCACAATCTAACCTAGAGGTTCCCTCCTCTCTGGGCCCTGACCTTCCATCTACAGCCCCTGCTTGACTCCCCACTAGAACTGCCAGCTTCTGCTACTGAAGTGCTGGGAAGATAGGAAAGTATTTTGCACACCTAGAGCGCGTGATATAATAGCTTTTTAAGTTCGTCCTCATAATTACATTATTTAAGATATGCTGTAGACATGTTGCAACTTGGAAAATGTCATTGCACAGCCATAATAGGGAGATGGTGCATGGAACACACCATTGTGGGCCTGGGAAGGGCTTCCATGGACACCATTCCCTCTATGGAGAGAGGGCTTTCCAATTCCGAAGAGTTCACAAACGAACTTTTGGAAGACAATTCAGTTCTGAAATTGGATACCTTCCCCAAAATGTATAGGGCTACGGCGAGGATCAAATGACAGAAAATATCTGATCAAGGTTTGAAAAGTGCCATAAATGTGCTGTCTTTCTTATGTTGTGATGTTTAATACTTGTGATTTTGTGGTAAAGGCTCAGTAGAGCCTGTTCTACTGGCTCACTGGCCTGAAGGGTCATGACTGCCCTCACGACAGGTTCCTGGGGTCAACAAGGTGAACCCTGAGAGAACCCCATGAGCAAATGCAGGTCTTGTGAGGTCTGCACGTGCAAGGCCAGGTGAAGGAGCCCTTCCTTCAACATGGGCTGCTGGGAGCTGAGGCAAAGACGCTGCAGCCTTGGCCAGCTAGATGGTGCAGGCAGAGGTGGCTGTAGAAACACTAACTTTCCAGATGGTTCTCCAGTTTACTGGGTGTCTGTGATCAGAGTCCCAGTGTCCACACCTACTGATAGCATCTGTGGCTGAGGAAATGTAAACAAACTCTGATATACTGCTGGTGCTTCGGAAACAAGTGAAGATATCAAGTAAGGAGTAGGGAGGGGTAATTGTTTATGGTAGTGGGTTTCTGTGTGGGATGATGAGAAAGTTCTGGAAATGAATATGGAGATGTTTGTACAACATTAAGAATGTACTTAATGCCACTGAATTTTACTTAAAAATTTTAAAAGGAGGCCAGGTGCAGTGGCTCCTGACTGTAATCCCAGAACTTTGGGAGGCTGAGACAGGCGGATGGCTTGAGCCCAGGAGTTCAAGACCAGCCCGGGCAACATGGTGAGACCCCATTCTCTACAAAAAAAAAAAAAAAAATTAGCCAGTCATGGTGGTGTGTGCCTGTGGTCCCAGCTACTCAGGAGGCTAAGGTGGGAGGCACTTGAGCCTGGGAGGCAGAGGCTGCGGTGAGCCATGATTGTGCCACTGCACTCCAGCCTGGGTGAGAGAGTGGGACCCCCCCCATCATAACATAAACATGGGAAAAATGATGAATTTTGTGTTATGTATACTCTGCTACAATTCTTAAAAATGGGCAAACATCAGTGAAGCCACTTGTACAGCAATGAAAACAAGGAATGAAATGCGCCTCACCTGAGAGCCAGCGTGTAGCATCCTGGTTGCCGCTGGCTTTCTCTAAGGATGTAGGCACCCTCCACGCCTCCAAGAAGCTCATCCGCCTGCTCCCGAGAGATGATCCCGTGAAACCTGAAGGTACAAGACCATCAATGCTCTGAACAGACCACATACAGAATAAGGACCACAAAGAACTAGCCTTAAAAGGATGGTGGGGGCACCCAGAATCGACAGCCCCCCAACTGAGTGAAGAGGGGGGTGACTACTGCCCATCTTAAGTGACTTGGAACCACCCCTCACATGCTCCAAACACAAGTATTCAAGCAGGCAAACAAAAGGAAGGATGCCCAGTCCACCTGGCTTTCTGCTATTGTCTTTGCTTTCAAGTTGAAAATGAAAGTGGAAACAAAAAGCCAGGTTACTCAACCACCGCCCCCCTTTTTTTTTAACCATGGGAAATAACAGAAGAGCAATTACCAATTTAGCTCTCAGCTCAGAGAACTATGTGTTATCCTAATTGCAAGTGGACATTTATTGATTAGCAACCTACTTGCTTCAGGTGCAGGGTGGTGTTAATTTTAGAGGCTCATTTTCTGGAAAGAGGTAGCTATCATCAACATTCTTCCAGTTATTTACATTTGGAGAGCAATAGCTTATGGGTACCTATTTTTCTTTTTTAAAGATAAATCTATCTTCTCTACCATTTTAAAACCCATACACATGCATGTGGAAAATGTGGCATATCCGGGAGGGTTGTGTGCTGGCCCATGATCACTCTGACGTGGAGGCAGTTGTCTGAGGCCCAGAGAGTGGACAGTGACTCCACAGAGGAATAGGGAGAGGTAGGAGTTGGGTCAGGAACCAGCCCACGTTCCCTGTTGCCTTTAAGTAAATACAGCTGCTCCTCCCACAGGACTGGAGATTTGATCAACCAGTATTTCATGGAAAGTGGGGCAAGCTGGGTTGGGGAATGAGGCAGTCCCAAGGGACTCCAAGCTTCTGGGAAAGGAGTAACACCTCTTTCCAGGATTATCCAACCTTGGAGAACTTTGGATAATAAATCAGAGAATACATTTTCTGGACAGAGAAAAACACCTTTACTTTCTTGAAGAGGAGGAAAGGGAAGTCAGCTAGACAAATTTTGTTTTGTTTTGTATTTTCCTCAGGAATGCAAAGATTAAGTTAGAGTACAAATGCAGAAGGATAACATTTTTAAAAGTGCCTATCACAATATTTATTTCCTAATTCCCTCTATCCTTAAAAAGTAGACCTTCCAAGCTGAAGCTTCTGTCCAAGGAAAGTGAGGTCAGAAGCAGCCTGTGGCTTTGTGTTTCAAAATCGCTTCTTAAAGGTGTACGGCAGTGATGGCCTGGAAGAAAAAGGCTTTCTGGCTTCCCAAATTTTGATTTTAAATCTCAAGAGCTGATGCCTGGAGGTCTTGGAGCAATGCTCTTCTGAGTGAGGATGAACGTTCTGTGAATCCCCAGTTCTGGTGGGAGGGACTGAGGCAGAGCCCAGTCTCAGGGGGTCTAACTGGCCCTGCATAGCAGGTGTGGATTGGAACCGGGAGGCCAGTTTATTGGGGCCTGGAGCAGAGGTGTTGGGGCTTTGATAGTGAGGCCACTGGACCTAGGAACTTTGCGGAGGAGCCTCCTGTGTGGCCTGAGCCAGGTTGGAGAGGATGGGACAGATGGCCTGGGCAAAGAGCCCTGGGGGCAGCCTTGTGGATGGGTTGGCGGGTGGGTTGGCAGTGAGTGTGGGGGTGGGTGTGGGGGGAGGGACATGCAGCAGGAGAGTGGGAGGGGCAGACAGCATTGCCAATATTCCCACACATAAGTAGAAAAGACAAAAGCTGGGATGTCGAAGACACAGCCCGTGGGCCAGAGTAACAATAGCAGGACAGGGCACGCAGAGGGACCTGCCCCAGGTCACTCCAGGAGAAGGGACAGGAAAAGGGGTAGTCTCTAAACAAGGCAGTTAACCCAAAAGCAGCTAGATTTTTTTTTTTTTTTTGGAGACAGTCTCACTCTGTAGCCTAAGCTGGAGTGCAGTGGCATGATCTCAGCTCGCTCACTGCAATCTCCGCCTCCCAGGCTCAAGCAATGCTCCTGCCTCAGCCTCTCAAGTAGCTGGGACTACAGGCACACGCCACCATGCCTGGCAAATTTTTTGTATTTCAGTAGAGATGCGGGGGGGGGGGCGGGTCTCACCATGTTGCCCGGGGTGGTCTCGAACTCCTGAACTCAGGCGATCAACCCGCCTCGGTCTCCCAAAGTGCTGGGATTACAGGTGTGAGCCACTGTGCCCAGTCAAAAGCAGCTAAGTCTTATGTTTCTTTTTTAATTCTTGATTTTGAGTATGCATACTTTTTCTATTTTTATTTTTAATTGATACATAATTATTGTACATATTTATGGGGAACATGTGATATTTTGATACATAAGTACAATGTATAATGATCAAATCAGGGTAATCAGGATGCCTGTCACCTCAAGCATTTATTGTTTATGTTAGGAACATTCGAAAGCCTCTCTTAGCTATTTTGGAATATACAATAAATTGTTTTAACTATAGTCACCTTACCGTGCTATTGAACACTAGAACTTAAGTTTTAATTCACTTGATTTGGCAAGTTTAAGTGATTGACAGCGTCAAATGGTGTCAATAACTAAATTAAATTCAATCATTCAAAAGACGAAAATGACAATTTTGTGCACCTGAAGACCCAGTCTGTGGCTTGTCATCCCCTTTATGCATGGTTTTTAAAAGTCCAAATATCTCCAACCTATAATATCTAATATATTAGTATGACTGCAACTTGGTAAGAAAAAAGCTAGCATGCACAAAGACCAGAAAGAGATGAAGAGAAAAGGTTAGCAATGATTCGCTTTCATGGTGGAACTATGGGTATTTTCCCTCTTCTATTTTCCTTTATTTTCTAATTTTTCCAAGTTAATTGGTATGAATTTATTAATTTTTTTTCGTACAAGGTCTCACTCTGTTGCCCAGGCTGGAGTGCAATGGTTCAATTGACCTCATGGGCTCAAGTGATCCTCCCACCTCCCACCTGTGGTCCTGAGTAGCTGGGACCATAGGCATGTGCCACCATGCCTAGGTAATATTTGTATTTCTTGTAGAGATGAGGTCTTCCCATGTTGCCCAGGCTGGTCTTAATCTCCTGAGCACAAGTGATCTGCCTTCCCTGGCCTCCCAAAGTGCTGGGACTACAGGCGTGAGCCACTGTGCCCAGCCATAATTTATTTTTAAAAACAAAAGTAATACCTGTGCACAGCAGAAAATTCCAATTTCGAAAGTTGAAGGTATAAAAGAACTAAAAATGCAAAATTCCTCTCTCCCTAAAGGTATCCATTGTCAATAGTTTCTTGTGATTCCTTCTAGGAATAAATGTGTATGTGCGTTTCCTGAATGAAGCATGTATTACTTTTTAAGTGGAAGAAAAAAACACCCTTCATTTTTTAAAAAAATAAAGGGAAACACAGAATCTGAAGGTTTTAGGCTAATTACCATCCAATAAAAGATGTTCCTTTTGGTAGTTAAGAAAATACTTCCTTAGTCTCAAGACTCTCATATGTTTTACATGAATTGGGGGTAAGAAGATGAGAATTAAAAAGTTATTTGACAAAACTTTTCGCAAAAAGAAAATGCATAATAAACAGCTCCTTTTAGAATTCACATGCAAAAGTGTATATGGTAGGTTTTCATTTTCTTCTATTTTTTAAAATTAATTGTGCTATCTTCAAGAAAAAAACAAATAAGCATACTGAGGAAAAAAAGCCATACTACAACATAGATTAGACAGTAGGGGCATGGGGTAGAGAGGAGTGGAGGCCAGTGCCCCCAGGCAGGCATTCCAGAGGTGCTGGTCAAATTCCCAGGGTGCTGCAAGGAAGGTTCTGAAATGCAGCTGTGGCAATTAGGAAGGTGCATTGGGCTGGGACCACTAAGAGGGTCATTAATCATGAAGATGAGGCTCTGACGGGTAAGGGAATAAGACGAAGGTTTGAGATTGGCTGTGAGAGCTTGGAAGGTAGACTCGAAAGAGACGTTGCCTCACAACGCCTCCAGGTTGGACTTGGGAAGAAAAGTGATTGATGCATCTCCTCTCCCCTGGCCCGTTCTGCCTGCCCTCTGTGATGTGCTGTACACACTATAGGCTTAGACTGCAAATTATTTTTATGGTCATGCGTATTTGCTGGGCAGTAGGTTTTGGAAAAAGTGAAACAAAACAAGAATTGAAATTAAGAGAAAAATGGAAAGGGGAGTATTAAGGCAATTTGGCTAATACACCCAAGCCAAGAGATATCATCATTTGGGTTTTATGAGACTGCAGGGAAGTGGGATGCCTATCCTGACCACTGCACCGAGGTACACGAAAGTCAGGAACTCACATACAATGTACCATCTTGGACACACCAAACGTTTCTATTGTGTTGAGGTAGAAAGTGAAATGAAACACTAACAGAGAGCCTCCATTATGAAAAATGCTGCCTTCCATTTCAAGTACTTGCCAGGCACTCAGTAGCTCTTTTGTGGAGGGAAAAGTAGCGCAAAATGCTCTACCTCCCACATTAATGGAAACCAAGCACTTGACTACTATAAAAAATATTAATTCAAAGGAGCCTGATTGCATTTATTCTTATCATTAAACTCTTGCACAATAGACATATGATGATGACCATATATTAGAAAATTTGTAATATTTAAATGACACATGAAATGACTACTTATTAAATTATTAAAACAAAGAATAGTATAATACATACTCTCTTCCATAATATTTTGGTCTGTTTTCCACCTACATTAAAAAGAAAAAAAAATTAATAATGCATTTGAATTCAAAACAGCTAGATAAAAATGCTATTCAAATAAACAGGACTAGGGTCCTGGTAGTAATTTTATTACAGATTGTATCCTCCAAATCAGAGATCCATGAAGCTATGGAGTTATAGTCAGCACATTCCAGTATCAGGTAGGAATGACCTAGAATCAATCATTAGGCTCATTTCCCACCCAAACCCAATCATCCAATAAGAGAATTTTCAACAAAAACAAAGCGATGCTTATTTTAATATTAAGGAATTTGTAAGGATATTATAAGGCTTCATCCTGAAGGATAAAACAACCACTCTGTCATGAATAAAACATAAGCATTTATTTCACTCTATGCCTAATTGTTTTTATTATGTATTTATAATTAAAACAAGGAGTCTACCTGGATTAAAAAATAAAACAGACTTAACTTGATCACGTTCCAAATAAAATCAATATTCTAACATTCTTATTTTTTCAACATGTGGCTAATGAGCTGAAATTCATTTGACACCAGAGGTGCAGGCTACAGACGACAAGATTTATGACTTGACTAAAACACAAACATTCCAGAAAGGATCTTTCAAGTTTTAGTTGTGATTTTTCTCACATACATGATCATCTGCTTTCATAAGAGCTTTGTGTTCGCATGTTTATGATGTTGGAGTTGGTGAGAAAGTGACATGATTTCTCATGCTCGGCCTTTGTTCTTCTCTCCTAACTCCAGGGACACTCAAAACATTGTAGAGCCACATTAAATTATGGGTTTTTATGAATGGTTATATGTATGACAGCAAGTTTATGTTTATTCACTGTTGTAGGATATGAGCTTGGCAGCTGTTTTATTCACAGTCATTTCTTCCTAGAGTCAAATGGACAGTTTTCACAGCAGGGCTCAGGGACAGGCACAGTAGCAGGATTTCATGATATGGGGCAGTTTCCTGGCCTAGCTCCATCCTCCAAGGGATGCAGATCTGAATAGGTAACAGGACACTAGGAGCTAGGGGAAAAGGCTCAGAAAGGTGGAGCTGGGGCTTTGGGGACCACACTCACAATGCTGCCTAGGAAAAGCCTCGCTGGTACAAAACTTATCATCTAGACACTTCTAAATATGTGTTCACTCTTCTGTGCATTTTACACCTGAGAATTACTCAACCAAGCAGGACATCCATAACTTAATCTTCAAGGTTCAAAGCCTGCTCGGTGTCATTTGTGAAGGAAGATTTAAATAATATCATTAATAGAAGCAGAAAGTGTGTTAAAAGGCACCTGGTTATCTGATATCCTTTCTATAAATGATGTGTGCCATTATTCTACAGGCTGGTAAGCTTTTTAGTGAGAATTGAATATGTTGTCATTTATATCAGTCTTTCGGCTTTCAAAGTTCTTTTTTAGTTTTATAATATTATAGACATGTGACTGTAAAACCAACATGCCAGAGAAGAAATTTAGAACTAGAAAAGCCAATGAAAGTTGAGGATATATAATGGCAAAATCTCCATTCTTTGAGAGGCGATATTCCAAAATTTGAAGTGATTCTCTATATATGAGGACAATTTTTAAATTTCCATCTTTTTGGCTGAACCGTAGCACAAGTTTGCAAAATCTGGGTGTAGCTCTCAATCCTATTCCCTTCCTGTATCTTCTTATTTACCTAAAAGAGAAAGAGTTACTGATCTAAATTCCCAGATGAACCACATTGTAATACTACTAACTCTTGGCATGCAGGTAAACAGTTAATAAATGCTGAATTTAATTGATTCTTAACAAGACAACAAATTGCTTTCAGTTCATCAACCAATCATAAAAATACACAGCACCCTTATGTTCTGGGCTCTATGCTCAGGCCAGCCATGTGCATGAAGTAATGACCTTGCAGGTGCAGAGAGGAAAGGTATGAGGCGCTCAGGGGTGTTCTGCACTTGCAGCAGAGGGAAACGCTTAAGGAGAAATCCAACATAGACCCCAAAAGAGGGAAGCTGATATTTAGGGTGCCTTGAAAGATGCCAGATAAGATTCTGCCCAGAAGAGAGTTTGATCCAATTGAGGGACAATCTTCTGAAAATGAAAACCACTAGAAAATAAAAGAAGAGCCCTGAATTGTGTGGGACAGGCATGGAAGAGGGCCATGGAATACGTCCCAAATATTGCATGAGATATATACTAATACATGATTCCTTGTATATCTGAAATTTAAATTTAGCCATCCTGGTCCCTCCTTCCCTCTCTCCCTTCCTCCCTTCTCCCCTCCCTTCCCCTCCCCTCCCCTGTTTCCCCTCCCCTCCTCTCCCCCCCCTTCCTCTTCCCTTCCCTTCCTCCCTCCCTCCCTCTCTCCTTCTCTCCCTCTCTTCCCCACTCTCTCTTTCTTTCCTAAATCTGGCAACCCTATGTAGGGAATAGGAAAGACAGAAGTAAGAGAGAGTAAAGATAGAGGATGTGGTTGGCCATCTGATCACTGCTTCTACTGGTTGGGGGCCATTTTGATAGCAATCCAATCTCTCCTTCCTTTTTTGTCCCTGAAGCTCTTAAAGAAAATATATGTGTCCTTGTTAATGTCAAAGAGAGAGGGAGAGGCTGGGATCAAAAAAACAAAATCCTCTTCTTTTTATAAACTTTTTACTCACAGGAGTCTAAACACAGTCTCTATTTCTATACTTCACTAAGCTTTAAACCAGTCAAGAGCTTAATGTTTAAGTTAAATGATGCTATACAAATCATACAACGTCCACATTTCTTCAAGGTGGATAATACTGGATCCTCAGATCCAGACAGAATAGGTGGCTGGGGGCTAGGGCTCCCAGGGACAAAGGTCTGCCAAGAGACTAAGAACCTCCGTGCTGTGCCCCTGGCAGTGCCTTAGAGAAGCCTGACTCACTCCCTGGGCAAGGCTCCGTGTTGGCCATCAATGGAAACCAGGACCCACCTGTGAAACTGAATTTAATTAAAGAAACTGTAACTCTCAATTTCTGTTTCCAATTGTATGAGATTCTCTTCAGTAGGTGTGAAGGCGACAGGATAGTTGATAAATAAAAAGTAAGGCAACTCAGAAATTCTTCTTGCATTCTCATTGAAAACTATGTTTGTTAAAATCAGGGAACTTAATAAAAAAATTTAGGCAGTCACATGGATTCAGAAAGGAATGGAAAATGCAATATATCATAACAAGAATGAAGGTTGGTTCTGGAGCTTCCCTGCCACTGTGACTATCCTAGGACAGCAGCTGCAGCTGGTCAATCCATCACCTGGTGAACTTGGCCTTTGTGAGTATGACTGACAGCTGTCGAATCTGCCATGTCTGCTCTTGGGATTTAGTGCTCTGATTCCAAGAAGTGAAAGCAGCTCATTCTTTGTAAGAGAAAGAAAATATGTAGTCGTGTTAGATGGATTACTAGTTCTTCTAATACTGGGTCCTTAGGTGATCCAGCTGGCTCAAAAAGGAACCTCTCTTTACAGAGGGAGAGCGCCAAATAGGAGGTCATTGAGTGAGAAAACACATGAAATGGGTCCTTCCCAAGGCACAGAGGGTTTCACTGTATATGGTGTGACCGTGCAGAATGGTGGCTGATTCTCTTTTTTTTTTTTTTTGAGACAGAGTCTTGCTCTGTCACCCAGGCTGGAGTGCAGTGGCACGATCTCGGCTCACTACAACCTCCACCTCCCGGATTCAAATGATTCTCCTGTCTCAGCCTCCTGAGTAGCTGGGATTACAGGCGCACACCACCGTGCCTGGCTAATTTTTGTATTTTAGTAGAGACAGGGGTTTCACCATGTTGCCCAGGCTGGTCTCGAACTCCTGAGCTCAGGCAATCTGCCTAACTCAGCCTCCCAAAGTGCTAGAATTACAGGCATGAGCCACCGTGCCTGGCTGGCTGATTCTTTTTAAAAATAAAACTGAACATTTTATTCTAAATAAGCATCATCTACAAGAGAATAGTCACCCAAAGGAGGCACAATACATGCCACTTATATCCCTGTTGACCAGAACATTTTTGGAATTTCTCTTTTGTAACTACCTTAATATATACCACCCTTTCTTATGAATATCCTTAAAGGTACACTTCTCAAAGTGTGGACTGGTCATTCAAAACAGAAACTTCAAGTTGCTTGTTGAAGACTGCAGACAGCATCCCCATCTCGAACCAGCTGAACCAAAATTACTGAGGGTAGAGAGGTATGACGTGTAATTTAATCAAGCCCCCTAGATGATTTTAAAGCATATACTAAAGTCAGAATCACTGTATGTAGAAATACACATACATTTATTTTTTTGAGAATGGATTTGAGAGTGCATGTTATTTCAGCAAACCGGCATAAATTATTTGGAGCCAAGACCAGTAAGTAAACGGGGTGAGTGACCAAACTAGGAAAAACATTTGAGACAAAAACGAGGCATGATCATAAGAGAATAAGATTTTCACTGTGACTTGCTCTGAAGGAATTTTAGAAGAGACATTCCCAACACGCTCTGAGCAATGGGAATTTTAGAAGAGACGCTCCCGACGCGCTCTGAGCAATGGGAATTTTAGAAGAGACGTTCCCGACGCGCTCTGAGCAATGGGAATTTTAGAAGAGACGTTCCCGACGCGCTCTGAGCAATGGGAATTTTAGAAGAGACGTTCCCGACGCGCTCTGAGCAATGGGAATTTTAGAAGAGACGTTCCCGACGCGCTCTGAGCAATGGGAATTTTAGAAGAAACGTTCCCAACACGCTCTGAGCAATGGGAACTTGGCAGAAATGAAAGCAGAGCTTCCCAAGGTGACTGATGGGAAGGGACCAGGCCCATGTAACAGATGTGTTAAAATAACATCTATGTTATGACTTCATAGTTACATCTCAAGTATAATTAAATTGTTAGCACTGTGACTACTGGAGATGGGCTCAGTCCTGTCCCTACTATCCACAGTCCACACACCGTGCTCCTATATATATGACGCCATGCGAATGTTATGTTTTCAGCCCAACGGTCTCATCATCCTATGTTCATCCTCTGCACTCATCAAACCAAATGAGGCCATAAGTGTGTGCCCTCTAATATGTCTATCATTTTTACATGGTCTTATTTTAAGATCCTGAATTATCTTTCAAATAAGCCAGATCACATGTGGGTTAAGACAGCAGGCTCTGGACTCAAACTGCCTAGGTTTGAGGCCAGATCTGTGGGAATTTAAGCAAGTTACCTATTTCTATACTCCTCAGTTTTCTTATCTTTAAAATGAGAATGATAATAAAAGTACCTGCCTCATGGGGTTGTTGTAAGAGCTAAATGAATAAATATGTGTAATATGCTTGCAACAGTGCCTGGCGCAGCCAGCCAGTCAGTTGCTATGAGCTATCACCGGGATCCTGAGAAGGTCTCCTCTGTATAGAAGGAAGGGTTAGGCCCATCCCTTGCTGTGTTCTTAGAGCTCCTTTTACATGTCTCCATTAGAAAACTTATCTCACCATATTTAAAATATTTATTTGCCATTTTTTTCCTAACTGTTCTGTGGAGCAGCAATTTTGTCTTCATCATTCACCTATTTCCAGGATTTCTCCCAATGTCTGTCACAGAGTAAATGCAGCTACCCCTTGTTATCTGAGTCTCACCCATTCCGAAAAAATGTATAGCGCAGCAAAGCTTCAAACAGCAAGAGTCTATATTCCATTACTTTACACAGAAAAAAAAATTCATTTTTAGAGAATGCAAAAATATCCATTTTCCAAATATTACTAAAATGCTCCTAAATAATTACCTGACAATCTAATAGCAATCTTCTCACAATATAAAACATTTAAAAAACAATTACCTAATTGTTTAACACTTAATGCAGTAATGAGTAGGTATATTTGTATGCAGTCTACAGCTGAATAAATAGGAATTTCATTAGCCTTCTACACTGAGCATGTATTATAATAAAAATAAATAATGCAGTGATATTACCAAAGATTCGAAAGTTACTATCTAATTGGACCTGAGTTGGTAGTGCTCCTAGGGTCCTGGCCTAAACAAATACTGAAGGGCTAAACCCTCAGGGAAAAGGTAGGGAAATTACAGATATAATGTGCTATATGTTTGAACAGGATCAGGAGAACACAGATATGAGAGAAGCCCACCCTTTGTCTTTCAGCACCCTGCTACTCAGAGTGTGATCACGGGGCCAGCAGTATTGGCATCATCTTGGAATTTGCTAGAAATGTGGGATCTGCAATTCTAAGGGGATTCATAGATACATTAAAGTTTGAGAAGCTGCCACACATGAGAGAACGTGTCATAGCTGGTTTCTAATTGGGAATGGCTTTTACTAAGTCCCGATAGCAAATATTCAAATAGTGAGTATTCGGAAAACAAGAGTGCCTGTCCTCATTACATGTTTGCAGAATGAGACACAGAATATGCATGTGGACCCTTGCTCATCAATCCAGTTACTGTGGGACTCTGAGTAGGTTATTACACTCCTTTGCATCTCATTTTTCTCAATTTTCAGTAAAACTGGAGTTATAAAAATGAGCTATTTTAATAAGGCTGTTTCACAGATTAGATGAGATACCACATGTGAGACCTGGACCATCGTGGCAATAGGTTCTCATTTATTGAGTGGCTACTCTGTGCCAGGCACAGTCCTGAGGGTTTCTCTCCTTTTGTCTCATTTAAGTCTCTAAACAATGCTCCAAGGTAAGTGAGTGCTGTTATTTTAAAGAGAACCACTAAATAGCATGAGGTCACAGAGCTAGTTAAGTGGCTGAGCCTAGACGGGGACCACCCCTAAGTACTGTGCTTCACTCCTTCTCCAGTAGATACTAATCAGCGCTAATGCCTTTGTTGGCTCTCAAAATTTACAGTTTGACTAAATACATTAGATTATCTGAATGGTCTTCAGTTTTCTTTGCTAGGACTCGAGACCTTAAAATCTCTCTTGAATGAACTGAATTCCATCAATGAATTGGCAAATGTGAACTTCGGAAAAATTTGCCTAGGATGGAGTGACATTTGGGGTCTCTCAAATATTTCCCTGTGATTTGGATTCACGTGTATTCCCAAACTACCTGGTTTATTTCCCAGTGTATTTTTCAATTTTAAGGAAGACTTCTCAGTATTTTGCCAAGCTCCAAAGAACAGTAGGGTGACAGCTGCACAGTGAGAGACAGAAAGCATAATCCTTAAATGAGTTTGCTTTATAGTCAGATTATCATTGCCTAGATAAACACAAGTTCCTTTATGTTCAACACAAAGACATTTACAGAATATTGTGAGTCCTCTGTAAACAAGGTTTCCAATTATTGAAAGAACAAAGCTTTTGTAATCCCTCCGCAGCTGGTGTATGTTAAGTTTTTACTTAATAGAAATAATTTTAAAACCCGACTTAGCAGCCTCCTACACAGGGCAGCTAGGTTGCTGGATTTTCTGAGAGATGGATCAAGTAGGGGAGAAAAGGCTTTTGATGGGGGGATTTGTGCTGGTGATACTGGGGCAATTTCATCCACAAAAAATAAATACAGATAATTCCTTTTTAATTAGAAATCAAAGATTCCCCCACTGAAAAGGAGAGAAAGAAAATGCAAGTACTGAAATTTACACTCTTGTAGTCAAAGTGCAGAGCATAGAATGAAAATTGAGCAGACTCTAAAATCTCCCATTTCTTTCCATTTAGAATCTAAGGCCTAATTTTTTCCTCATGGCATTTCTTTAACACTTCTGGAAATCGAATAGGGCACTGACAAGGTGAATTCCTTCCTGCATTGATTAGAATGTACTATAAATGTCCACTGGTCAGTCTTTCTGTAATAAATCTCCTTAAAAGGTGACCAATCGCTTTGCTAAGTTCTGTACATACACACAAGTTGGATACTTTAGCAACCTGATCAAAACATTCTGTGAACTTACAGATGCACACAAGTAGATCAGCTTAGGGGTGCTCGAGACAAAAGCAGTTCCCAATCATTTGGTTTATTTTCTGGCTTCACTTCTGCCCCCAAAATTTTCCAGAAATTATGATTATCAGTGATAATATTAGAGCAAACAAACATAAAATATTTTCTTTAGGCCAGTGGTTCTCAACTGGGAGGGGAGGTGATTCTGCTCCTCAAGGGACATTTGTCAAAGTCTGAGGAAATCTCGTCACATTGTTCTCTGCTCAAAATTCCCCACTGGTTCCCCAATGCCACGTGGTCAAACCTACACACCTCAGCGGGACCTTCCCAGATCACCCTACTTAAAAGTGGGACCTCCTGTCCTTAGCATACCAGGTCCCTCTTCTTTGGCTTATTTTTTGCCTCATGACAGTTTTGACTGTCAGGACTCGGGGGAGGGTATTCCTGGCCTCTAGTGGGTAGAATCCAGGATGTTAATAAACATCACACAGTATATGTGACAACCCCCTACAACAAACAATTATCCCCCTACAACAAACAATTATCCCCCTAAAAGGTCAATAGTGCCAAGGTCAATAAACCCTGCTTTAGACTGGAAGAACTTTGAATTGTTAAGTATTCCCAAGGAAGAATATTAGAAACATTTTTTTTTAACCAAAAATGCAAATAAGCAACAAAAACTTTAAATACATTAAGTAAAATGGAGTAAAAGGAAGGCAGAAGGAAATATTTGCTTTTGATAATGCTGACAATTTATAAAGGTAGCTTTTAAGAAAAAACAGTACTGGTGAGAGACCTCCAACTACTTAAGGAAATATATCAGATGAATACAAAATGGAACAGACTAAAATGTCAGTAAGATTAATAAGGGAACCTCCTCCCTCCCTGGAAAAATTTTAAATGAGGTTAAACTACAAAAAACACTAAAGAAGAAATTTATTTCTTGGGAGTGATCAGCCATGCTATGCATACATGTGAATTAATGTTTGAATTCCTTACTGCTATGGGACTCCACACCTCACAGCATGTAGCTTTGAAATTTTGCCCTGATTGCTGGGTTGGAAACAAAACTTCCACCACTCACAGCTTTCCCAGGTCACAGAAGATTTCTCAGGAAGGAGTGGCTAAAGCACTGTCTAATGGCTGTCCAGTACGGGGCTCAGAGAAGTCATGTTTTCTCAGGGTTCATTACATAAGCACTACACACAATAAGTATTAATATCATAACAGAGGAAGGCAAATTGACAAAATTATTTATATTTATATTTTAAAAGTAATGGAAGGGCAACTACACCCAGACACACTCATACAAATACCCATGACTCGTGCATTAAGCCCTTTTGCTACTGGTTCTGATCTTCACCCAGTTCAGTCCTATTGACCTTGACCCAGAACTCCACTAAGGGGAGGGCCAGGAGGAGCAGAGGAGGAGCCAACATTTAACAAGTGCCTTCAGTGTGGGTATTTCAGGTCTCCCAACAAGCAAGTCACATGGAGACTGTCATTCCCATTTTGCAGTCGGGAAAAAGAAGGCCTGTATGGTTAACATTACTTGAAGATCATGCAGAGGCAGGGAGATGAA
The DNA here is from genome assembly GCF_029289425.2 of Pan paniscus. Taxonomy (NCBI): domain Eukaryota; kingdom Metazoa; phylum Chordata; class Mammalia; order Primates; family Hominidae; genus Pan; species Pan paniscus. Next base: position 34,216,542 of record NC_073255.2, on the reverse strand, counting down.
ATCCAAACCAAGGTCTAATTGACTCCAAAGCCCATAATCTTTTCCTACACCAAAAGGAAGGGAAATTGCCCAAGGATAACAGATATAATGTACTTACAGACAACACTGACTCTGCTGTTACAGATGGGTTGATATGAAAATTGTTAAAACCCTAAAACATGGCCATTCTGGAGACCTGGGTAGACTGATTGGTACTCATCACACTCATCACACCTAATGGCTCAGCCTCCTTTGCTCTTCACCCCTGTGAATGCTACCACCCAGCGTATCACCCACTCAATGCCCAAGCTAGAAATCATAATCTCTGACTCCTCCCTCTTCCCAACCCCACTTGCAATCTGCCACGAAGTCTTCTTCATTGTATGCAATTCCTTAATTGCTCTTAAAACGGTCCCTTTCTCTCCAAGTCCACTGGGCTATCTACTCATCTAGACCACGAAAGTAGTCTTTTTACTGGTCTCCCTATATCCTTTTATCACCTTCCAATCTGTCATTCACACTTAAGTCAGAAAATGCAAGTCTTGTCACATTGCTCTCAGCTTAGAATTCTTCACTGTTTCCCCACTGCTGCATGGTCAAACATACACAACTCAGTCGGACCTTCCCAGATCACCCTCCTTAAAAGTGGTAACTCCCCTCCTTGGCATACTCCATCCTTCTTTTCTGGAATATTTTTTCCCCATGACATTTATCATCATCTGATATACTATATATTTTACTTGTGTGTTATGATGATCAATTTTATGTGTCAACTTGTGGGGGCCATGGGATTCCCAGATATCTGACAAACATTATTTCTGGTTGTGTCTGGGATGGTGTTTCTCCAAGAGATTAGCCTTTGACTCAATGACTGAGTAAAGAAGATGGCCCTCCCCAGTGTGGGTCAGTACTATCCTGTCCATTGAGGGCCTGAATAAAACAAAGAGGCAGAGGAAGGTTGTATTCATGCTCCCTCTTCCTGACTGCTAGAGCAGGAACACCGATCTTCTCCTGCCCTTGGTATTCTTGGTTCTTAGACCTTCAGACCCAGACTGGAATCAACACCATCAGCTCGAGAGCTCTCAGGACTTCCAACTGCACCACCTGCAACATACACATATGCATACACACACATACAATTGGTTCTATTTCTCTGAAGAACTCTGACGAATACATTTTTTTGCCAATATCTTCCATTCAAATGGAAACTATATAAGGGCAAAGATTACTGTGCTTTGCTTACTGCTATATCTCTAGAGTCTAAAACAGTCCTGGCCCTTCCCAAGTGCTCAATACGTATTTACTGGATGAACACATGAGTAGGATCTAGGATCTTCCCTGGATGGTCCTTGCTTGTGTGTCCAGAATATGTTCTTACTGACACACATGCTCTTGCCCCATGATATCCTCACCCCTCAGTTCTTCATGTTCCTCATACATAGCTTCTGTAGTTTCTGAAGCACACCCTCGGCTGCTCATACTTCTAGGATATTATTTGGTGGGGTTATGTCCTCTGCCTGGAATTCTAATATTTGTTCTTCAGTCCCTCTATGCCTTAGCCTGGCAAAATCTCACTGATTTAATTTAAAAGTAAGAGCTGAAATGCTGCCATCTTGGGGAAGTCTCCTGCCTCTGAACTTTATAAAAGGCCTGAGTCAGGGCCATGGCGATCTTACTGGGATTGGGATTGTTGGCTTTTATGAGCTCTCGATGGGAGCTCCTTGAGGGAAGGGCTCCTGTTTCTTCACCTCTGTTGTCCCAGCATATTGCTCACGGTGTTCACAGAGCTCAGCCTCATGGCATAACACAATAAGTGAAAGGCAGGTTTGCTTATGCTCCCAGATCCCTTTCTGGGGCTCACTGAAATTTCAAAAGGGGTATCCATGGAAAGACTGGCATTGGTGGTAGCTCACACCTTGATGCTTTATGCTTCCAAGCTACGGGACAAAACTTGTTCCCCTGTCTGCTTTCTAAATCTCCAGAGTGAAGACTGAAGACCACAGGCAACAACTGTGACTTCGAGCCAGTGATTCTGCTAATCGAAGTCCCTCACATTCTTTAGAGGGTGAACATGTGAACCAACATAAGCCACCCAGATGCTCTGCCCCTGGAATTTGAGACTTGAGTAGAAACCATTAAATGAAACTGTTAAGAGTTGATTCACATGCATGGCAGAGCCTAATAACAACAATAATCATTAATAGTTATTGAGAACTTATGTACTAGGCATTGTTCTAAGCACTTTCTTTACATATATCAACCCTGTCGATCCTCATGATTACCCAAGAGGTAAGATCAGTTATATCCATTTCCAGAGGACTAACTGAGGCACAGAGAAGCAAGGTGCGAAGGGCAGGTTGGACTACCCTGGAACTCTGACGCTAACCATCACCTCTTACTGCCCAAGGTCTGTCAGTTTTGCTTCAAATCCTTCCTCAAGCCCTCTGACCAGCTTTTCCTTCCATCCAGGGAATTTCCTCATATCCTTCTAACCACAATTGGTCCGCCCTCCTAGGCCCTGCTTTTTTTTTTTTTTTTTTTCCGCTAAGTTTAGTGAGAATAGACTTTTATTGCTTACAATAGAATTCTAAGTGATATTTCCATTAAATCAAAATCTCCAGGGCTGGAGCCAGGGTGTCTGTAAGGTTTGCCAGGCTCCACAGGTGATTCTGACTCACACCCAGGACTGAGAACTATGACTTTGGGTAGCAGTTCCAAAACCCTGAGAGAATAAATATTATCCTAGAAGCTTAGGACACCTTCGCAGCACCTTCCCATTGATTTTGATCCATTCTCACAGTGGGCTTCCAGGAACACCCAAAAGCCCAGCCATGAGTGGCACTCCTCTATCCAGCCCTTCTTCCCAGCAGCTCACTTTCACCCACTCTTCTTTGCTACATCTTCTTTGGCACCGTGATTCCTTGGCTCCATATGTTGGCTCTCAAAATCTGCCTTAGGCCCTCCTTGTTTGGACAACCCAATTAGGCATACTTTTCTGGCACTAGCCTGGCACTCTGTTGGCTAGAGTTTTTTGTACTCATCTTTGGCATCCTGGAGCCACAGGTCCAGGTGAAATGAATGTTTTCTCCCATCAAGCCAGATCTCCAGGAGGCCTTGTTGGCTGGGCTGGCTGGCTGACCTCCCAACCAGGGCCAGAGAATCAAACATGATGGGCTGACTTGTCCATACTTCTGATCGACCAAACAGGGATTTTACTTTAAAATAAGAAATACTGTAAAGGAGACTCAAAATCCAGGATTTAATCATGAAGATAAATTTTATCTTCACATCTAATCTTACGTTCCTCCAGCTTCCAATTATGCATCTTCCTTTCTTTTGGTCTTCAGTGCAAATGAGAATCTGAGAATATTCTCTACAGAATAAGGCTTCCATTATTAAAAGCCATCTCTGTGCCACTAGATTGCCTGTTCTTCCTCAAACTAAATAATCCTTGTGCCTTTGACCTTTTCTAATAGGTCCCAATTTCCAATCCTCAATTCATCTTCATTATTCTCCTCCAAACTCTCTTTAAATTCTCCACATACCTTTTAAGCCCAAAGAGCTTGAAGTACCCAACAGAATTGAATCAAACTAAGGGAAAACTAATGCTGCTGTTAAATTTCTAGAGGAAAAAAGATTGGGTGAGTATACTCATTTAATTCCTCACTCTTGTTAGTAAATTCCTTCCATCAAAGCTTAATGGTATTTGGGTTAAGTGGTATATACGTACTTTGGAAAAGGCAAAGTGTCTATCATTCTTAGTTTTCTCCCAGAAGTTACTTTTTTCTCTCTCTCCTAGAAATGTAAGAGTATTAAGTATTCAAAGTGATGGATAAAATTAATCTACCTAAAGAAAAAGAAAGGAGAACAGAATCTGGGAGATGGTAGAAATTCAAGGCTTGTCTGTTTTTGCATTATAGCTCCCTAAGGAGCCTTTTTAGACAGGTTTTCTCTCAATCACCTCCCCACAAAGGAATTTTAATATTACATATAGACTGTATATCTGTTTATGTTCTATATAGGTATCTGTGCTTTATACATATAAATAGTAAGGGGTTTTTTTGGTAAGAACCAAATTTCTCCACTTTAGGGGTGATATTGCCCCCTTTGAGAACTCATTGTCCACTGATAACGTCATGACCTTCAGAATGCTTTTACATATATTCTCCCACCAGGAGGGTGGAATTGTATCTTTGCCTTCTTCTTATAGACAAGGAAGCTGCAGTTCAGAGTGATTAACTAATTTGCCCACAGCCCTGCCCAGGGATAGCAGCAGATTCAGAGTTAAAACCCAATTCCTGATATCAGGGCCAGCACTCATTGCTCTATATTGTAATGATTACATAAAATCCAGAAGCCTGTTCTCTATTAATTTTTTTTTTACAAATTACCTACTTTAGCATTTCTGAAGCAAGCAATCCTCCCAAAATAATTCCCAACATGGTAATACATAAAAGAGTAGAAGTGCCTTATTAATGCTTGTCCTTGCTTTCAACTATGCTTTTTGAGAAAAGTTCTCTATTCCACATTAAACATTCTTGAGCATGGCTTATAGTGTTTTCGACAGCTCTCATGCCAAGTCATCCTCCCGCCTGTCAGGGCTGTGCACCCAAGAGAATGTCTTTGTTCCATGGGCCAGAGCACATCCTGCCACTCTCCTCACACAGTCTTCATTTTTTCTTCTTGACGTTTTATAATGAAAATTTTCATACATACAGAAAAGTTGAAAGACTTTTACAGTAAACACCCATATACACATCATCTAGGTTCTACAGCATTTGTACTATTCCTGCTTTACAGCATATATATTTTTTCATTCCTCTATCCATCCATCAATCCAACTTTTAAAAAATAGACTTCAGAGTTAACTGCAGATGTAGCACTCTTTCCTCAAAGGCATTGGCATACAAATTATTAATCAGAATTCAAGAACATATAGGAGGCTAACACCAGCTTTGTTCCTGAAATTTAAGTCAGTTTAGCTTCCATGTTCAGATGTTGCTACCAAATAAACAGATCCCACGCACCCCTTTAACTTCCTGCTGATGGAGTGCTGTGCCACCTTTGCTAACAGGCTTCCATCTCTTGAAGTGGAGAAAGTGACCATCAGAAAGCAGGTCAAAGAACACCTGCTTCTTGTAACTGCTTTGGCCTCTTTCATTAATTTATGCATGTTAAACATGAAGGCCAAATCATCTCTCAACATGGCTTGGGATCAAATTCATCCTAAATTCCAAGGCTGAAACTCCTTTTTTTTCCACTAACATTTATGTAGTACTTGGGAGATGGTAGAAATTAAAGACCAATGCTTTTGATAAATAAATGTCAGGCACTGTTCTAAGTGCTTTATGTATATTAACCCACTCTTTTTCTTTTTCTTTCTTTTGAGACGGAGTCTCACTCTGTCTCCAGGCTTGAGTGCAGTGGCGCGATCTCGGCTCACTGCAACCTCCGCCTCCTGGGTTCAAGCGATTCTCCTGCCTCAGCCTCCTGAGTAGCTGGGACTACAGGCATGTGCCACCACACCCAGCTAATTTTTCATATTTTCAATAAAGATGGGGTTTCCCCATGTTGGCCAGAATGGTCTCGATCTCCTAACCTCGTGATCTGCCTGCCTCGGCCTCCCAAAATGCTGGGATTACAGGCATGAGCCACCGCGCGTGGCCTAACTCACTCTTTAAAGTTACTTTTAGTGTAAGACCAGGGGTCGGCAAACTTTTTTCTAGCAAGGGCTATAAAGTAAATATCTTAGGTTTGGGTTCATATAGTTTCTGTCTCAAGTACTCAGCTCTGCCATGGTAGCATGAAAGCAGCCACAGATAATATAGAACAGAATGAGTACTGCTGTGTTCTAATAAAACTTTATTTACCAAAACAGTCTCCAGGATATAGCTGACCAACGCCTATGCTAGACGAAAAAGCATGAGAGTCCATTCTCCAAAAACCAGTTTCAGGACCTCTTATTCTTAGCTCAAAACACAGAGCTTGCCAATGCCTCAAAGGCCTTTTTATTTAATGGTGGGTCAAATCATTCCTTGTTCATGCTCTTTCATCTTTTAATGCACTGGGAGGAGAGAATCATTAATTTTTAAGCTACGGCATACTGATGCCAACTTAAGAAATCACAATGAACTGAGGCAGAAAATGGCTGAATTACATTTTTAAGCAACTGAGACTAATGAAACACTAAGGAGTCTGAGCTGCATCCTTGAATTGAAAGGTGTTGATGAAGCATCATTAAGCCTGGTCTTTGAGAAGCCATGGAACCCTGAGAACCATGACAGAGCAAAAGGACAACCAGAGTAGTGTAATTACAGACTTGGTAGAAATACCCAGGGAGATCCAAGAACATTCATCAAACAATCGATGTGTAATTACCTAGAAGGATGCAAGGTGCTGGATGGCAACCAAATATGCCTTTGTTGGGCTGTGCCAAGGCTATTTAATTTCTTTCCACAGAAGATGAGGAAATGACACTGGCGATGTAAATAAGGAGGAAGAAAAAGATACCATCGTTGAAGCAGAGCTTGCTATTCCGTCCAACAAGACAGAGACATGGTGTACTTAGAGCTAATGTCAAGTGAGACTGTGATTTGCTAAAGGACATAGCCAAAGAAGATTATTACCAATGGCTCAGTCAGCATCAGCCAGATGCCAGGCGAGTGGTAGACTGAGGCAAGGAGGTGGGCCTGGGAAACCACCTGCTCTGGACTGGCTTTTATTAGCAAATTCGTTATCTAAAATCCTGAATTGAGAAATGCTCATTAAGCACACAGAGGATGGACTGAGTGAAGAAACTAGCATCTTGGAAAACAAATGCAATTAAAGCATTTCTGACATATGATAATGAATTTAGTATTTTCATTAAGGCAAGAGGCCATTAAAACCAGGAGGAAATCTAGCAAGGATTCATGCATAGCCACAGATAAGGAAAACACCTAAAAGATCCCAAAAGAGCTGGAATTCATAATAGTGTATGCTGAATATGAATGAACATGAATCATCATATTAAGACTGAATTTGAGGCGGGGCGTGGTCGCTCACGCCTGTGATCCCAGCATTCTGGGAGGCTGAGGCAGATGGATCACCTGATGTAAGGAGTTTGAGACCAGCCTGGCCAACATGGTGAAACCCCGTCTCTACTAAAAATACAAAAATTAGCCAGGCATGGTGGCAGATGCCTGTAATCCCAGCTACTAGGGAGGCTGAGGCAGGGGGCTTGAAACTGGGAGGCAGAGGTTGCAGTGAGCCGAGATCATGCTACTACACTCCAGCCTGGGCAACAGAGTGAGACTCTGTCTCAAATAAACAAACAAAACAAACAAGCAAACAAAAAAACCTGAATTTGAAATAGCTTTGTTAATTAGTAACACAAACATAACATTAGAAATATAATACCAGAAAATGGAGGGTAGAGGGAGGAGATCAGGCTTAATCAAGTACTGACCCCACCCTTACAAGCAGGATTCACATTTGGTCTCTGCAACATAAAAGGGTATAGGAAAGTTAGAAATAGCAAAGAAGAAAGACAAAATATTTTTAAAGGGTGGAAAATAACATCTAGGAGGAAGTACATCTGGGAAAAATAAGGAAGGCTATGGGTGCCTACACTGAAATCCGTGAATAGTCCAGCACAAGTGCTGAGCAAATAGCAAGCATTACCAGGAGGCAAAAGCATCTTGAGTCTTCTATCCTAAGGGATTAGGGAGGAAGGATGAAATAGAAAGCAGAGAGAAGCAAGAACAGTCCTTAGAACAGTAGTTCTCACACCCAAGACGGCATCAGAATCCCCTGAAGAGCTCGCTAAAACACAGACTGCTGGGCCCCATCTCCAGGGTTTGTAATTCAGGTGTGGGATGGGCCACAGAACCTGCATTTCTCACCTGTTCCCAGCTGATGCTGGGATCACACTCTGTGACTCACTGGAGTAGAAGCCCAGCCATCGATATGAACTGTCTGGGTTGGAATCTGGCCTTTGCCCCTCTTGTGCTTCCTGTCTCATTTCCTCCTGTGTAAAGTGAGAGGGATAACAAGCCCCATGGGATTGTGGTGGGCGTAGCATCCATAAAACTCTGAAGCCGGTGCTCAGGGCACAGGAAGTACTCCATATGTGATAGCTGTCGTTTCTATTAAAAGACTGACAACAAGTAAATAATTAGGTAATATCATTCAGCATAGTCATATTAAAATTGAGGCTGTCTGAGATTGCATCATCCACATTTTTTCCAATGGAAAGCAGAATCAAGGTCAGAAATCTACGTCCAAGCCTCTCAGTGCTTGGTTGGACAGGCCACACGCCAGTAGGAGACATGGCTTATCTGGAGCAAAGTATAACCTGCCTTTATCAGCATTATTTCTCAGTTACAGTTTAACCAGGTGAGCAAAATGTGAAGCATGTCTTTAAATCCTCACTATAGCTCCAGCATTATGCACCTGCTCCTTTTCCTAGATAACCCTGGTTACACCCCAAAACTTGTGGGGCCTGACCTCTGAGTCACAGAGCAGACTTAATATGGGGCTGCTGTAGGTAGCAACTCCTATGGAGGTGTGACATTTGCTCTGTGTTTGGATGAGTAAGGTTGGTGTTACAAAAGCCAGTACCTCCGCATAACCATTGTGTCTCAGTTTGGATCCACACTCTCACTACCACCACCACCTGAGATCAATGAGTAATGGGATCTTGGGTTCCAGCTGTCATAGGCTAGAGGAGGATGGCAGAACACATGTTGTAACACACGATGCTATCAGTTCTTTTTTTCTAAAACAATGAACAATACCACATAGTATTCCAACTCTACTAATTAAGGGAATATACCTTTTCAAGTGAGATGTTAAGAAATAAAAATCAGCCAGGTGCGGTGGCTCACGCCCGTAATCCCAGCACTTTGGGAGGCCGAGGCAGGTGGATCACTTGAGGTCAGGAGTTCAAGATCAGTCCAGCCAACATGGTGAAACCCTGTCTCTACTAAAAATACAAAAATTAGCTGGGTGTGGTGGGCACCTGTAATCCCAGCTACTCGGGAGGCTGAGGCAGGAGAATGGCTTGAACCCAGGAGGTGGAGGTTGCAGTGAGCCAAGATCACGCCATTGCACTCCAGCCTGGGCCACAGAGCAAGACTCCGTCAAAAAAAAAAAAAAGGGCCGGGCACGGGGGCTCATGCTTGTAATCCCAGCATTTTGGGAGGCTGAGGCGGGTGGATCACCTGAGGTCAGGAGTTCAAGACCCACCTGACCAATATGGAGAAACCCCATCTCTACTAAAAATACAAAAAAATTAGCTGGGTGTGGTGGCACATGCCTGTAATCCCAGCTACTAGGCAGGCTGAGGCAGAAGAATCGCTTGAATCTGGGAGGCGGAGGTTGCGGTGAGCCAAGATCGCGCCATTGTACTCCAGCCTGGGCCAACGAGAGCGAAACTCCGTCAAAAAAAAAAAAGAAAGAAAGAGAGAAAGGGAGGGAGGGAGGGAGGGAGGAAGGGAGGGAGGAAGGGAGGAAGGGAGGAAGGGAGGAAGGAAGGAAGGGAGGAAGGAAGGAAGGAAGGAAGGAAGGAAGGAAGGAAATAAAGAAATAAAAATCACCCAGAGAGATTGAAGAATCTTCTCCGGAAACTTTGCCCATTATCAATCACTGTTTAATTTCCCATTTACTTTCCTCATTCTACTTTTGCCTCATCTTATGTCTTGGCATATGTACTGTTCTCTGGTGGCCCTCTCCAGCTCACCTCACCTGCTCCCCTTGGCTCTGAACTCCATAACAGCTTGGTCTCAACAGCCCTTACCCAAGTGCTTATGACCTCACCTGGGAAATGTCTAAATATGTTCTAGGTGCATACTTGCGGGGGTCTGTATTATTTTAGAAGAAGTTCAAAGTATTCCAAAGAGAGTGAATTTGGAGGCAGGGGGAGTATGCATTTTGGTAGATCACAGTACTTGTCAATAAAAAAGAAAATTTTTTGTTTTTTTAAAAAAGCAGAAAACATTTGGTTCTATCTTTAGGGAAAAAAATTCATATGTCAAAATTTTATTTCTAACATTGGTTTTACTAGATTTTTCCCCTGTACTACATCAGGTCTAAACCCAAAGCAAGTCCAGTTCAGAAGAAAACTGCATCAAGAAAAAGGCCTGACAGCATCAGTGAGTGAGATGACAGCCTGGAGGAATAATGATGGGAAAGTCCTTCATTCTTGATTGTGTCGGCATTAAGGGGGAAAAAAAGAGACAAGCAGAGAAAGTCTAGGATGAAAAGAATAGGAATAGTTTTTCTGTAAGGGAAGAAATAGCCTTCTGATTACTACACATAAAGCCAATTAAAAGGTAATGAGATTGATTTTTGTTTGTGGCTTGTAGAATCAATCTCATTACTTTAAGACATACCTTGTCGAGATGTCTTAAATCAGTAGAGTTTTCACGTTCCCCCAAACGCACTTTGTTTTAAAACATTTACTTCAATAAATAAAAGAAGAAAAGGGGAAGAACTGTGGAATGGTAGAAAATCCCTTAGAGTTCACTTAAAATCTGTGATTCAAAATGTGCTGAGTTAGTTGAAAATGATATGGTCAATGAATATGGCTTGTTAAGATTTTCCAGACATGCCTAAGACAAGATAAATGTCCTCGAGCTACAAGATTGTGAAGTCTAGATATGATTAATACAATTTTAAAAAGCATAATGAAGAAATGGAATGCTTTCGAAGGTTTATAGGAACAGTTTTTAGAAATAAAGATAGAAAAGAGTAAAATCAGTAGATATTTAGAACACCAAAAACTAGGGAAAACTGCATAAAAGAGGGTAGGAATACTTAAAGCAGTGTTTAAAAAATGAATACAATTCACTGGAAGGTAAAATAAGGTAGTGAGATACTACTCCAACTTAAGATTGGCCACTGCCGGCCGGGCGTGGTGGCTGATGCCCATAATCCCAGCACTTTGGAAGGCTGAGGCAGGCAGATCACCTGAGGTTGGGAATTCAAGACCAGCCTGGCCAATATGGTAAAAGTCTGTGTCTACTTTAAAAAAAAAAAATGAGCCAGGTGCAGTGGGGTACACCTGTAATCCCTGCCACTCAGGAGGCTGAGGCAGGAGAATCGCTTGAACTTGGGAAGCAGAGGTTGCGGTGAGTCAAGATTGCACCACTGCACTCCAGCTCGGGGGCGACAAAGCAAGACTCCACCTCGGAAAAAAAAAAAGATTGGCCACTGCCATCAGTACTTGGTCTAACTTCTGACCATCAAGAAAAAAGCTGATTCTGATCATGAATGCTAGAAATCTCTACTATCCATTTTTGCATTAAAAAACTTTTCCAAAATAGACTATTTCATAGCAAGAAGGAAATGAAGCTATATAAAATGGAGAACAACTTGAAATAATAGTATGCCATTGTATTTCCCTTTTCTGAAATTGCTTTTTATAATCCCATATTCACTATAGCGATTTCAAAAAAGACAAATGACACCAAATCATTTACAGTCACAAAAGAACTTCTGCTTATTTAGTGTAGGCTTGAGGTAATTTTAGGGCAACTTGACTTTCAATGAGTCACACAAGTAAATCTTGCCATTTTGGCCTTTTGGAGAGGCCAAGAAGAAACTTGGATTAGTCCAGGAAAAAATTTTAGTCTGTGTTTAAGTTAGTACCTTAACAACTGCCAAAAGTCTAGCTCACTATCCTAATAACAGCATTGAGTAAATCTGATATGCTATTAGTAATAGTTTGAGAATCTCAAATTCCTTATGCTAGCAATCGCTATCCTTTTTTTTCCTCATTTTGAAACTTACTGATTTATTTACTGATTCCCCACTGTTGCTTGGCTATGCTCACTGCTAAGGATATACCTATGATTAAGACTGATGAAGTCTCTGGAGGTTGTATTCTCCTGGAGAGGCATATACAAGCAACAATCAAATATGTTAAGAAAGTGTATCAGAGAGTATATAAAGTGCCACAGATACAATAAACAAGGCGATATGACAGAGACGCTCCAAGGGTTGGGGAGGTGCTACTTTTTTATGGAGTTTAGGAAGGGCCTCTTATTATGTGAAATTTGACCTGAAACCTAGACGTGCAGAGAACCTGGGTCTGAGAATTTCAGGCAAAGGGCAAGTGCAAAGGCCCAGTGATAGTGACAGTGCTTTTTTCTTTTTCTTTCTTTTTTTTTTTAATGAATGGGAATAGAATCTAGTGGGGCTAAAAGGCAGTGCACTTGGAGAAGAATGGTACAGACAGGGCAGTGACAGACACAGGAGGCAAACTATGGCTCATAGGCACGGCAAGAAATTTGTTACTAAGAGTAACAGAAAGCTATTGAAGGGTCTAATTTATATTTAACGATGATGATTTGGGCTCCTGTCTGGTGACTGGAGTGTGTATGTGTGTGTGTATATGTGAGCTGCAGGGAAGCTGCAAGGAGTGGAAGCAGGGAGATCAGGTGGGAGGCTCCTTACCTGCAATGAAATCCAGGCAAGAAATGACAATGGCCCAAACCACACAACATTCATGGGGATAGAGTACAGCGGACAATGCGAGATATATTTGGAGATAGACTTGATGCTAAGAATGGAGGAGAAAGGGGTGAGGGTAGAGAAGGGAGAAGTACAGGTTTCTGAAGTTAGGTGTCATCCAATGGAGCGGGGCCTAGTTCTATTCTGAACATGAGGCTGGTGGTGGCCTGTGAGACAGGTGGTGGCCTGAGGAGGTCCAGTGGACAGGTGGATAGAGGTGTCTGGAGCCCCGGGTGGAGGTCTTGGCTAGAGAAACAAATTTGAGAGTCAACATTCCACACAGTTTGTGACAGACAACCCAGGCACACATTTGGTAACTAATAAATGCTTATGATGTGACTGACTGATAGTTGATGGAAAAAGCAGTGAGAATTCTGCATATGGGAAGATGTTTTGCACCTGTTGGCATGGAGTGTTCAGGAAGTGCCAGCAGAGCATCAGGTGCTGCGGCTGCCCAATAAATATTAATTTGCAGTAGTAAAGCTTCAAGAAAGCAATGAACTGTTATTTCAGGACCTGATCCTGCCTGGCTTAATTGGCGCCAGAGCTGTTGTTCAGCTGCTTGTACCTTCTGTTCCTCATCCTCAGCATCTTTTTTCCTGGTTGCTTAATTCCGGACCTGGGCATCTTGCTTTCTTCTTGATCACTGCCTCTTGCCCTTACATTCAGAGAATACTGTCATCACTTCGACTCTGTCCTTAATGACCAGTTCAGAGCCTGTTCTTCACAGGTTTCTGACTCTGCCATGAATCATGAACATTAACTGAGTACCCATTATGCAGCAGGCACTGTATTGGACACTTGACCCACATATGCCATTTATAGCAACCCTGCAAAGTAGATGCTTATCTGTGGGTTAGGCCTTAATCTCCCTGAGAGAGTAAGTGGTTGGCTCTGTGTTAGGTAGCTAGAAAGTGGTGGAGCAAGAAGTCAAAACAAGTCCAAGCTGACTTCGCAGCTGAGCTCCCTGCTTTCCTGGATTTGCTAAGTATGTGGATTTTGCCTGCTGAATCAGTCTGTACCCTTGACTCACCCAGCTCTGCAGCAAAGTCTACTAAGTAGTTGGTATCTGTTGATAACCACCATGCATCAAGGCAGACTGGCCTACATCTATACCTTAGAGGGACACTGTTCCACATCTCTCTAATTGCACACTTTGCTTGGTGCTCTAATGTGGGTATTTATCATGTTGAACTGGCAGGTCCTAACCTGGGAGAGGCCCATAGCCCGGGAAAGTATGAGTCATCAGAGAAACAACAGAGATTGAGTATACTGGAGCTACCACGCTAGGGACCAGGGAAGAGTAGCTGGGAGGAGATAGATTGAAGACCAAGAAAAAGGGCCCAGAGCTGCGCAGAAGAGGAAGATGCGGGCTCTTAGCTAATGGATGAGATGTAATAGGAAAACATACGTAGAAAAAATTATAACTCATTGTTTAAAATAAACAGCCTTTACTGCTTTATGTAAATAAGTAAATAAAGCTTCAATCTCCCTGGCCACAAACTCACACAGAAAGGCTTTCTGTCTTCATTAGGCATGTCTCCCAAGCATGCAAGTGTGTTACAAGACAACAAGACGTATGACTAAGCACCGTCTGTAGTAGGGGAAAACTGTTTCACCATCATGCAAGAGAAAGTGGCGCCTTCACTTGCAGGAGGCCAACTCCTGGGAGGCTTGGGAATTTAGGCAGGAACTATCTGCAGTTAACATCACACTGGAGGACAAACTAGAGAACAAAGGGAACTGAAGCTACTCCTGCAGACACTCATCTGAGCAGCACCTGTTCTTCCAGCAAACTTGACCTGTTACTATCTGACACCTGCCTGGCTAGATGGGCCCCATGCTGCCTGCTGAGGAAAGGGAGCTGATGAATCTCCATTTTACATTAGGTTTCATGGCAGAAATGGGATATGGAATTCTAGAGGAAAGCAAGCATCAACCAATGTCACTTACTAATATATCAAATTGGTAAGGTCAAAAGGTGAAGAGCATGGTTTAACAGTCAGACAAGGGGAAAACAAGAGACATGGGCACCATATTCTTTAGTCACAGCAGATGGTGATGGCACTGCAACAGCAAACAGACATGCAGTGGACCCTCAGCCCGCTGGATGGTTGAAGAGTTTCAGTGGAACTCTAGGAAGAGTTTGTAAGAGGATAATCCGAATCGCCTACCTCCACTGCTAACACTCCACCTGCCTTAAGGGCAACTGACATGGTTCCAAGGATTTTGAGAAACCGAGGTTTTTTCTCTCTATCTCTCTCTTTTTCTGTCTCTTTCACATGCACATACATATACAGGGACAAAATCTTAAATATATATTTAATTACATCATACTTTTGTTGTCTTTTATTATGATATTCAAAATGCCAATAGCCAAGTTCTTTGCTATATTCCCCACAACAAGGCCAGAGCTGAAATACAGTAGGCTCGCCATATATATTTACAGAATAAACAGATAAATGAATGACTATTTACTATCTGTTTGCATTTCAAGTTCTGGTGCCTGATCTTGCCCAGTGTCTTTTTATTAATGCCCCTAGATAGAGTCTTTAGTTGTATTCTAATTTTACAAATTTTTTTTTTCATTGAGACATTTAAACTCCTCTACCTCCTTACACATGGCAATAATTTTTCTGATGGAGAAACACTCAGTAAAAAGCAGGAGTGAAGGAAATTTTAGCAACTTGTGTCTTAATTCACACTGAGAACACCCTTATTTAGTGCATCTCATTCAAAAATTTATATTTACCTATTTTCTCTCATTTGAAAAAATATTGAATATTATTGGATTTGATTATTGAATAACAAATAATATATTATTGAATATATTATTTGAATATATTGACCGCAGAGTTAGTGACAGGACAAGATCAGAGTACCAAATAAATGGAACTCATCCTGGATTTTTCCTTAAGCACCAGATATTTCCTCCTCTCCACATGCCTAGGATGAGAAAGTCTACTGTGTGCTAAAATTGAGATGACTTGATAAATTTCATTGCCCTTCAACAGATGTACAATTTTATGTAGAAAAATGTATTAAACCATGATAACTTGGCTCTGAGTATGGGTATGCAGGTACCTAAGTCTTTGAAACAGGTTCAAAACCAGATCCAAAAAGTACTAATGTTCAAGAGTGAATCTCAAGAGTGTTGGAATTGGAGCCTTTCCCCCTTGATAAGGCATGCATGGCACTTTAAAAGCTATCCGTGGCTCTATATTTAATCCCATTAATAGCAAAAGTAAGCAAGGACCCATGGGCCTTTGATTTGAAGGATATTAAGTATGCTATTAAAGAAACTGATCAGAATAAAAAGAAAATAGAGCCTTAGTCCTGCCTTTCAAATCTTGCTGGCATCCCACACAATCAGAGAACTGATTAGTGAACTAAGGAAAGTTAGAATTAAAACCTCATCACTTTTTTGTAAGGCTTTATTATTTTAAAATGTCATATAAATATGACAAAGCATAAAGATTTACTAAATATGGGAATTGAAAGTACCCAGAGGTTTGTTATTCCCTGTACTTTCTCTACCGTAAGCATTTCATAATAAAAAATGCTAAAAGAATCAAAAGGATATTAACAAAGAAAACATCCAGAATACACATTTTTTGGTGTTTACAAAGGTTGTTTAATTTGTCTCGGCAATGGTTAAAAATATGAGACATCTGAGTTCAAGTTGGTTTGTTAGTATTTTTTAAATAATGTCTGATGTCAAAATATAGATTATGAAGATGTTAAATTTTTTGACACTCTAACAAATGTTAATAGAAATCAACTCCCAGGAAACCTGAAATCCCTCCACTCTCTACATAGTGCTGACAATTCATCATATTTAACAAGGTGTATTGGAAATAGCTGAGTACTGACCTCCCGAGGACAAATGATTCTCTTGGGACGAGGTGCCTCTTGCTGTAACTGATATACTGCCAAACAAAAGAGAGAGAGAGAGAAATAATTAGAATTAGAATACTGCAACACATATCAACGTGCCTTCAAATATTTCCACCTAAGTACATCTCAAGGATTGTAAATATAAAAAAACAAGAGAATACAGGCACATTTTTTAGACTGGAAAAAGTCAGATTATTTATATGGAAATTAGTCACTGTGAATATAAACTTGCAAAATTGATTTTTTTATTCTTATAAGG
Organism: Pan paniscus; assembly: GCF_029289425.2. NCBI lineage: Eukaryota > Metazoa > Chordata > Mammalia > Primates > Hominidae > Pan > Pan paniscus. The sequence goes on along the minus strand of NC_073255.2, from coordinate 34,199,912 downwards.
CCAATTTAGTTTCATAATTGTTACTGGCATTGTTCATTTTATGGCTTTCGTGGAAGACCAAATATGGCTAAAATTCTTTTGACTATTTTAAAGATGAAATTCTACTTGTGAGTACCTGAGTAGTAAGATCATATAATAGGATTCCTGAATTTAAATGCTGAGGTCTCCTGACATACCAGGAAAAGAACTGGCATTTTAAGAGGAGTGTGATTCTCTGAGATGTTAGCTATGGACAAAGACATAACTGATTCTGTGAGTGAATGAAACACCAAGCCATTTCTCTCTCTTTTCTCCCTCCATTTTCCCCCTGTCTATCACACTGCAAATTCTCATCCATTTGATGACTTCCCATCCATTGTCATTCCTCTTTCCTAGGCCCTTTCTCATCTTAAATAATAGTAACTCCTTCCTAACCTAATTTAAAGACAGACTTTCAGGCTTAGGCAAGGAGGAAGGCAGGTCATTGTATATAAAGCAATCTATCAGACAATTATTTGTGATTTTTCAGAATATAATGAGGGATTTTTCTGCTGCTCAGCTAGTCTGTTTATTTCAGCTAAAGGGAAAAGCTATCCTAAGCAGGTACCTTTGGATTCTACTTCTGTGAAAATACAGGTTGAAAAAAAAAGTTGATGTTATCTTCAGAATCCTGAAGAGGAAAGAATTAATTTTAAATGGAATAAATCTACAAAAAGTTAAAAAGACTAGATCTGATAAAGTCTTTCTAGAAAATGTAATAAGATAAGCAAAACTTTCTCATCTATTTTTAGGTCTAAAAATAAAAAATGTAATTGAAGGGTAGGTGATCATATGGAAACACAGATAAAAATGATGGAATATATTTTGCAATTATGGCTCCCCAATGTCTTTGGCTGAATGTGGTTATTTTCTTATCTAATTAGTGTAGACTACCTGGTTTTAGCACAGAGAAGGAGCTCTCTAACCCTTTATACATTTTGAAATGTACCACATTTCTAAGTATAGGTCACCCACACTAATGTGTCACCTAAAGATGACTGTAGTCATCTGTGAAAGGAAAACAGAGTTCACCACAACCCTTTAGCTCAGAAGGACACTAAAAACGACAGATAAAAAGAAGGCTTCTACACACCTGCCTCCCTGTAGAGGAAGAGCCTTCAGATCCCAATGAACCAATACATGGAAAGTGGGACTAGTGGGAGGAAAGATGAATGGCCTTGCACATAAGATCATCAACCAATTGGCACATACTGTTCACCTTGTGCTATCTCTTTCCATTGGCTTCCATGGCACCACCCTCCTGGTCTTCATCCTTTGATCCTGGCTGCCTTTTTCCTATGCATGTTGCTGCGCCTCCTCCTCCTCTTCTACCTGTCCACTGACCATAGGAGAGGCCCAAGGCTTACCTTAGACCCTCTTCAGGTCGCATTCTCTTTCTTCTCCCTAGGGAATCTCCTCCACCCCTAACACTTCATTTATCTCCTACACACAAAGGCTCCCACATCTCTGCTCAGAACCCTTCTCTAAGCTCCAGGATGTATATCTTACTTCCTACAGATTCCTCCTGATTTTCTCAAAAGAAAAGGGACCTCAACTTCAACATGTCAAAAGTTGAACTCAGGATCTTTTCCTCCAAATCTAGGCTTCTGGGAATTCTGAGATCAGTGAAGGAGCCATTATTCATCCTATTTCTCTAGACACCAGCATCCTAGAAGTTGTTCATCACACCTCAGATGGTCAGTTCATCGACAGACCTGTCACGTTTGCTTTGTAACATCTCCAAAGTGTGTCGACTCCTCTTCATCACTATCATTAACACCCTACTCCAAGTTCTGGACTCTTCCCACCCTGCAGCCTGTTTTTTCCCTGGTGGCTAGAGTGACTGTTTCAAAATATCAATCAGACCATGTCACTCCCCTGCTTAAAAGCCTTACATGGCCTCACATTGCTCTCAGAGGAAAATCAAATGCCCTAAATGCTTTTGCCTGTCTCCTTCTACAGTGTTACCATGTGTCATGCTCTCTGCTCAGCCAAGTTGGTTTCCTCCCCTTTCCCTAAATACACAGTGCTCCCTTCAACCTCAGGGCCTTTAGCATATGCTATTCCTTCTGTCTATGACATCTTCCTCTCCTCCTTCTCTACCTCTTGTTATCTGCCCCTTATCATCATGTCCTTAGTTCAAATATCAACTTCATGAAGGAGTCTTTCTTGACATCTCTCACACCAGATCCAAAGACATCATCCTAGTCTATGCTCTTACAATCCCCTGTACTTTCCTTTATATAACTTATCAACAACTATAGTTCTGTATTTATTGATGTGAGTTCCAAAAACAATGATCTCTCCCTGCATGTTGTAAGTCCTGCCACGAAGGAAGGGATCATGTTTGTTTTTGCTTTGTCTTGTATCTCCAGGTTTTGTTGAGGCGCTATGGATATAAATATAAATAAAACCACAACCTCTACTTTCAAGAACCCTATCAGCTTTAGTGAGAGGCCCAAATGTTTTAATGAAATAGTACAGTAAGTACAGGGCTGGCAGGGATCATCTTTTCAAGGCTTGGTTTACCAATCTCTGTTAGAAGGAAATAGTTAAATTAACTATGGTACGTCTTCCGATGGATACCATGCCCCTGTAATAAGGACTGAGAAAGCTCTCTATGCACTGACCTGGATCAATACTCTTGACATTCTGTTAAGCAAAAAGAGCACCGTAAAATACACAGACACACACACAACCATAAATACATAGAGTACACATTCATTTTAAGAAAGGGAGTAAAATAATAATGCACATTCAGTTTTGTTTACATCTGTATAAAGAAACTCTGGAAGGAACAAGGAAGTAATAAAAGCATTTACCTTGAGGGAATAAAAAGAAAGACAAGGACAGGAATGGGACAAAGATTCCTCAATGTATACTTTATGTTGTTTTGAGTTTTGAATCATATGTATTGCTTATTCAAAAGAAAAAGAAAAAGCTATAAGAGATAAAGTCAGAGAAGGCTACTTTTAATACATGAGGAAGAGTTGGCCAAAGACAGAGAAACAGTTGTGGACATTCCTCTGGCTACCCCAGTATAGCTCGTGCCCTCCTTAATCACCAGGGAGGCTGCATGGAATTCCTTTATTCCTCTGGAATCACCCCCAAAACTACTAAGCTGCTTTTTAGCAGGATGTTACTGTTAATGAGTATGCAATGGCCATCTCCTAAAATCACTGAGGAATTGCAGAATTCACATTCAGAGAATCCTGCCCACTCTTCTCTTCCCATTGTCAATGCCTCTTGAAGCCAACAGTGATATATGGTTGAAATGGCTTTGTGAATACCATTGTTAATGGAGGTGGCAAAGGATGCATACCTGTTATAAAAGAGAAGCATTTTTAGCTAAGTGCTCTTTTGCAATTCTTACAAGCAAATATGTGAGCATCTGCTATATGCCAGATACCACAGTCAGCACTATGTGGAGGCTTTGAGGATGAATGGAGAGTCTGGGAGAAGAGAAGGGCACCAGCATACCAAGTGCCTGCCATGTGTCAGGAATAACATGTATTGAATCTTCTTAAGAAACCAGAAAAAATAACTTTGTGTCATTATCATTCTGGATAGGGATGAGGAAACAGTGCAGAGAAGTTAAATATTTGCTCCAGGACATAGAGCTAAAATACATCCTTTTGATTCCAAAGCCCCTGGTTTGTTTGTTGGTTTAATTTTTTTAAGAGATGGGGGTCTCACTATGTTGCCCAGGCTGGAATCAAACTCCTGGGTTCAAACAATCCTCTTGCCTCCACCTCCCAAGTAGCTGCGAATACAGGCGAGTGCCATCAACCCTGCTTCCCTGGTTTATATCTCCCATGCCTCAGGGCTTTTGCAGTTACTGTTCCTTCTACCTGGATTACTCATTCCCAAGATATCCACATGGCTCGCTCTCTCCCTTCATTCAAATATCTGCTTAAACCTCACCTTATCAGGGAGGCCTTCCCTGACTTGCCTGTATAAAATTCCACCCTATCCCTCTGTTCTCTTATATAGTTTTAAGTTTCTTCACAGCACTCATCATCATTAACACAATTAATAAACAAGAAATAAATATTATGTTTATTTATTTTGTGTACCATCTCCCTTGATTAAAATGTAAGCTCTTTGAGGGCAGGGATGTTGTTCTGTGCACTGCAGAATCCCCAGCATCTAGAACTGTGCTTGGCACATAGTAGATGATGGTGGTGGTGGTGGTGGTGGTGTTGTTTGAGATGGAGGCTCGCTCTGTTGCCCAGGCTAGAGTGCAGTGGCACAATCTCGGCTCACTGCAACCTCCACCTCCTGGATTCAAGCAATTCTCCTGCTTCAGCCTCCCGAGTAGCTGGGACTACAGGCACGCATCACCATGCCTGGCTAATTTTTGTATTTTTGTAGAGACAGTGTTTCACCATATTGGTCAGGCTGGTCTCGAACTCCTGACCTCAAGTGATCCACCTGCCTCGGCCTCCCAAAGCACTGGGATTAGAGGCGTGAGCCACCATGCTCAGCTTTGTAGTACATGTTTAATGCATATGTGTCCCTTTATTCCTCTTGAATCAGCCCAATACTACTAAGCTGCTTTTTAGCAGAATGTTACTGACAGTGTGTGTGTAACAGGAGTCAAAGGGGCCATCTCCTAGAATCACAGAGTTCCAGATCTAAGAAGGACTATAGAATCCACAGCGAGAGAATCCTGTTCACTTTTCTCTTCCCATTATTAATGCCTCTTGAAACCAACAGTGATATATGGGAAGTGTGGCTCAAATGGCTTTGTGAACACATTTTTAATTATTTGGTGAATGAACAGACTGTATCTAATGGCCCATGGGTCACAATCTGTGCCTTTGAGGAGACGCCAGTGATGGGGGACATGCATGGAGACACAAAACCAAGGTGGGCCAAGCACTTTAATAGGGGAAGAGGAGGAAGCTATTCAATGTACTCAAGTGGTCAGAACAACTTTCCAAGGGAAGAGGCAGGGAGCTCTCCTGAAGGATTAGAAGGGTTCTGCAGGTAGAGAAGAGAGAGAGTTACAGATAGAGGAAAGAGGAACTGCAGGGAAAGGAAATGATGAGCTGACTGGTCAGCAAGAGGCCAGTGTGGCTGCTGAGCCAGGGCGTGGGATGTGTGAGAAGGCCATGTGGGGCTGGACCTTGAATGACATGCTGGGGACCGTCGCTGTCCTCCTGTCTGTAACAAAGGGACAGTCACATGTTTGAGCAGGAGCCATGATCTACTCTGTTTTAAAATATTGGTAATAGGGATAAGGTTATTCAGAAGAAGAAATGCTGCCCTTTTCTGGGCACAGACCATGTGCCAGGCATATTATATGCATCTTCTCACTTCATCTTCCCAAAAAGCTTCCAAGGTAACTGTTATTCCCCTCACTAATAAGGTAGCGGGGTTGCCTGCCAGCTTTGAAGATGCTCAAGGTCACACAGATCAGAGGATGAAATGAAGATTCATTGCCTTGATTTCCAAAACCCAAAGGCTGTAGTTTTCAGCCTCAGCCAGTGGTTGCCTAACTAGATGGTGGAGAGGTCCCATGAGGAGCTGCTCACATTAGAATCTCCTAGGAGTTATAAAATAATACAGATTCCTAGACTCCATCTCTGGCATTGCTTACTCTCCCAGTCCGGCCAGGGGCCCCCAGATCTGTTCTTTTTAAAGCTCTTCAAGAGACTCATGCATATCCAGGAGTAGGAGCCACTGTCCTTTGCCTTGCTGAAAGAGGGATCAGACATGGGGAACACTGGAGACAAGGAAGCAAGAGAGAACAGTGTTTTACTGGTACACAGATGAGGTTGTGAAAGTGTGAGTTAAGATAACACTGGTGCAAATGCAAATGAGAAGGTGAGTTGATGGCCTCAGAGATTCAAAAGAGAATCGACAAGACTGGTTTACAAAGCGACCCTGAGCGGCTGAGAGATTGAGATGCTACTATACAAATAAAGGATGCAGGTGATGGAACATTTCTGGACAGTTCCTCTCCTATGTCAACAGGCTAAATCCCATAGCTGCATTCTCTAGGAACCCTCTGAGCTTTAGCAAAGAAAAATTTGGTAATTCACCAATCTCACAAACAACAAAGAACAATCCCCAGCCAGGGGCGACTTGGAGGAGGGAAGGGGAAGGCAAACCCCAGAAGCGAGGAACTGCCACCTCTCTCTCCTGGCCCCTCGGCAGTAGACATCATTATTTGATGACTTATTTCTCAATGAGCAGGTCTCAGAATCTGCAAAACCCTGTTCTATGCTGTTCCAAACAACAGAAGTTGGCAAGTAGGCACAGAAGCCTATTTGCCATCTGGGTTACCTGGCTGGCTATAAAGATAATGAGATGACAATCAATTACCACGGCAACCATATAAAAATAAGGCCCAATCTCCTCTCTTAGCTTCAAATGAGAGCCTGCCCATCATTTTCAAGGTTAGCTATAGCATCCATGAAAAAAATCTCTGAGGCAGAGTTGAATATAACAGAAATTTATCGCATAATCTGAAAACGTTGCTTCTTGAATTTTCCTTGTTCAACAAACCCATTTCACAAGTCACATGCAATAATGTATGTCAATTCTTGGGTGGTCTGTGAGCTGAGAGGTGACGTGATGGAATTACTTCTGCAGCAATGTCCCAAATATGTGCCAGGAATTCCCAGCCCCGGGCCCTCTGCCGCACACCAGAGAATTCTTAGCACCAGAGTAAGCTGTTTGGCAGGGGTGGCAGCCACTGGGGAACACGGAGGTGGAGCTCCCTAACTCCCCAAGAAACCCAAAGCAGATTAAGAAATTGTGAGCTCACTGACAGACTGTTTTACTTTTTCTTCAGTAAGAAAACTTGACTCACTCTGGGAACAGAATCAGACGGCTAATGGGTGAAAGCCCACAGCCTGGGTGGCCTTGAAGCCCAGGCCAGCCCCATCAGCTCCTAAGAGATCCTGCAGGGATGGCTTCTAACAGTCTACTTCTTTCTAAGGAGGGTATATGGACCCAGGAGCTGAATCCAGCCACTTGGCCATGACACTGAGCCAGTATGACCCTGCTCACTGCTCACGTCTTCCTGATTTTCATGGGAAAACCTTATAAGCAGGGAATTGTAGGTGCTTTAGATGTCTTCCTTGGCTCAACCCCACCCTCCACCCTGCCATGGGAAGGCCTTGCCTTCCTAACAGAATGTCAATTTTTTTTGTTTTTTTGAGACGGGGTTTTGCACTTGTTGCCCAGGCTGCAGTGCAATGGCATGATCTCGGCTAACCACAACCTCTGCCTCCTGGCTTCAAGGATTCTCCTGCCTCAGCCTCCCGAGAAGCTGGGATTACAGGCATGCACCACTATGCCTGGCTAATTTTGTATTTTCAGTAGAGACGGGGTTTCTCCATATTGGTCAGGCTGGTCTCGAACTCCCAACCGCAGGTGATCTGCCTGCCTCGGCCTCCCAAAGTGCTGGGATTACAGGCGTGAGCCACTGCACCCGGCCAGAATGTCGAGTCTTAATGGGGATTTAATTATCTTGTCTAATGGCACTGTGAAAAACCTCTAGGAGGACATGACAGTTGCCCACACACTGAGGGGTTTCAGGCATAAGTATGTATAAGAGAAACCTGTGGGGTTTGATACATTGCAGATCCCCCCACTTTTCTGATCCAGAGATCTGGGGTAAGGCTGAGGAATAATTATCATAAATATCCCCCCCAAGGGATTCTGATGCAGGGATTCTGCAGATCAGGGTTTTGAGGCTCTAAACTTCAAATCTGTAAAACAGGCACAAGCTATGCCTGCATGACCTGCTGCCCAGGGGAGCCTCCAGGGAGAGCTGTCAGCCACTGCATCTGCTGCCTAATTGGCACTTGGCCTCTTAAGAAAGAAAATCTTTCAGAGCATAACCATGGTGATTGGCTTTTGAACTTGCCTGCTCGAGGCATAAAGTTCATACAGTTCTGGCTTAAAGTTTAGAATGTAGCTTTATTATTATTTTTAAGTAAACTTGAAAGTAGCTCTTCTTTTAGAGCATTGAAACCAAAGCTTTCTCAGTGACGTCATCAATGTTTCTTGTATTCAGTCTTGAGAGTTAAGAATTAGCTGCAGATGTATGATACTTTGGGACAAGATTATTTTATGGAAACAGCTCAGTAAGCCATGAAGCTAGCTTCTAAGAAAAGGAAAGGAACAGAGAGGGCAGGGACTTAAAGGTCATCCCGTGGCATCACGGTTCCTTGAGTCAACAGCCAACCTTATCCATCTTTGTGGCCCAACTCCAAGCACAGTGCCTGGCTTAAGGCAGAGACTTAATATGCATTTGTTGAATGAAGGAGTGACTAAATTAATGAACACTATAATTTATATAAAATATTGAGAGAGCTGATTTCTTACCCTTCTAAATTTCTTAGCCAGATATTTATGGTTGCCTTCCCAGCATCCATTTTCATCTTCCTCCTTCCAATATTACTCCAAATTTTCCAATCATGTTATACAGGGTTATATGGGGTTGATCCTTTCCTGAATTCCAGTAGTGAGTCCTGATTGGTTTAGGGCAGTCAGCACATCCCTGACCACAGTGATAGAGTCAGGAATGGGTAACCCAGGTCAATTAAGACTGAGACTCAATTCTGAGACTTTGTTAGATGTGTCAAGAAAGTAGACTGTCCCTTTGCCTGTTGCTTTTGGATAAGGAAGCACAGCCCTGATATTGTTGATAGTTACAGGGGGATCCCAAGGGAAGAACATAGAGTAGAGTGAAATCTAGGAAAGCGGAGCCAAGAAAAGAAGAAATATACACTGGATTTTGGTAATGTCATTTGAGGTGCTGGAACAATCATGTCTGAAGCCAATGCCTCTGCACCTTTGGCTTAAGTCAATCAATGTGATTGAGAGTAGTATTCTGTTGCTTGCAGCCAAGAATAAAACGTAGAAACCGCTTCTTAAAATCAATCATTAGGCCGGGCGCGGTGGCTCACTCCTATAATCCCAGCACTTTGGGAGGCCGAGGCGGGCAGATCACGAGGTCAGGAGATCGAGACCATCCTGGCTAACACGGTGAAATCCTGTCTCTCCTAAAAATACAAAAAAAATTAGCCGGGTGCAGTGGCGGGTGCCTGTAGTCCCAGCTACTCGGGAGGCTGAGGCAGGAGAATGGCGTGAACTCGGGAGGCGGAGCTTGCAGTGAGCCGAGATAGCACCACCGCAGTCCCGCCTGGGTGAAAGAGTGAGACTCCGTCTCAAAAAAGAAAATAAATAAATAAATAAATCATCATTAGAAATTGACTAATTTTCTTTTATTTTTAAATTAAAATTTTTTTTAGAGACAGGGTCTCGCTGTTGCACAGTCTGGAGTGCAATGGTGTGATCGTAGCTCCCTACAGCCTCAAACTCCTGGGCTCAAGTGATGCTTCCACCTTAGCCTTTTCGAGTAGCTAGGACTACAAGGCATGCCACCATGCCTGGTTAAGACAAATTTTCTTGTAGGAATAATGCCATAATTGGGGCTAGTGCTTCATAACAAGAATCTGACATTAAATAAGTCAAAGTTATGGCCAAAAAACGTCAATGAAAACAAGGACATAGCTACTTACTTGTCTAATCATTGCAAATAATAAATTTTTAAACCAAGTCCTATGCTATGGCAAAAATATACTGTCTCTAGTAAATATATGAGAGAATTGATAGTACCGAAAATTGCTAGAGTTTAAAAAAGTGTGTGATGGAAGAATATGGAATCCATATATGATATAATGAGTTAGACATCAGTATCTAAAATTTACCTCTCAAAGGATAATTTGTGAACATTTCAAAGAGAAAGGCTTGGTAATTTCTGGGGTTCACAACGGGTTTACCAACAGTTTATTTAAAATAAAACAAATTCAATATTCTGATAGCTTTGTTGGACTTTCATATCAATAAATGATATCATTTTAGCATATTTGGATTTTTTAAAAAGCATCTCATGAAGGCCCTCAGATTCCTTCTCCTAGTCATCCTTCAAGACCCACACGCAAATTTGACCTCTTCTATAGTCTTCTTTCCCAGGAGATAGAGGAGTAGCATTTTGTTACCAGAATTCATTTGCATTTTACGTTTATTGGTTTACATCTGTCTCCTTGACTAGATTGTACATTGGAGGGAAGTATAAGCCACATTTTATTCATTGTTGATTTCTAACACTTATTCTCTGACATTTAGAATGTATTTGCTGAAAGATTAAACAAATGGATGATATTCTTGGAAATAAGATGGAGTAGCATGAGCTCGATAATTCATACGTGGTCTAACACCCAAACTCAAATAATTCATGGATCCAGGATGACCAAAAGAGAGTTCTTCCTCACTGGTGGTCTGTAGGGCTTTGGTCAACATGTTTTTGATGCCGTGGATGGCATACTCCCCTCACTTTTGGAGAGCTACATCACTAGATGCTCTCAAATAGAGCCTGGAGGACTATTAGTTGGATATAATAAAGAGGAACTTTAGCAAGTAAAGTTTTATGACTATAGAGCAAATTTTTAAAACACACAACTTGGTTAGATCCAAAAATCAAACTTAAAACTAATACAGAAGGGTTAAAATTGATATTGTTAAATTTAAGTAGCAAGGATTTTCCAGCTTCCTCAAGACATAGAAGTACTTTTAAGAGATGTTATTGGGTGGCCCAAGGTCTCTTAGAAGAAGGCAAAATGAATTTGAGCCAATGCCATCTTTTCGCTTCAGCAAAGCTTTCGGTGGTGGCATTCTCTCAACAAATATTTATTGGGTCGTTAATGTATGCAAGGCCATGTGCGAGCCAGCGTGCAAAGCACAGTAAGTCATGGAACACCCAATGCCTCTCACTACAGATATTCTGTTGATTTACTGTCAGAGCTCTTCACACTCCATTAGGAAACAAACAAACAAAAACATCCAATTACTAAGTCATTAGCACGGCCTTTCAAAGTAGAAGATCGGAATACAGAGCATTAGATTGGAAGGGCCCTTAGAGACCCAGCACAGCCCCTTTATTTAACAGATGGAAGAACAGACTTATGTAACGAAGAACAAGGTGCGTCTGTATGTGCTGACAAGGAGAGATAAAAACAAGATGTTTGTGAAGTGAAACAAGCAAGCTGAAGGACACAGCATAAAGCCATTTTTACACAACAACAACAAAAATGCCTAACATGAAGCATCCACTTTTAAACAATCAGAAGGATCTGCCTCCCCAAATTCACAGAGCTCAGCTACTGGGAAAGGAGAGAGTGGACTGGAATATGGGGTGGGGAATTTGTGGATGTTGGGAAATTTTTACTCTCAGTTTTATATATTTCCCTAATATCTGTCTTTCATGTAGCTTTGTGTTGCTTTTGTAACAAATACGTACATACATATTTATATATGTGTGTGTGTGGCTGTGTGTATATATTATATATCCATATATAATATGTGTATATATTATATATCCATATATAATATGTGTATATATTATATATCCATATATAATATGTGTATATATTATATATCCATATATAATATGTGTATATATTATATATCCATATATAATATGTGTATATATTATATATCCATATATAATATGTGTATATATTATATATCCATATATAATATGTGTATATATTATATATCCATATATAATATGTGTATATATTATATATCCATATATAATATGTGTATATATTATATATCCATATATAATATGTGTATATATTATATATCCATATATAATATGTGTATATATTATATATCCATATATAATATGTGTATATATTATATATCCATATATAATATGTGTATATATTATATATCCATATATAATATGTGTATATATTATATATCCATATATAATATGTGTATATATTATATATCCATATATAATATGTGTATATATTATATATCCATATATAATATGTGTATATATTATATATCCATATATAATATGTGTATATATTATATATCCATATATAATATGTGTATATATTATATATCCATATATAATATGTGTATATATTATATATCCATATATAATATGTGTATATATTATATATCCATATATAATATGTGTATATATTATATATCCATATATAATATGTGTATATATTATATATCCATATATAATATGTGTATATATTATATATCCATATATAATATGTGTATATATTATATATCCATATATAATATGTGTATATATTATATATCCATATATAATATGTGTATATATTATATATCCATATATAATATGTGTATATATTATATATCCATATATAATATGTGTATATATTATATATCCATATATAATATGTGTATATATTATATATCCATATATAATATGTGTATATATGTGTGTGTGTATACATGCACATAGGTATATATAAGATTCTGAATAGAATGGACAAGTCTTGGACACATGCAGGCTGTGGGTTCCACTCAGAATGCTACTCCACTAATTTTTGTGAAAACTTCACCAAGTTACTTAGCCTCCCTGAGCCATGGTTTCCTTACATGTGAAATGAGATAATAACAGTCTCCATAGGCCTGGTGTGGTGGCTGATGCCTGTAATCCCAGCAATTTCAGAGGCCAAGGTTAGTGGATTGCCTGAGCTCAGGAGTTCAAGACCACTCTGGGCAACATGGCAAAACCCATCTCTAATAAAAATACAAAAAATTATCTGGGTGCGATGGCGCCTTTAACAGTCCTAGGTACTTGGGAGGCTGAGGGGGCAGGATCACCTGAGCCCGGGAGGTGGAGGTTGCAGTGAGCTGAGATTGCGCCACTGCACACCAGCCTGGGTGACAGAGCGAGACCCTGTCTCAAAAAAAAAAAAAAAAAAAAAATAGTCCCATCTGTGAGAGCTGTGGTAAGAATTCGGGACTTGGCTGCTTGGTGTGGTGGCCAGCACAGGGCAGGTTCTTGATGGGGAGTGGTAACCCTGGCAGCTTCGTTAGGAATGCTAACGATGACAGCAGAAGCGGAGCCGGAGCCAGGGCCTGCGTCCCCTGGCTCTGGACACAGTGGGCTCCTCCTACCACAGTCCTGCCCTCTCTCGCTGGGGAGTTCCTGAGTCAAGCATATAGTACTAAGAAAAGAGGAGACAAGGCTTAGGCGATGACAGCCGCCTGCCTTCACAAGGGGAGCTAGGCGGGTAACTGATGATCAGGCAGGATCTGTTTCTAAGAGTCACCCTTGGTGACCAAACATGTTCTTCGCTATCTGTTCATTTTTCAGCATTGATGTCATATGATATTTTATCCTTAGAATGATTGGCCAAAAACATAATTCATAGAAGTCAACACATTTGCCCTTGCCGATCAACTGTGTAAAAAAATAAATAAAAGTGGCCAGGCGCGGTGGCTCATGCCTGTAATCCCAGCACTTTGGGAGGCCGAGGCAGGCGGATCATCTGAGGTCAGGAGTTCGAGACCATCCTGACCAACATGGAGAAACCTCGTCTCTACTAAAAATACAAAAAAATTAGCCGGGCATGGTGGCACATGCCTGTAATCTCAGCTACTTGGGAGGCTGAGGCAGGAGAATCGCTTGAACCCAGGAGATGGAGGTTGCGGTGAGCCAAGATTGCGCCATTTCACTCCAGCCTGGGCAACAAGAGCGAAACTTGGTCTCAATAAATAATAAATAAATAAATAAATAAATAAATAAATAAATAAATAAATAAATAAAAATAAAGCCCCAAACTGAAAGGCAGAGTCAGAAAGTCCACCCCTCTTTTCTAAGCATTTTTGAAATGGGCCACAGCTGGTTCTTGGAGGCCTTGGTAAGAGGAGGGGGCTCCGTTAATCCTCTCTGACTAATCTTTTTCCTCAGTGGAAAGAAAGATTTGGGTTTTCAGTGCTGTGAGGTGGGAACACTTGTGTGCACTACATCGCTGGCAAGAATTGTTCAGAAAGGCTGGCCTGCTAACGACTTCTGGGGAGATTTTCATTTCAGGTACTCACAATACGATTTCCATATTGGAGGCTGGTATTCTTCAGCATCTAGAATGAAAAAAAAAAGAAATCCATCATCAGCCTGAACGTCAAGCTGTCAACATGTGTCTTCTCTGGAGGAACAACAGTCTGTCCACAGTACTTGCATGCGGGTCTCAGGGGGACTCTCTTCTCATTTAGGAAGCAGTTCCAGACACAGGGGAGGGGATGTGCATGGAAACCTTGTGGACTCAGCACCGCTTTCTTCAGCTCATGTACTATGGCAGATCAATTGCTTAACAATTTTCATAGAGCCCAGTAAATCAAAAAAGATTTTTAAAGCAATTAACTTGATTATACCCTCTAGTAATCCTTTCAAATGGTATTTACTTAACTTGGCATAGTAAACATATAATTTATCTCACAGTTTCCAATCAGACCTTTAGCCCATTTATTAAGACTTGAGGGCAAGACGCAAAGTGGCAAGTATGTAGTATTAAATCTGCAGAGCTGTGCAACTCAACCAACTGAACTCCTAAAATACTCGATCTGACAGCAGAGACACTGATGATTCCATTGGAATTGCATCATCTCTGAATTAACTCCAACGTGTGACTTAGAAAATTTCCAGAAACCTCTGAGCAATCAGAAATGTCAGACTGACAGAGTTACAACAAAGTGGAGAGGCTGAAATTGTTATTCATCCATCTAGGAAACAGACAATGAGAGAAAACCTGCTTGTTCAGTCGACTCAACCATCCCAATGCTGACAGCTGAATTTATAATTCTGATGCAGTTATTAGAGTCGTCCTGCACTCACAGCTATAAGGCCTTGGGAAAACACGGTCTAACTCAAATAGCAGAAAAAAATCCTTTTTTTCCAAACTACAGAACGTTGATGTGAGGGAACCTTGAGAGTACTCTAGTTCAGCACCTTTAGATATGGAAACTCTGTTCTCATCATCCTCTACCGCTGGTGCACCACAGAGCCTGCCCTTAGACTACCCTCGTCCTTGTGTTCCTGTCCTGTTAAACTTTTCTTTCTTTTCTTTTGAGACGGAGTCTCGTTCTGTTACCCAGGCTGCTCACTGCAACCTTCGCATCCTGGGTTCAAGCGATTCTCCTGCCTCAGTCTCCCGAGTAGCTGGATTACAGGTGTGTGCCACCACACCCAGCCAATTTTTTATATTTTTGGTTGAGACGGCATTTCGCCATGTTGGCCAGGCTCATCTTGAACTCCTGACCTCAAGTGACCCACCCACCTTGGCCTCCCAAAGTGCTAGGATTACAGGCGTGAGCCACTGCGCCTGGCTCTGTTAGACTTTTCTGAACTCATTCATGAAGAAAGGTGGTTTGAGGATGTTTTTCCACCTGAGAAACAAATATGCTCTTTATAAATAAAAACTAACTCAAGGGTGGTTTTCTTCCCCAAATCATACTCACTTGTGCAGCTTAAATGGAATTCTTTCACAATTATTACCTTGCTCTCTGGGGCCCACTGTTTCACAGTGCTCAACTAAATGCCTCCCATGCTCATTTCACACAAACAAATCTGTATTGTTAGGCTTGAATTGTCAAGAACCTACAGAGGGATAGTCAGCCACCTAGGCACACACACAGTCAGTGCATTAGTGATGGTTTACCATGTTATTCAAACTGGGTTTTGCTAAATCAATGTATTCATGAACTCTGAATATTTTTGTCAAAGTAAGAGAACAGCGTCTTAAATTAGTGAGGCTTTAACCCAAACAACCAATTAATTTCATCCCATAGGTGACATAAATCAATTTCAATGGGTTAACGTGAGTATTAGTTTATAAAGAGCATTCAAATAAAATAAGCAAGTTGCTGAGTTTACAAAACAAATTCTAGTCCCATCCATACAATGCCACCTCATCAGAAATGCCAGGCATTTCTGATGTTTTTGTTTTTTGCTTTTTTTGTTTTTTGTTTGTTTGTTTTTTGAGACAGAGTCCCACTCTATCACCCAGGCTGAAGTGCAGTGGCATGATCTTGGCTCACTGCAACCTCTGCCTCCTAGGTTCAGGCAATTCTCCTGCCTCAGCCTCCCAAGTAGCTAGGATTACAGGCGTGTGCCACCACACCCAGCTAATTTTTGTATTTTTTAATAGAGATGGAGTTTCACCACGTTGGCCAGGCTGGTCTTGAATTCCTGACCTCAAGTGATCCACCCGCCTCAGCCTCTCAAAGTGCTGGGATTACAGGCATGAGCCATCGTGCCCCGGCCCTCTATGTTAAAATGTTGAAGGCATCTTCAAAAATATTTTTTCAAAGATAAACAGAGACACACACACACACACACACACGACAGACTGCACACAAATGCAAATCCCTGAGATGCCACCTACTCAAAGCTGTAATGTCTTCTTATTTTGGATGAGGTTTACTCTATGAGGCAAGCACAACCTCCAGACCAAGAAGTGGTCAAGCAAGTTCAGTATCTAGATTACCGCCTTCTATATACTCGGGGAAGGTCTCAAGACAGAAGATGAAGTTCCCCTTTCTGCAGATCTTTAGTATAGTCCAGATGCTCCACTTGGATCTGCTAAGGTCTTCTTACCTAAAGTCAGAAGTTCAGCTAAGGTGACCTCTCACTGTCCATTTCAGTCTTGTTGTTCTGTGGAAACCCTAGAGTTTTGTTTCATCTGAAACACTGGCCCCTAATTTAACACTCCTTTAGGCTGTGGGCTACGTAAACAACCCAGTCTGTTCCAAATGCTCCTTGTTGGCAATATAACCTAGAGGAAGAAGTCTGCCTGCAGAGACTGGAGATCACAACACTTCCTGGTGTAAAATCCTCCAAGGTCTTCCCTGCACATGGAATAAAATCCAAGCATCCTACTGTGGCCCATGGGTCCTGCATCACTGGGAGCCTGCCCGCCTCTCTGACTCCACCATAGACATTTTTCCCTTTTTTCACTTATCATCCAACTACACTGGCTTTCTCTCTGTTCCTAAAACAAGCCAAGCTCTTTCGAGTCCTTGACCTTTGCTCTGATGGACTCTGCAGGTAAAATGCCCTCCAATAGATCGCTGCATGGCTCACTGGCTCCATCGCATAGGGCTCAGCTTGATGTCATCACTCAGGGGCTCTACCTGCCAGGTTCCTGTAAAGTGGCCTTCCCCCTACGCCAGTCACTTTCCTCACAGAGAGCTGATTTTTCTTCACGGCACTATTATCCTCTGAAATTATTTATTGATTTGTTGGTTTGTTATGACTGGTCTCATCCTCTATTAGCCAAACTCCATAAAAGCAAGAATTTTGCTTCATTCACTTCTGCGTCACCAGCCTTTAGACAGGTGCCTGACGTGTAACAGGCATTCAAAACAAAACAAAACAAATGTATTAAATGAATGAATGAACTCTCAGGGTTCAAATCCTATCTCTGACAACTAACAGCTAAATAATTCAAAGGAGGTTATCTAGCTTCTTTTTTAAAGAACCTCCCAATGTTCATCTTTGTAAAACAGAAAAAATAAAAGTACCTATCTCATAATCTATCTCTCAGGGGCACTGTGGGAATTTTTCTTTTTTTTTTTTGAGATGGAGTCTTGCTCCGTTGCCCAGGCTAGAGTGCAGTGGTGCAATCTCAGCTCATCGCAACCTCCGCCTCCCAGGTTCAAGTGATTCTCCTGCCTCAGTCTCTCGAGCAGCTGGGACTGCAAGTGCCCATCACTGCAACCGGCTAACTTTTGTATTTTTAGTAGAGATGGGGTTTCATCATCTTGAGCAGGCTTGTCTCAAACTCCTGACCTCGTGATTCACCCACCTCGGCCTCCCAAAGTGCTGGGATTACAGGCGTGAGCCACCTCGCCCGGCCACATTGTGGGAATTAAATGAGACAATGCATATGAAATTCTTGGGACAACGTCCGGTCAATAGCAAGTTCTCAGCAGAGCCCCACTAATGTCATTAATGAGTTGTTGTTATTGTTACATCACCCCGCCCTGATTCTTCCCAGGTGAGCCCGTGCTGTTGTCTTCTCTCTCTTCACTGCAGCTAATGTCTGTCTCTATTCTTGCCCCCAGATCTGGAGCCTGTCATTAAGTTCCAGGGCTGTTGTCATGGAAGGTTTTTCTTTCCCATAAAAGAATTCAAAGTGAGGGGCCATTTGTCATGCTTCAGTGGAACAACTATAATTACCTTGGCCTTAGAAATATGTTTCACAAACCACTAAAGCACACTGTCAGGAGGCCTTGGTCAAGCGTCAGAGCACAAAACATTTTTAATATGTTGAAACTAATCTTTAGTGCCTCCAACTCTGCCCCACCAACACACACACATATTTGCCCTAATTTCAAACAATACTTTTCAAAGATCAACTTGCGTCTTGGATAGGCTGACACTTAAAAAAAAAAAAGGTTTTCAAGGTCATTTAGTTCACTTTGTCATTTGGCAAATGAGGAAAATGAAATGCAAAATGATTAAGTGGTTTCCTCAAGGTCATAAAACAAGTTAGAGGCAGAGGTGAGAGCTTTGTCTTCTAGACCTCTGACACATCATTCATCCTTGCCAGGCAGTCCCCCCTAATTTACATATATTGAAATCAAGAAAACAAAACTATTATATATGTTACTTGAATTCTTGTGAGGCTTAAAAGAAAAAATAAAAGAAAGAAAGAAAATTAGTGGTGTGAAAAATTGTCATTAAGCCAAATGGTGGAACATATTCCATCTGTGCACACACACCCATTGCATAAAGTCCAGGAGATACAAGGTACTGGAAATAGTGACAAGATGAAGCATAATGTGTTCTGGAAATGTATTAGTTTGTTAAACATTTTGAAGAAATAACGAAAGGGGAGGAAGTAGAACAAGAAGCCCCATATTAATAAAAAAAAATTATCCTTGAACGCAGAAGACAGTTATATATTTTTAGAAAGGAACAATGAATTATAAAGATCAAAGAGGCTTAGAAAGCATATTGCTTAAAAACTTTGACTAATATGTATCTAACCTTTAAAAAATGTGTCAATCTTTTGACTCAGCAATTCTATTCATGGGAATCTAGCCTAAGGTAGTAATTGAACACATGTACAAAGATATAGATGAACAAGATGTTCATCGCTCTGCTGTGTGTAAGAGTAAACCTAGAAGCACAGAAAGAAGGGAGTGGTGAAATAATTATCATAGATTTAGTCATGAAAATGAGAGTTTGCGGTTGAGAGCATAGCCTCCGGAACTAGATTGCTTAGGTTTAAAACTCAGCTCTGTCACTTACTAGCTGTGTGACCTTAAGCAAGTTATCTTCTCTGTATCTCAGTTTTTAAAATCTATACAATGAGAGTAATAATATCACCCAACATACAGCATTGTCATTAGCACTGGATGGGTTAATATTTATAATGCTTAATCTGTAAACAAAAAATCAAAAATATGTTTCACTTCATGAAAGCCATGTGTAGAAGAAAGCTAAAAAAGAAGAGACTAACAGAACGACAACAACAAAAGAGAGATTACTCCAGATAAAGAGTGCCATAAGAAAATTTCCTACTGAAGGATGGACGTAAGATAAATTAGGAGAAAAAATAACATACAATGTGTAGTCTCATGCCTGGCATATAGTAAATGCTAAACTTGCTGTTATTATTTACATTTAATGATAAGAAACTACTTATGCTACATTGTTAAGTATTAACAAATCAGGTTATAAAATAATTTATTAAATATAATCTCATTTTTAAGAAAAGGTAAATATTCATATACATAGAAATTATCAAGGAGGCAATAAACCCAATTATTAAGGCTTGCTATACCTGATAGTAAAAATACTTGTGATTTCTATTTTCTTCTTCTGCTTACTTGTATTTTACAATTTTCTGTACATATTGCTTATATAAAAATTAAAAATGAGAAATAAATTTGTAGGAGTGCTAGTTTTTTTAAAAGTACACTGACTAAATCACCACCTCAAAAATAGATATAAAAAGACCCAACAAAAATAACTGTTGTAATAACACATACAGCATGTACAGTATTCGTGCAGGAAGAGCTAGGAGTGAGACAAAAGACAGTTATTTCTGCTGCAAAAGGTCATGTCCAATTCCTTTGGCCCTCTTTTAAAAATTCTGTGAAACAAATATCAACGAGTAATTCTAAGCAGGCTGGGAAACAGGTGTCTCCTCTCATGAAAGGATGGGGAAGGAGGGGGAAGATACAGATGCTTAGAAAATGATCAAAACCTTTAAAAAATGGGTAATAAGACCGTTGAAATAATCCATAAAGAATCTGAACATGTTAAGAAAAGAAAAGAAGAGGAAAGAAAAGTGGGTTAAAGGGGCCTGGAAGTGCAGGTTAAAACTTGAAAGCCACCTTAAGAAAACCTTATGTGCTAAAGTTTTAACTAAACCCCAAAAAGATGATGCTGCTCTTCTGGTCTTTGAGGGAAAACAAAGAATTCTGGGATTAGCCTACAGAAAGCTCCTCCATGTCTGAGAAAGACTAGGGAACAATCGGGGCAATAGGGAATAGGTGGCATAAAAGCTCATCTTTCTGGTTCAAGAGCACAGCAAAAATAAAGTAATACCTCCGTTGTTTTTACTGAACTTTAAAGTAATACACCATTGCTGAAAAACAGAAAAAGTCCAATAATTTAAACATGTACACTGTAGAAAGTTCCCAACCTGAGGGGGAAAAAAAAGCACCATTAAGAGATTTGTGTGAATCCTTCCAGATTTTGTTCTGTGAATAGCTAGAATAAAAATTTACAAAAATGGTTTCATACCATACATACTGTTCTGCAATTTGCTGTTTGAATTTCATGATATTGTTTTAGCATCTATCCATGTCAGCACACATAGATCTATGTTATTTTCTTTTTATAACTGTTGCTTGGACTTCCATTACATGAGTATAGCAAAATATACTTAATTCATTTATGTAATAATTTCTAATTGATGGACATTTAGACTATTTTCCACTTTGGGCTATGATATGGTTTCGGTCTGCGTCAATTCAAGTTTCATCTTGAAAACTGTAATCCTTACGTGTTGAGGGAGGGACCCCGGTAGGAGGTGATTGGATCATGGGGGTGGTTTCCCCCATGCTGTTCTGATGATAGTGAGTGAGTTTTCACGAGATTTGATGGCTTAAAAGTGGCACTTCTTTCTTTGCTCTCTCTCTCCCTTGCCACCTTGTGAAGAAGGTGCCTGCTTCCCCTCCGCCTTCCACCATGATTGTAAGTTTCCTGAGGCCTCCCCAGCCATGCAGATCTGTGAGTCAATTACACCTCTTTCCTTTATAAATTACCCAGTCTCAGGCATTCTTTATAGCAGTGTGGAAATGGACTGAAACAGTCCACTATAAACAATGCCACACTGACACAGGTGCAGTATAGATTCAGGGAAGTTGAACTGCTGGGTGAAGGGTCTCTGTATTTTTTATTTTAAAAGGTCATTTTATTTTAAAATGGCCTTCAAAATAAGTTAGGTCAATTGAAATTCTCAGCAACGGGTACAAGAATGCCCATTTCCCCACACCCTCCCTCACCAACACTGGGCTGTTATCAATATGCTCTTAATTTTTGATGCCTTAAGACTCAGTTAGAAAACTCACAGATGAGACTAAGTATGCATTTGCAGGGAAGCAAATGGAGACACAGAACGCTCCTGGAAGTGAACCTGTGGAAACATATGGCCATGGAGTGCAGGGAACATACGCGAATCCACACGTTTGGATGGCTGCAGCTGGAAGGCTGTATTCTTCCAGGCATTTTTAGCTCCAGAAATATGTTGATTTGATGGAATCACCTGAGGAGCAAGTGTAAAGGAATTTGGAGACTGATTAATGAAGAAAAATTAAAGAACACATGTGCTCCACTTGGCTAAGTGACAACTGAAGAGGAAATACCTGCAAACATCCAGGAGAGCCAGATTCCTTCACTCGGCTCAGTGGAGGATGACTCGACTCATAGAAAAACACAGGCAGAGGCTTTGGAAAATGAGAGGAGCCAAAGTTTCACCGATGTAGAGAATGAGCTATCAAGGAAGTTGAAGATGACCTATTTTTAAAGAACATTTCAAATAAAGCTGTGTATATGGCATCATTTAAGAAACAGAGAGGGGAAGGACTGGGTTTCTCCCTCTGCCATCCCCTCTCCCAGAAAAGCCAGATCTGTGCTGTCACTTTTGATTTACTGATGCATACATTTGTAAATGGGCTGCAGTAGGCTTTTTCCAGGGAAGTTGGGTGAAAACAGGTTTTTCAGTCAAGCATGGAACAGCCTCACGATGAGATGACAGTTCAGAATTTGTTGGGTGATTAGCTTAATGGGCCCAGAATGGGTTGGGATCCAAATGAAAGCAAACAACAACAGCAGGAGTGGGATGTTGTGTCTGTGCACATGCTGCAATATGTCTTTGATACATACATTATGCCCACGCTTGGGTCCTCAGCAGCACGTCCTCACAGACAGAGTGTACAGCCTGTAGCTATGATCTTGTCAGGCCAGCACGGCCAAATGGTGCCAGGCCTGAGCTGCAAGACTACCTGGAGGTCATCCTAACTGCTGCAAAACACCCAGATCTGAAGGCTGTTAGAGACCTTGCTTGCTAATGCTTGTCCCCTGCGCAGGTTCCCTGCACTCCCCTGAGAAATTAGACATCCATGTATTCTCTTTGGAAACTCTGCTTGGGTAAGGGATGAAGGCCTGCTGTCAGTCTGACTATGAAACTCATATCACGGATTTTTCTAACTGTTTGAGTCCCACTTGCAGAGAATAGTTAGTAAGACAAATTCCAGGAATTACTGCTGGACCCTGAGGCTGGGCCCCAAAAACAAGGGAAGTAAGTGACTTTCTGAAGATGATGAAGCCATGGAGGGCCTTGGGCTGGAGCCTGTGGTCACTAGAGGGCACTGGGGCCACATGGAGCTTCTGTCTTGAGCTACTTATTCTGTACACAGAGGCATGATGAGATTCTCCCATTCAACAGGTACTTATTGGATAAATACAATGAGCCAGTCCTTGGGCACAATACGGTGAACAGGTAGAGAGGCCTTACGAAACTCTGCACGATCTGGCCCCCGGTCAGCATCCCCTGGTCATCGCATTTGTCTCTCCTCTTGCCCTTTAGCCCTCAACCACTCTGGCTTTTCTTTTGCTCCTCGAACACACCAAGACCATACCAGTCTTAGGGATGTCATGCAGTCTCTTCCCTCTCGCGTGCACACTGCTGGCTTCCTTATCATGGGATCTCAGCGTAAATGCTCTGGCTCCTCAGAGACATCTTCCTGGACCCACCAACCTACAGCATTTCCCTAAATACTCTCTTCAAATCTTTGTAGAGCCTTTTCACCATCCGAGACGTTTTGCTGTGTGGTTATATATTTCTTTGTTTAAGTTTTGTCTTCCCATGCTAGACTGATAGCACTGTGAGAGTAGGAACCTATTTATCTTGTCCTCCAATGTGTGGGTCAGCCTTAGCCTGTTGGGTACTTTTTGTGAATTAGAAAAAGCTGTCTTTTTCAGGCAGGTGTACAGCTTGGCAATTAGACAGCACCTGTGTGTACAGAAGATGTTTCCTCTGAGGGACAGAGCCCCAAGCCAGAGCATGTGGCCTGGAGAGGGGAGCCCAGGCTGTGTTCAGCCCCCACTTGCCCTCTCAGCTAGGCACAAATGGCACAACTGAAGTGGCCATGACTGCTGTATCCCAGGACACAGCAGGTGCTCAAAGTGTTGGACAAGTAAAAGACAGAAACCCAAAACTTGCATTCTTTTGAGGGTCCCAAACAAATAACAAGGCAACTGTAACATAGCAAGAGGATGCATACAAGGAGCATTGATGGTGGTAGGACTCCTCAGCCTTTGGAAGGCTGCATGGGGCAGGGGCAGTCAGGCTCTTCCCACACCTTGACGGATCACCTCTGCCTTGAGTAGCCCTGTCCAGGGTCCTTCAAGAGCAGTCTCAGAGGAGTGAAACCTAACAGCAAGGCCTAAAGTCCCCAAAGACAAAGAGAAGAGTAAGTTCTGTTACCACAGCACATGGAGCCCAGTCAAGCAGATAGGCTATTGCCTGGACATCTACTGCAGAAGCCCACAGTAAGGAGTGTGGATGGATGGGCTCTTGGAGGATACACAAGCTGAGATGTGGCCTGCAGGAACCAGAGGCAAGACAGGACATGGCACTGAGAGCCAGAAGTGTCTCAGCTTGCTGGCTGAAACAGGCTCTGTTGTGTCTGGGTGGGTGGCCAGAGGGTGTTTTGGAGGGGTGAGGGATTATATTAAAGAAATAAGTAGGGGCCAGATAATTAAGCGTTTTACAACCATGCTAAGGACTTACCTCTTCTAAAGGGCAGGGAAAATGCAAGCGGGGATAATACAGAGTCCAGACTGTATTTGAGAAGGATCATTGCAGTTGAGAGTGAAAGTGGACTGGAGGATGAGAAGATGGGAGAAAGAGAAGAGAAGAGGCAGTGAGACCAATCAAGGGACTGTCCAGTAACCGAGGAAGGTGACATTAATGATCTGAACTTGAATGGTGGCAGTGGAGACGGAGAAAATGGGATGGACTTGAAGGACATGGAGAAGACAGAATCTACAGGCCTTGATGACAAGCTGGACATGGACAGGGAAGGAAAGGAGAGAACATGACTTCTGGCTTGGGCAGAGGAAGATGAATGGTTTTTGGCTTAAGCATCTGGATGGGTAGTGATGCCATTCACAGAAAGGGGCAGACCAGGGGAGAAGCAGGCCTGGCAGACAGCAAGGCTCTCAACTTTTGCTGCTGGCAAGCGATGGCTGAGGAATGGCCAAGTGAACATCTCTAAGAGACCTGCAGTTCAGAAAAGAGGCCTGGACTGGAGATCCAGGAATGGAAACCCCAGCATACATATGGCAGCTGTAGCCACTAAAGTAGATGACATGACACAGGAGGAACATGAGAGTGGGGGAGGGAAGCCTTTGACAGAGCCCCTGAGGAGCACCAGCACTGAAGGGATGAGAAGAAGAGGGAAAGAGGCAGAGACCAGAGCGATAGGAGAGAAACCCCAAGATGGGGCGACATGAAAGGCAAAGCACAAGACATTTAAAAAGGGGGAAGTGGTTAACAGAGGCAGCAGCTGCTCCAGTGAGATACACATGGAGAGAGCTGTTGCTGCAGCAACATGGGGGTTTCTGATGACCTTGCAATGGGGTATGGGTGGAAGCCACAGGCAAGTGATGTGAAGGTCAAGTAGAAATTGAGAAAATAGAGCTTGTAAGAGGGAGGTTTGATGGAGAAATGAAAGCAAATGGTGGCAATACAGGGAGACAAGGGGTTGAGGGAAAGAAAAGACACAGGAGCTTCAATTTGGTTATCATCGTCATTACCTTTGCCAAACCACTGGCCATGTCCCTGATCTCCGTCTCTCCCAAGGCACTCTCCCTACTTGCTGGCACAAAATGCAGATTTATCACAGCCAGCTGGAGATGCTTTCCTGGTGGACAATTTCCTCTTTTATTATTCACACACTTCCTCCCCTGCTTTCTTTGGAGACAACCTCACCACCACTACTTCTATTCAACCTAGAGGCCTGTCTCTCCTCCCCAGACATTTGCCTTCCAGTAGCTCCCTGCCTCTTTACAAATTATTTTCATCAAAGGAATGTTTTCCTGGCCTTCCTCCAGAAGAAGCCCTTTTGGGTATTCATTTATTCGTCCAACAAATATTTACCCAGAGCTTACGCCCTAACTGGCACAAAATAGTGCACTAGACATGGGTGTGGATATAAAGGCAAGATGCAGAATCTAACCACAGGAATCAGTTAGGAGAAGAAATAAGACATCAACTTATTCATTCATTCAATGAGCACTAACTGACTGCCTGCTGGGTATCCGGCCCCTGGCCACATGTACATATCACCATAACACAAGGTAGAAAGCGGAGTGTTATAAGATAAGGGCAAGATCAAACCTAAAGTGCTGCTGGAATGGAGGGAGAAGATTATTTTACTCAGTTATTTCTTAATAGCTATTCTTTTATTCGTCTCCTTCCTGAAGAGGTTAGCTCTTAGACAAGGAGAAAATTTAGATACATCCCCAGTCAGCTCTCCACTCTTTCCATTTAGAAGAGCCAGCATTTTCTCCTACTATAATGATATATTTTTTGGTGCATCTTGAGTTCACTGTGGGCATTTGTGTCTCTTCAGATATATGATGGTTGTGGCAATGACAGACAAACCTCTCATTAAAGCAACCCATAGATCATGGCCCTGGCATTGTTATTACTGGCAAGCCAAGAAATATTTTTTTGGCCATAGTATATTTGGAGTCAAGTAGTCCTGAAGCAGAGATGGAAGAGAAGCTGGGGTCTTCCACTACAAGTGGAAAGGAATTTTTAAGTGCCTGGTTATTCCAGATTCTGGGATAGTCCCCTTCCATACATTATCTGGGATCTTTATAACTTTCCTGAATAATCTCTCCATCCATTCATCTGTTCGTCCATCCATCTAACCATCCAGCCACCCAGCCATCCCCTCATCCATCTACCCATTCATTCTTTCAGCAAATACTTATGTGCCAGGCACTGTACCACAGGATAAAGATATAGCGGTGACCCAGGCAGGTCCAGTCACTGCTTTCAAGGTGCCTTCAGTCCAGCAACAAAGGCAAATGAACATCAAACAAGTGATTGTAAGAAACTACAAAAAGCGTTCTGAAAGACAAAGTTCAGGGTGCCCAGGAAGCATGGAACAGAGGTCCCTGAAGGTATGTTTTTATCTCTTAGAAATGAGGGAACTAAAAGAGATTATAGTCACTTTCCCAAGGCCACATGGTTGGTGAAAAGGTAGAATTCAAATCCAGATCTGTTTGGCTCTGGAGTCCATTGATTTTTCTCCCTATGACCCTAGTCCCATAGGGGGAATCAGCAGTACAGAAGCTAAAGTGAAATTTTCAGTTCTTTCTCATGTCTGGTCTGCTTCAATGATAGAACATGGTTTGAACATTGTAGAAAACAGCACTAGAGAATTAGAAAAAACTCATGACATTATTTAATTTTCTGCCACCTTTTAGAACAAATAAAGTAAAATCTCACTAACTGAGATGCCCCCCTCCCTCTCTCCCTCCCATCCTTCTCTCCTCCCTCCCTCTTTCTGTCCCTCCCTGTTCTTCCTCAAGGATCCTCTGCATATCAGGTACTACCTGCAACTCTTCCCCAGATTTCATTGTCAATAGAGATACTATTGATCTCTATTCATAGAGATACAGTGCTCAGTGCTGGCCTGGCAACAAATGGGCTCTCTGATCTAGCACAGTCATTTCTCGCAACTGGCACCATCCATAACAATTGGTGTGGTTAATATAATTGTAGTAATTCATATCAAGAATGGGCATGTCGGCAGCCAGTCACTCTGGCCCATGCTTGCCACATCCTTGTTTGTCTTACAGGCTGAAATCAGAGCCCGCTGCAGTGGAACCGGACTATCAGAGGGCTACCGACTGTACCTCCACACGTGAAGGAGGGAGCTCTAGAGAGGGGAAGGATGAGAACAAGGCAGAAAACCGTGCTCTTGTCAATAACCAAGAAGAACCTGAAAGATGACAGTGGGTTTCTTGCCCCAGCTCCACTCTCAGTTCTGGGTGATTTGGGGCTACTCCCTCAACCTTGACCCACATGGGCCTCGGTTTTCCCATCTGTGAATATAGAGACGGGGCTAGACACTCAGTAAGCGCTCTCCTGGTGGGAAGCTCCAGGACGCCTTCAATTCTCAGTCGCCTAGCAGCTGCATTCTCCTACCCAGACCCTGTGATTGAAGCTGTTTGACGTTGACTCAAAAGTTCTAAGGCAGCATGTGGGTGCCAGCAGTTGTGGTGAAGCCATTCTTCCTTCCTTAAGGAAACAAGCGCACCCTTTATGTGCCAGGGAATTACCTACATGTCCCATATATGTGCTGAGAATTAGTCTAAATGAGGACATGCTTTATGCCAAAACACACTCCTGGCCTGTGAGGGAAACTCAGTAGGTGAACTCCTGTCCTCTATCTTGTCCTATATTTTCTCCCTGGGGAGGTGGGAGCAATTTGTCTCTTGGCTTTGTGCCAGCCCGTAGGAGCACTGTCCAGTTGGTACACAGTTGCCTTCCTGGTGGTCTAGCTCTGCAGCACCTGGAGGACAGTTAAACCTGCTTAATTTGGGGGCTCAGTGGTTAGCAAGCACACCTGGCTAATAGCCTTCCTGCCTGCCCTTACTAATGAAAGTGCCACTTCAGCCTGGACCTGTTCTGCAATGTTTGATTTGTTTGTTCAAAACAGGGCTGCTAAATATTGAGGCCCCCCAAGCAACCCCCCGCAGAAGGCAGTGTGCATTTTCCTGATGGAATCTTCCCCCAAAAGATTTCTGAATATAAAAACTTTTCATAACATAAAGGAAATGGTCAGATATTTACTCATAACACTTAATTCAAATAGGTATATATACCTGAATTCATTAATTCAGTTATTTGTACAAATTAAAACTCATGCTTAAAATAATACACAAATTTAGAAATATTGCTTTCTTCAACTCAATTTCATGGAACAACTTTAATTTTTCTACAGGTATATTTGAGCTTCAAATGATTTTTAGTCATCTAAGACATTTTTTCCCACAGCACATCATGCTTGCTTGTTCCTTGATCTTTTGAAAGAAAAAAAATTGTAAAGTCCCTGTCCAATGCTGCCACTGGACACTTTATCCACTCACAGTCACACTTTCACATTATATAAGAGCAGCTGGCTTTTATTCATCTTGAAGGTGGTCTCCATAACATAGCCTTATTATATTGCTATATTGGCATATATATTATATTATTATATATGGTATTGTTATTATTATTTTTGAGATGGAGTTTCATTCTTGTCACCCAGGCTGGAGTGCAGTGGTGCAATCTTGGCTCACTGCAACCTCCACCTCCCTAGTTCAAGTGATTCTCCTGCCTTAGCCTCCCAAGTAGCTGATTGCAGGCACGTGCCACCATGCCTGGCTGATTTTTGTATTTTTAGTAGAGACAGGGTTTCACCATGTTGGCCAGGCTGGTCTTGAACTCCTGACCTCAGGTGATCCACCCGCCTCAGCCTCCCAAAATGCTGGGATTATAGGCGTGAGCCACCGTGCCCGGCTAGCATTGTTATAATATGGCTAACAAAAAACAATATTGTTATATTGCTTTTTAAAGATATCTTTTAAAATCTGCTGTGGAATACTATGAAGGCACAAAAAGGAATGAGCTGGCTAATATCGAAAGCTCTCCAAGATGTTCAATTTTAAAAATGAGGCATAGCTCGGGGTTTCAGTGCATGAAACAGGTCTGGAAGAGACTGCTAAGGGCTGAGGTTGTGTCTGTCTGCAGAGGAGATCTGGGTGGCAGAGGGTCAGGAGAGGTAGGGAGATTTGGTTTTCACTTATATCCTTTTACATAATTTACATTAAAAAAATGTATAGCAAACTTTTTAAAAGGTTGTTTACAATTACATTTAGCACTTGTTTAAATATACCTAGGTTAAATTTCTTAGCTTCCTTTTTTAAAAATGATTCCATGAAGTGACCACTACAGAGGTCCAAAACTATCCCTGATTAACATCATTTCAAGTCTACTGTGACTTTTCCAGAATGTAATTGAGGGTTCAAAATAAATTAACTGAGTAATCCAATAGTATGACAGGCTTTGTATAAAATAAAATCTAAGATAACATTCCTTTTGTGAAAGATAATTTTGACAGATATCATGTAGATATCTTAGCCTTTATTAATAGTCTTTCATTACGTTGTTAAATGTTTTGTATGCAGTGTCTTATTTAATACTCATAACCAGGGCTGGGTGCAGTGGCTCATGCCTGTAATCTCAGCACTTTGGGAGGCTGAGAGAGGGGGATCACTAGAGGTCAAAAGTTCAAGACCAGCCTGGCCAACATGGTGAAACCCTGTCTCTACTAAAAGATACAAAAATTAGCCAGGCATGGTGGCACTAGCCTGCAATCCCAGCTACTCAGGAGGCTGAGGCATGAGAATTGCTTGAACCTGGGAGATGGAGGTTGCAATGAGCTGAGATCGCATCACTGCACTCCAGCCTGGGTAACAGAGCAAGACTCTGTGGCAAAACAAACAAACAAAAAACTCACAACCAGCTTATAAAACAGGTATTATTAGTCCCATTGTACAGGCAAATAAACAGAGGAATAGTGAGGTTGCCCAGAATCACATAAATAACCACATATATTAATCATATAGTGAAGCTGAATATTCAAATCTAGCATTGTCTGGATCTGAAAAGCATACTTTTCTTCATTACAAAATTCTGTCTCTCATACTGAACACTGCAATGTCCTAGGACTGCACATATATTATCACACTTCATTTCCAAACAGCACTATGAGGTGGGTACTCTTATCCCATCTTACAGACTTGGAATCTGAAGCCCACAGAGGATGGTGCCTTGCCCAAAGTTGGCCAACTCATTTGTATCCCATAAGAATAAATTATGGCCAGTAACATGTACACCCAATAGTCATCTTGGGAAGACTGACCTACCATATTTTATCATAGCAATCAAACTCATTTATGTCACAACATTCAAGCTGTTACTTCAGTCTCTCTGTAAGTATATTAAGCCTGCCTTCATCTATTTCCAACCTAAACCTTACCCCTTACTGTAAGACCAGTAAAAATAGATGGGGCCCAGTCAGGCTGTCTAGTTGGCTCTGATTCTTGAAGCCTCCTGAGACTGGGAGCCTCCAGTTTTCCTTTCCTTCTGGGTTTTGGTGTTCTGTGGTTTCTTATCACTTGCTTTAAAAATAACTTCTTTCAGGGAAAATATTTCTAAAGATCACACACGCTGCATTAGCAACACTTCAGACACCCCATCAACCACACCACAGAGCAACAAACAGCACAGGAAGCGTGTCTGTGATGTACAGGAAGAAGCAAGAGTAAGGACCCAACAGCCGAAACAATCCCCCACAACCTGCAAGATGCTAACTGAAAGCTCCACATTAAGCTCTGCATTAGCATGCATTTATCACTTCCATGCCAAATGCTTGAACAAATGTATGCAGGAAGGAAAGCTTTCCTGTCACCCCGTGGCAGCCTGGGTGACAGCATCAGTAGGTCTACGATTAAAGGGTTAAGAGTAAGGCAAACAACAAGTGGTCCCAATGATTTCCGCAAGAGAAAGTATTCACATTACATAACAGAATGAGAAGAATAGACCCCATCTCCGTGCTCTGCTGTTATCTGAGTGTTGCATGTCTTCATAGAGTTGGGGACAGCTGTACTGCGTGCTGGCAGCAGTCATATCCTCTTGCTGTTTGCACAGTGGGACATTTGTCTTCCTAATCGCAGCATGTGAAAGTTCCTACTTCCACTACCAGAGTCTGAAACTAAAATTAAAACAAACCTTTCCTTAATAGTTAGCTCCTGTCTGAAGCTGTTTGTACTGGTACCTTCTGTTTATCTATTTTCAGCAGCACGGTCGTAAGGAGGAATTGTATATTTACACACCTGTGCCTTTATAAAAGATCATTTGTTCATGTTCTCCTCTGTCCATTTAACAAACATTTACCCATCACTCTATTCCTGATCCCAAGTTAGGCACTGGGTACACAAAGATGACAAAGTCCTTTCCGTGAAGCAGCACCCAATCCTAGAGGGGAAGCAAGCAGAGGGGAGTGTATGAAGGAGTGCATGTAAGGGTGGTGGGTGCTGGAAGACAGGAGCCAGGTTCCTGGCAGGGGCGAATGGGAAGCTAATGAGGAAGACCTCACAGAGGAGATGACATTGGAGCTGGGCAGTGATGGATGAGTAGGAGTTTGCCAGGCCCTGTGCCAGGGAGGGAGAGAAAGGTGGAGATAAAAGGGTTGGAATGTTGTTTTCACTTCAAGCATTCTGAGAAGCAAGGAGACTTTCTGGTTTGCATGTTAAGCTTTTTTTTTTTTGAGACAGAATCTTGCTCTGTTACTCAGGCTGGAGTACAGTGGCACAATCATGGTTCATTGTAAACTCAGACTCCTGGGCTATAGAGATCCTCCTGCCTCAGAGTCTGGAGTAGCAAGGACTACAGGTGTGCAGTACTATGCTTAGCTAATTAAAAATTTTTTTTGTAGAGACAGGGTCTCACTATGTTGCAGGTTGGACTTGAACTCCTGGTCTCTAACTCCTGGGCTCAAGAAATCCTTCCACCTTGGCCTCTCAAGAAGCTAAGACTACAAATGCATGCTACCACACCCAGCTAATTTTTAAATTTTTTTGTAGAGACAGAGTCTTACTGTGTTGCTCAGGCTGCACTTGAACTCCTGGGCTCAAGTGATCCTCACCCTTGACTCCTGAAGTGCTGGGATTACAGGTGTGGGTCACCATGCGCAGCCTCAACGGCGTGTTTTCTCACAATGGATAGTTAACCATTTTTATTGGGAGTCAGTTCCTCAACAAAAGCCATCTTTCAGTACCTGTCTTACATAGCCAAATACTGGAGGGTCAGCCAATCTTTCAAAGCTGACAGATTTCAGGCTTGCAATCTGTCAGAGGGCAATGAGAGGGCCACAAGGGAGATTCTCCAGGAGGAATCTGCTGTCCCACCTTCTCTTGTAGGCAAACGGCCCATTAGCTCTTGCTGCTTATGGAAAAACTCCCATCATGACTGTCCCCAGTGAGTATCTTCTGGCTTCTGGTAGAATGAAGAGGTGTGAGTCCCACTGCAAAGCTACCCCACTGGAGCTGTCCGTGTGTCCCCTAGGTTTTCCCTGGCAGCTTTACTCTCCTCAGCACCAAAGCAGAGCCGAATGCTTGTACACACCAGGTGCTCAATAAATGTTTGTTTGCTCAACCCACTGGGTGACCACTATTAAAGTGGAGGAAGAAAACTAAGATTCTCTTTAGGAATGTCTGCACAGCCATCGGTACTGCTTTTACGGTGCACAGTGCAACTGAGGCAAATCATCTCCACTGTTCACAATGTTGACAGGACTAGTCAGGCACAAGCTGGCAGATCTGATTAAAGAGGAAAAGAACAATCGAGTTTATTGTAAGTCTCCTTCCTCGCCAGGATTTGCAGAGTGCCTTACCTGACACATGCAGGCTCTAGTACAGACTACCAACTAGTATGGTGAGGATCTGGCTGTCAAAACTCAAAAACTAGAAAAGGAAAAAGCAAAGAAAACAGCCAGAAATGACTAGATTTGGGTTCCCCAAATAACACACTGAAAGGTCCTTTATCCTCAGTGTTTGTGTCTGCTGAAGAAGCACTTACTGAGAGCTTCCTATGTCCACAGCTTCATGCCCTCTACGGCAGGAAGTGGGTGCTCCTCTCTGGGCCTTATCAGACCATTTATACCAACTAGTAGTAATGTCTGAGATCAAGAGACTGAGCCTCCAGCAAGGGCTGTTTTTAGGTTTTCATATGCAACCTTTGGCTTTTCAGGAATTGGTTCTATTTTCAGAATTAATCTGTTATATTGCAATAGGCATTTCTACTGGGCCCAGCACCATGACAGAGAATGCATGAGTGACTCCATATTGTTCCACTCCCGTAAGCACCACTACCCTAAATAGATGGCTCCAGAAAGAAGGCATGCTCTGTTCTTGACCACCACTGAAATGTTTACTGATGATTTTAGATGCCTTTTTAGATGCCTTTTATGTCACCAATATTTTCAAAACTATTATATTCAACCTATTCAAAAGGTATCCACTGATTAAGATAACTTATCTCTCAACACTTAGGAAATGAATCATTCCGGGTGTCAATAATGTCTTAGAAACAATGCAAACACTAAGTATACAAATACACTCCTGCACATCTTCCTGTCCACATATGGAGGGGTATTTCTGCATTTGACCTTCCCACTCCACTCTAGTCCTTTGACCCTAGCCGTTACACTTAGGGGACAGAGTCACGACAAGCATGAAACTTCCTTTTTTGTTGCTGTTGTCTGTTTGTTTGTTTGAGACAGGGTCTGGCTCTGTCGCCGAGGCTGGAGTGCAGTGGGGCAATCACAGCTCACTGCAGCCTTGAACTCCTGAGCTCAAGTGATTCCCCGACTTTAGCCGCCTGAGTAGCTAGAACCACAGGTGCACACCACCGCACCTGGCTAATTTTTAGAACTCTTTGTAGAGATGGGGTCTTACCATGTTGCCCAGGCTGGGCTTGAACTCCTGGGCTCAAGCGATCCACCCACCTTGGGCTTCCAAATTGCTGGGATTACCGTGCCTGGCTGAAACTTCTAAAACCATAGAATTCCACACAGAATTACATTAAGAATCTTTCTAATTTTTCACCTTTGTGGCTTTGTGATGTCAAATTGCCATGACTTGATATGCCAACATTTTCTACACTCATCATGTGGGGTAAAATAGTCACTATGAAATTGAATTTAGGCTCCCAGCACTTTGGGAGGCCAAGGCGAGTGGATCACTTGAGGTCAGAAGTTTGAGACCAGTCTGGCCAACATGAAGAAACCCTGTCTCTACTAAAAATACAAACATTAGCTGGGCATGGTGGTGAGTGCCTGTAATCCCAGCTACTCGGGAGGCTGAGGCAGGAGAATCACTTGAACTGGGAGGCAGAGGTTGCAGTGAGCCGAGATCGCGCCACTGCACTCCAGCCTGGGCAATGGAGGGAGACTCAGTCTCAAAAAAAAAAAAAAAAAAAGAAATTGAATTTATCATTTGGCTTTTGAGATGTATTTAATCTTTTCTTATAGCAAGGTGGTCAAATCCATTGATTGTCAAAAGCCAGGTAATCTTCAAAACGTCCAGAACTGCAGGACTCCATGCACACAGCACTGCGCATTTTCTATCATCATCTACCCTTTTCTCACCAGCTCACACACACTCATCTGGTCCCTGACTCTCGGCCATTACTGCTGAAAATCCAGAACTCACCACTATGAAAGATACTGCTTCCGGCAGCCACTGGTTTATGGGTGGGTTGGGGTGAGGGTGGAGCATAAATTGGAAAACCAGAAAGAAGTCTCCAGCTGGAGAAGAAATCAGCCAGGAAAGCGCTAGTGGTAGGAATAGACCATGTTCAATATGAAACCGTGCCATGATTTCCTGAATTTAGAGCAGCATTCTGCCCCTAATTCCCAAGTCTGCTAGCGCATTATGTTCATCCAACCTGCTTCCAGTTTTTATTTTTAAAACTATACAAATAGAATGGGCTAACTTAAAGCAATCAATTTCATCTGTAGTTCTTTTTTGGATCCTTTTTCCTCAAGAGACCCCAATTTCTTCCTGAAATGCTCTTAGCTGCATGTACCTCTCCCACTCACTGTGTCATCTCCTCTCCAAAGCATGGTCATTTTCTGAGAACAAGACTCTGAGCAGGGGGCTCTGAGACATCTTTCAACAGCAGCCCCGGCATGAAGCTCTAGCGGCTGTTGGCTCAGAAAAGGGTGGGTCAGGGTATGGTGGCATAGTCCTCCACTGACGCCTGGTGTGGGACAGCCGTGGAGGATGGGATACAGATTAGATGTGCCTCCCCTGTTCCCATGCTGCTCTGTACACCCCAGCCCAGCTCTGTTCTGCTGGGAACCTAGCATCCTTCACTTACTCTCTACTTCCTACTTCCCAGCTCCACAGACTACCACTGTCGGAGACAGAAGCATGCCTCTCCCTGAGCTGTGAGAAGGGAGAGAGGGTGGGTGCTTCTCAGCCCACTACAGCCCATGTTTCCTTTGAATGAACATGAATACCGCATGCCCTTATCCCCACCTCCTTTCTGACTCCCTGTGCAGAGAGGACATCTTCCTAGACAGGATCCCAAGCCAAGATCGAGCCGTCGTCTCTGTAGAGTACAGAAGCTCCTCAACTTATGATGGGGTTATGTCCACATAACCCCATCATAAGTTGAAAATATCATCAGTCAAAAATGCATTTAGTAAACCTAACCTACCAAACACCATTTAGCTTGCCTTAAACGTGCTCAGAGCACTTACATTAGCCTACAGTGGGGCAAAATCATCTCACACAAAGCCTACTTTATAATGAAGTATTGAATACTTTACACAGATGGACATTTTGTAGACATGATGGGATGTGAAAACATAAAATATACTATCCAAAAATCACTTGGCAACACAGTACACTGTGGAGGATGGGCTGTTTACCCTGGAGACCGTGTGGCTGACGGGGAACTGTGGCTTACTGCCACTGCCCAGCATTGCGAGAGAGCATTTTAGGCCATATCACCAGCCTGGGAAAAGATCAAAATTCAAAATTCATAGTACGGTTCCTACTGAATGCATTCCGCTTTTGCATCCTCATAGAGTCAAAAAATTGTAAGTTGAACCTGATTAGTCGGGGATCGTCTGTATTAGCAGCTAGCAGCTGTATTTAGAGTGCTCTGTTCCAGGCTAAGTACTTTACAATTATCTTTTCATTTCAGCCTCCCAAGAACCCCACAGGGTAGGCACGATCATTTTCCCTACTTTAAAAGAGAGCAAACAGAGCTTCAGAGAGAAAATTGCCCCAGAAAGCCCAGCTGGTAAGGGGCCAAGCTTGGGTGGAGCTTGGACAGTCTCGCGCCACTGCGGGAGTTCTCAACCGCTGCTCCATGAGGCTGTTTATTTTCTCCTTTCGATGGATATAAATCATATTAGAATATTGGTCTTTTTTCTTTCAGATCACACAAGCCAAATCTTCACCCAAATTATCTTTTTTTTTTTTTTTTTTTTTTTTGAGACAGAGTCTCGCTCTGTTGCCCAGGCTGGAGTGCCGTGGCGCAATCTTGGCTCACTGCAATCTCCACCTTCTGGATTCAAGCAATTCTCCTGCCTCAGCCTCCTGAGTAGCTGGGATTACAGGCACGTGCCATGTTGGTCAGGCTGGTCTCAAACTCCTGACCTCGTGATCCACCCAACTCGGCCCCCCAAAGTGCTGGGATTACAGGCGTGAGCCACCACACCTGGCCCCAAATTGTATTTCTTAGGGGAACATTGCACTTGTGTTCTTTTAACCACCCTCTGCACTCCTTCCCTCTCCCAGTCAATCCAATGAAA
The DNA here is from genome assembly GCF_029289425.2 of Pan paniscus. Classification (NCBI taxonomy): domain Eukaryota; kingdom Metazoa; phylum Chordata; class Mammalia; order Primates; family Hominidae; genus Pan; species Pan paniscus. The sequence continues at coordinate 34,163,051 of NC_073255.2, read as the reverse complement.
AATCACTGTTCATAATCTCCTGATTTTGAAGGGAAGAACTGATTCTCCGACAAGGGGTAGTGTTTGCTTCTCCCAGGGGTCTCTTCCATGCCAGGGTGTTGACCTCTACCAACCACACTACTTCAATTCCGTTTCCTCTGGCTTCAGGTTCAGTCAATGGAAGGCGGGGCAGGAAAGAGGGGGTGGCGGGAGAGATGCCGGAGGTACTGCTCTCTCCTTGCTCCAGTGCTGCAGTTCAGGCAGCAGACTGGACCCCCTACAGCCACCACTGTCCCAGTTCCTCTTCTGTGGCTCTAGCCGTCCCCAGGCTCCAGTAACACAATTTCCTCTTGTTGCCCCCTCCAGACCCGGGGTTGGGAATGGCTTCCCACTCTTGGCCACTCCCAGATGCTTCAGACTCTCTTAGTTCTCTCCATTAACTGCTCTTCAACATCCCAGCTGAGTGTGCCTTCTGTCCCCACAGGGCCTTGACAGATGTCCTCCGTCACCCCCTAGACCATAGCAAAGGCTAAGACAAGACCTGAGTATGATTAAGATAATTTATTTTTTGTAGTGATCTGACTTGCTTTTTATAAACTGGAGTCATATACGTTGCCCAAAAGGAGAGGGAACTTGGACATCCTTCTACATTTTCCATAACTCTGTCTCTGTTCCACATGGCAGTGTAGGGAGAATTTCAGGCCCACAAGCAAATTCACTCCCCACTGCGATGTTTAAATGGGTTAAATTTAGAGTATGAATAAACATTGATCCTTGCTACGTACTACCTAATTTCACATCTGTAATAAACTTCCCATGCTATACCATACACCTTTAAATGGACTCACTGTATGCAACGGGACTTTCGTCTGAGCCTCTACTTTTTCTAAAAATAAAAGCAATAACACCACCAACACTCTCCCCTTTCCTTTTCTGTGATGTATTCTGAGCACAAGCAAGGCCTCAAAGTTAAGGGGTTGTTTTCCTTTTCTTCATATAATACGCCTGCACAAAGCTGCAATTATGGGATTTCTAAGAATTTCAATGATATGTTCTTGATGCTAAATTATTACTTTGTTTTTCTAAAACACACACTTATACACAACATCCAAGAACATGAATTTGTCTCTGGAAGGTCAATCAGAGGCCAAATTTACTTTCAAAAGACAAGATTCAGCAAGGCCACCTTCATGAATTCTTCATTAATTGCAATAAATAAATAAAAACCATCTAAGCAGGGGACTCTCTTTTTCCTACGTTGTCCAACTGTGTAAGGTTCTCAGAGTGGTAACAATTCCCAACTGTACTCACAAAGAAATGACCCAATCTGACCCCGTGCACTGGGATGAAGGTCAACGGTGCAATATCGTAATCATCTTATACACCCAGAGCCCAGTAGGAAAGCACTTTACTACAAACCACTATGTTGAATGAGGCCACTGTTATTTTACAAAGAGACTGGGAAACATAATACATTTCAAGATGACTTTAGGATATGAACATACACTGAGGTGGAACACATTATTTCAATAAGAAATGGGTTACATCAGTAAATGTGATTAAATACATAAAATCCTATTACAACAACCTGACCAGCTGTTGACCTAGGTACTTTGAGAAATAGGGAAATATAGAAGATGATTCTTACCTTCAAGGAGTTTATAGTCTGGCCAGGTTAGAGCATAAAAAGAGAATTAACAAGCACATGAAAATAGGTACTGAAAGGTGAGATATGAATAGTCCAGACAGTGAGAGCTCTGGGAGTTCAGAAAAGTGAGAAACCACAGAAAACTGTCATCTAGATTCCTCAAGAAAAATATTTCTTCTCTGAAAAGCAACAGTCCCTGTTTTAAGAGTTATAAGAGGAAACTTTAAATGACCTAATTCAAACATGTTTTCTTTATTGTAGAGATTTGCCGACTAAACAATATAATATTAAAACGCTTTAGGATCATCCAAACAATGATAAAAATGCACTTATTTCTTAATCTGTTTCTGCAGTTTACAGACACACTATACATTAATTATTACTGAACTGGCAGGAAGTACACACGACTCGAGAATAGCTGGCTTTCAGAGAGTGAGGGCGGTGAAATTATATTCTTTCCTCACCACTTTTCTATTGATCTTCTTACAGCAATTTCAGAAATGCTGCAAACAAATAATTTACATCTGTTAAGAAAAGACAGGCCCAGAGAAGATAGGTGATCAAAAAACGAGAAAAATCTCTGGTTGGCCCATGTTCTATTATGAAGGGCACACTGTCCCAATTGCTGACTTTTTTTTTTTTTTTTTTTTTTTTTTTTTGCCTTATCTGAAGGTTTAAAGCTAGTGTGGAAGGTAAGGAGGAGTTAAACTCTTCCTGTCTGTTTGCTGTCAACACTCATAATTTGCCAGCCATACTACTATTTCATTTCACTGTAATGCACAGCAAATCGTGATCAAGCTCAGTAGAAACAGAAGCCATTCTTGGGTTGGGCCAATGATCTTCAAAGTGCAGAGGAGGGAGTCTCTTTTTCCTCCTCCTTTTCCCTTCCAGTCTATCTGCTGTCCCATTCATTTTGACTTACTTGGAACTGAAAAAGCAACATTTTTCAGTCTGCAAAGAATAACCCCAGACAGTTGTGAAACTGCTAAAAGGATTCCATGTGGCCCTTTTAAGTATGAGCATGATTCTTCAGGTAGTTCATAATCAGTTAATGGTGCCCCAAATGATTTTTAGCTGTCATAAGCACCATGACTGTTTTCTGAAGAATTTAGAGATGTTTCTTCAGAAATGACAGCAGTTATTGCAAAACTTTTCTTTTCATCAACAGATGGTGGAATTTCTTTTTTTAACTTCCAATTATGAAAACATGTCTCGACTTGTTATTTTAGGCTATTGTAAGCATTTGACCTCCAGCATAAGGCACAAGGAGAAACAACCGTGTTTACCTGAGACTCGATTTATAAATTAGTATGTTGATTCAGGGTCTGGATTAGCCTTTTTCTGCTGTTTTTTTTTTTTTTTAAATTCAGCAATAGTGTGTAATTTAAAATGTCAGGAAATGGTAATAAAAGGGTGAAGGTTTTTTTCCTGCCTAGTAATTATGCTTGAGTATTAAAGTTATAATATACAAAATAAAAACTATGGTTATTTAGCATTTAAAAATTTTTTCTTCACACCATACTGTTGGTATAAAAGCCTCTTTTATACACATTTCTCTGATTATCTATCCACATGTGCATTCTCTATATAAATTCAGCCCAAGTTAAACTCTCAAAAGAAATGCTTTTGTTATATCTTCATCTCAGTCTTTTTTGGCCATTCATCGGCTTGAGACTAAGGGGAAAGAAAAAAAGACTTTGAACTAGAGTAAAATGAACTAGCCTGTACTCTTGTAAATCTAATCTAAAATGAGTGTGTACATTGGACAAGCAGTCTTGTCTAAAAAAGGAAGTGTTTGCCTAAGTTGAATAAAGAATGACCATGTAGAAAATACGATTCAGACTTCTCGGATTCCAGATCCAAGGAGGAGGGTCACTGTTACAAGGCCGAGCAGAAATGAAGACGCTGCCCAGGATGAACTCTCTTTAAAGACTCACAGGCTGGAGTCTCAAAGAACAAGCATTTTCATGGACACTAACTATCTCTGTGCCTATGGAGTATCTCAGCTTTCTGTTCAAAACGTCTATAGAATCCATGTCTGACAATCAAACATTATGCTTTGGAGAGGTTATTTTCTCTGAAGGTGCTGATTTTTTAAACTTTTTTTGTCTTACCCATTTTCTCTGGAAGGTTGAAAGAAGCACAAAGAAACAACATTCCGGCTACAAAATGAATAAAAAATAAGTGCAAAGACCAAACTGTTAAATTAACTTTAAACTTTACGATTCAAGGAAGAAATTTTAAATGTGTCAAGTTGTAGGCAGCATTTAAGGCCGTAAACTGGTTATTATCCTATAGCATTTATACGGCGCTCTAGGCTCCAGATGCTTCACAACCACTAATTACACACTTCTCTGGCTATCCCAATATGGGAGCACCGCGTCATTAACCACATTTTACAGGCAAAGAATCAGGACTTAAGTGGTGGGCCTCAAGTTACAGACTCAACAGAAGGTAAAAAGAAGGAATCGGATACTTAGAGTCTCCAGTCCAAGCAGACATCTTGCTTAGGCTTATCTTAAAAATGGAAAAGAATTAAATATCGCTCCAGATATAAAATATTTTATCTCAACAGTGAGAAAACTAGAAGTTTCGGCACTCTCCAGAAGCAAAACCGAAGTCCCTGAAGCTGATCCACAGCAATGGCCCTCAATAGCAGACATCAGAGTCCCCTGGAGGGATTAGCAAAACACAAACTCCTGAGCCTTATCTCCAACTTTTCTGGTTCAAACAGTCTGGGATGGGGCCTGAGAATTTGCATGTTTAAAAAGTTCCCAAGGGATGCTTATGTCAGTGGTCTGGGGAGCTCACTTCTGTGAAACCGACCTTCTACTTCACCTCAAAGCCCTTTATCATACACCTCAGGATCATCCCTCTCTCCAGCATTATCTCCACACTGGTGCTTCCCTTCCTGTTGGCTTTGCTTTCCAGCTTCCTCATCCCTGACTTAAGTCAGATGTCCTATAGGCAGAAATGAGGCCATGTAGCAAGGTGATTAATAGCCTTGGTTCTCAGATATATCAGGTTGCCTCCATTCATCTGAAGTTTAAGTACTTCCACTGCTATACTTGTAAAATGGGATAGAATAACATCTATCCTATAGGATTAATTTAAGGGTTAATTGAGGTAACCCATTAAAGCACTGGATACCTAGCATGGAATAAGAGCTCATTCATAATTATTATTATCAGTACATATTCATCCAACAAGCATTTGTGGAACACCTACTATACTCTATGAAGGATCGTGGAGGTAGAATGACAAGTCTGATCCCTGCTCTCAAGGAGCTCAATATCTAATTTTTGAGCTAGATGGGGTCCTCAGAGTCATCTATGATATTACACTACATGGACACTACAAAGACGAGACCATTAGTAGGAAAAGACAAAACAAACCAAATTAGACAAAGCAACAACAAAAACCTTTCTTCAAATGAAAGCTTAGGCAGAAGACCAATAGGTAAGTATGGAGCTGCTCTGGTGAACAGGGACAAGGGAGGACAGGATGTCTCTCCACATCTCCATCCTGCCTCTCCCCAGGCTTCCATGGAATGCAGCTCTTTAGAAAATCAAAGAATTGGCCAGGCGCAGTGGCTGACACCTGTAATCCCAACACTTTGGGAAGCCAAGGCAGGCGGATCACAAGGTCAGGAGATCAAGACCAGCCTGGCCAACATGGTGAAATCCCGTCTCTACTAAAAATACAAAAATTAGCTGGACATGGTGGCACTCGCCTGTAGTCCCAGCTACTCGGGAGGCTGAGGCAGGAGAATCGCTTTAACCCAGGAAGCGGAGGTTGCAGTGATTCGAGATTGCGCCACTGCACTCCAGCCTGGCGACAGAGTGAGACTCCGTCTCAAAAAAAAAAAATAAATAAATAAATAAAAAATAAACAAACAAACAAACAATAATTTCTCTAAAATCGATGAAGCTAAGACCCAAAGAGGTGACGTGACTTGCATATAGGACACACAGCCAACTATAGTGGGAAAGACGGGATAAGATTAGGAGAAAGTATCTTAGAATCACGTGCTGGGAATGACCTTACAGATGATTTAAAGTTGATCCAATGTTCTCATGTTATAGAGAAGGACACAGAGGTCTCAGAGTCTATTTAGAAGCAGATCATGAAAATATGGTCCAGTTTTCCTAACTCCTAATTCAAGTTTTTTTCAGCTACATCTCTTCTCACTTCAGTTCCTGCAAACATACTCCAAGATGGAGCATTTCCCCTAAAGAAAATGGGCGGCTCTTCACCATTCAATGGTGCCAGGTGCAGTGTCCTGGGAAGGAAACATTTTTCAGACCAGCCGTAAGTGAGCAATTCAGGGTGTTTTCCTTTAAAAGCCACACCCACTCCTGCAACTGCATAGGCTGAGTTAGCAGCTTTGCAAAGATATTAGCACCTCACTGGTTGTATTATGTTTCAAAGTATAACCCTTCTCAGAGGTACTCCCATTTTAATAAGATTCACTTAAAGACTGAAAGTAACATTTGAAAGAACTTTGTGAGGCTCAGAACCAGGAGAACATCAAAGAAGGCCTGAGACAACTGGCTGCCTTTCATAGTATGGTGCTGATGGAGGTCAAAAAGAGCGCTCAATTCCTTTTCCAGCTGCCATTGGCTTTCCTGCTAAGGAGGAGTGCCTTTGGATTGCCAAGGACAAAACAAAGAAAGCAGACCCCAAGGCGTGATGAATGGGTAGGACGAAAACATCTACTGCTCCAAATGAATTCAAATCTCACATCTGGGCAAACTGTGTCATGGGCTTAGAGGAAAATCAAATGACATGGCCAACCCGCTGGGAGAGTCTGTTGAGGAAGACATGATCCATCAGAGCAGGACAGAATCAAGGAATTAGGCAAATGCCTACAATTTTTAAAAGGGAGAAAGGGAGAATTCTCAAAGGTACAGGTGGCTCAGCTAGAAATTGATCCCAGAAATAATAATGGATAGACTGTAAAGGGAGTCAAAAATAGTGGTGCCCTAGGAGCCAACCCAATCCACAAACCTGAGAGATCAGAGAAAATGAAGCAGACAAGGGGGACTTCAGCAAAGCATTTTAGACACAGAGACAGGTAGATCAATAACTTGATGATTGACAATTATAGAGTTACAAAGGGCATGCATTAGTTGATAGGAAAGTATTTCTTGTTCTTATTCCAGGGAATATTTAATCAAAAGCAGGGAGCATTCTTATCAAAACTATCCATGTACAGTGGATCAAATTAAACTTCCCTATATTTACAAGAAATAAACCCTTTACTCTTTCTAGAATAAATGCCCAGAAGCTTGGATTACCACCTGCAGGGGGTGGTTAATATATTAGACAGCAAAATGTGGATTTAAAAAGACCTGAATAGCTTGGCACCAAATTCAATAAAATTTTCAGTTGAGAGATAGATGTAACTTTCTGTCAAAAATTAAAAAAAAAAAAAAAGTCACAGCTGATGTTAGAAGACACGATCTAGCAGGGGTACATATGGTACAGATGCAGAGATTGTCAACAGTGTCACTCTAATAGTAATGAAATGGCTTTGCAAAAATTCTATCAGTGAGAAAAATTGTAACAGCTGAACTAACCCAACCCCTATCTTGCCTTTCCCTAAATTATTCCTGGGCTTTTGGGCCAAGCGAGAGACATTTAGGCTATGGTTTAAATGATAAAAGGTCTCCCTCAAAATTCAATCACTTTTATAAAGCTAGTGGGAGGCCATCAGGCTGTGTGGAGGAGAGATGCATGCGTGCTGCTAAGGTACAGGTGTAAACGATTATCAGCCATGATTCCAGAAGTTGTAAGATACGCAACTTCAACTACTCCTGCAAATAGCATCACTATTGTAGAACCTAAGATGGGCCTTTTGAGATATCTTTTCAAGTGTTTTGAATGTCTTGACACTTATGGCTCCAATGGACCCACCAACCCCACTCCTGTGCCCACCCCCGACCTCCCAAAAGTGATTCAACCCACAGGAGGACAGCTTCAACCCCCTATAACTTTTTTTTTCTTTTTTTTGGTTTTGTTTTGTTTTTTTGAGACGGAGTCTCGCTCTGTCGCCCAGGCTGGAGTGCAGTGGCACAATCTCTGCTCACTGCAAGCTCCGCCTCCCGGGTTCACACCATTCTCCTGCCTCAGCCTCCCCAGTAGCTGGGACCACAGGCGCCTGCCACCACGCCCGGCTATTTTTTCTGTATTTTTAGTAGAAACGGGGTTTCACCATGTTAGCCAGGATGGTCTTGATCTCCTGACCTCGTGATCCGCCCGCCTCGGCCTCCCAAAGTGCTGGAATTACAGGTGTGAGCCACCGCGCCCGGCCTCAACCCCCTAAAATTTAATCTCTGCCCCAACCAATCAGCAGCAAGCCCAGCCACCCCACCCTTTCCCCTAAACTGCCTTTGAAAAACCCCTAACTCAGGAAGTTTAATGAGATGATTTAAGTATGAACTCCATCTCCCACATGGCGAGGCGGCCTCATGTCTATTAAGCACTTTATTTACTACAATGCTGTGGTCTTTCTTTATGTAGCAGGCAGGAAGAATCCCTCAGGCTGTTCCAGTAAAGTATGACAAAGCTACCAAAAACTCTGTAATCTTAGGCTGTGGTAGCAGAATAATGAGGTGGCCGTCTGCTTTGGTCAGACTACCTGGAGTGTAGTTCTGGGATTGGAATACGTCTGGAGGAGAGGATTCAAAACCTCATCATGTAAGACACAGCTGAAGAAAGTTGACTGAGCAATGTCTCTGAGTGAGCAGGGTGTCCATCTTCAAACATCTGAAAGGTCAGATGTTGATGTGCTCTGCGAAATCCAAGGCTGCAGAGAAAGAGAACCAGTGCCAATACAAGCAAGCACTTTCTTTTTTTGTTGGGGGGGAACGGGGGGACGGATTCTCACTCTCTGGCCAGGCTGGAGTGCAGTGGCACGATCTTGGCTCAACTGCGACCTCCGCCTCCCAGGTTCAAGCATTTCTCCTGCCTCAGCCTCCCAAGTAGCTGAGACTACAGGTGCATGCCATCACACCCAGCTAATTTTTGTATTTTTAGTAGAGATGGAGTTTCAACATGTTGGCCAGGATGGTCTCGATCTCTTGACCTCGTGATCCTTGGCCTCCCGAAGTGCTGGGATTATAGGCATGAGCCACCGCACCCAGCCACAAGGAAGCACACTAGTGGTCTCCAAAAGTTGCTTCAGGAGGTAGGTCATTCCCCATTACAAGAAGCTGTTAGGCATGGCTACACAGTGCTTCCCAAATCGAGGCGTGTCTATCCTCTAACTCTAGGCCGTCCCTGACTAGGAATAGTGTTGACCTGACTATATTTGCAGTAAATAATTCCTTTGTGGAATAAAGACCTAGGACTTCATATGACCAGCTGAAAGAGCTACTTCTATGAGCCACAGAACCGTATTGAAATCCTAATAAAGTCAGTGTAATGATATGTTGGCATTATAGAGAGCTTTCATCTATGGAGCTCAGGGCATTTTCACACCAATTATTGCTTTTTATCTTCACAATACTCCTACTAGGTGAGGAGGAGGAGGAGTAGGAAGAGGAGGAGGAGAAAGAGAAGTTTTATTTTGCCCATTTTGTAGCTGGAGAAGCTTGGGGAGATTTGGCAAAGGCTGTTCCATTATCACAGGGTTGTGGGGTTCAGAATTTGTAACCTGGTTCTTTACCAATCTCTATTGTCATGGGTTAAAGCCACATCCCACCTTTCTGCAGGACACTGCCCCTGCTACAAAGCATTTGAAAGCAACCATAATCAAGGACTGAGCCCACACATTTCGTTCCAGGGAAGGCAGAGACCTGCTGGTGGAGACAAACAGAGCCTTTAGGAAACGATGTGAGAAAAGCCATTTGGCCCCTAGGAGTGGTGACTGACAAGCAAAGCCAGTTTGAATAGCCCTTTACCTCATATTACTTCATTTTCCTCAATTATCTGAGGGGTTGATAATTCTCTGGGATGGGAAGCAGATCCAAAATGGCTTTTAACAACACATGAAAATATCCAAGGGCTAAGAGCACTCTATTTTATGTTTCTATTATGGTATTTAACACAGTATGCCTTAAATTAGATTGGCAAATGTCTCTCTGACTAATCCATAAGATCTGCAAAGGAGGTGTTAAACCTTCCTTGTCTGTCAGAAGGTATAGAAAAGTGGGTTTGGCTGGGCGCGGTGGCTCACGCCTGTATCCCAGCACTTTGGGAGGCTGAGGCGGGCAGATCACATGAGGTCAGGAGTTCGAGACCAGCCTGACCAACATGGAGAAACCCCGTCTCTATTAAAAATACAAAATTAGCTTGGCGTGGTGGTGCATGCCTGTAATCCCAGCTACTCGGGAGGCTGAGGCAGGAGAATTACTTGAACCCGGGAGGCGGAGGTTGTGGTGAGCCGAGATTGTGCCATTGCACTCCAGCCTGGGCAAGAAGAGCGAAACTCCATCTCAAAAAAAAAAAAAAGAAAGAAAGAAAGAAAAGAAAAGACGGTTCAAGCACTGTCCCTGAAATTAGATTGCTGGAGTTCAAATCCCAGCTCTACTACTTATGAGCTGGGTGACCTTGGGCAAGTGGGTCACCTGCTCTGTGCCTGGCTTCCTCATCTATAAAACGAGGATCATAGAGGTATATCCTCCCTCAGAGGATGGCTGTAAGGAATAGATCAGCTTACCTATTAGTGCCCGGTCCCCGGCATGTGCGTTCCATGTGAGTCTCCATTTTCACTCTATAGACTGCTGAGCACAGCAAGCTCTTAGCATGGTGGCTGAAACAAATCTATTCTCTACTCACCTGCAATAAGATCTTGGGTTGTCTGCACAAGAGGGACAATATTAGAAAAGCATGTATAAATGAAATGCACAGATAACCCAGAATCTCAATTTCTGAAAAAATTTTCAACTATTTTCTGTAATGAAGCTTTGCAATCAGAACTGCTAACAATCTGTAAGCATCTTCCCTAGACCGTTTTGTAAAATAAATAGTGAGGTTTTAAAGCGATCTCATTCTCAAGGAAGTTTTAAAAGGAGCCACTTCAGAATGTCCCATGAGGGAGAAATTTACCAATTGCTCCTAGTATTGGACCTCATTTTAAGTGACTCAGATTCTGGTGCCTGAGAATAAATCGAGATGGGACCCATGTGGTCTCTATGCCTGCAGCAGATTCACCTTTGCAAACAGGATATGAGGTGAAAGGAAGAAAGAACATGTGAGAAGACTGGAAAGAATGGACCAGGTGACCACCACCTGACAGAAAAAGATGTTCCCTCATCCTGGAAGGAGTGCCAGGAGAAAGAGAAAGAAAGCATGCAAGGACAGAACCCCAGGGAAATAGGCATCTAGTGTGGGTGACGAGACAGTTTGATAACAAGATTTGCGAACAGTCATTAATATTACTACTATTCCAGTTAGCATCTGGGATCCAACTAGCTGTTAGATGTGAGTGAGGAACGATGCCATATCCTAGAAATTGCTCTGTTGGTTTTGATGTTTCTTTCATATTTACTCGGCTTTCTCTCTTTCCATAAAGAGAATTTTTTATAATAAAGTTGCAGAAAATGTGTGATCACAAATCTGTGGGGAGGCCATCAAAAAGCCACCTTGGCAAACCTTTGCAAGGATGCCCTTGTTATTCAGACCTGCAGGGCTCTGTCAACCTGATTAGCACCCCCCTGCAGGGGGTGAGGGGGTGACAAATGGATATCTTCCCTTGAGACAGAGACTGCAAAAATTAGAAGCCACAGTTTGGTGGCTCTGGGACCCAATTCTCCTGTGTCTCAAGTTCATGTTGTCACTCGGCATGGTGGTTAAGAGCTCTGCTCTGGTCTGACAGACGACATGTGGTTCTAATCTAGTTCTGCCACTTTCTGGTTTTGACCCTGGGGAAATGCTTTCACTTCTCTAAACCTCTGTCGCTTCCTCTTTAATAGAGAAATCTATTGGACCCACTCCTCAGGGAGACTGGAAGGATTCAGTGAGCTGATGTAAGTGCTGAGCAGAGTTCCTCACTGAATACTGATGACCAGCATCCTACTCATCAATTCCCCACTTTACACATATTTTTCTCTAGTAAAGAGTCACGAAAATGCAGAAATAACCAAAAGCCAGGGCCAGTGAGGTCGGGGAGGGGAAGGGGCACAAAGGCACTGGTCACGACAACACTGGCTCGTTCACTGTGAAAAAGCTAGATGTGACGAACGGTTTGGTGCCACTCGGTTCCAGAGTAAACAAATGCCCAGATGAGCCACGGCCCTGTAAGAAAATCCCAACACTGCAATATTGTGAACAGACAGCCTCAGGCACCCATGGGAGTGAAGAGAAATGCTGGAAATAAAGTAGCTTTGTGGAAATGGAGGCCAACTCGGGAGTGCTAATCTGACAGCGAAATCTCATGCTAACCGAGTGTTATCTTTTATCAAAAGAGCTCCTGGACCCTTTGACCTTATATCAAATATAAATCAACAATTTTGGCAGCTGCATTGTATCTGAACGGTGTCCACAGGATGTTAAACTAAAGGACATCTGGGAAAGCACCATGCACCATGCCTGGCTCCAGAGAATAAAAAGCACACTTTGGTGCTAGTATAAAAATAAGGTGATAGTTGACTTTCTGCACCAATCATGAAGGTGCTGAGCTGATTTGCACCCACAACTTTTTTCTCCTCCTCCTCCCCTCAACATGTAGAAATCACTCAACCTCAACTCGCTTGGAGCCTAGTACTTAAAGCGATCTGTGTTATTTTTGTTAACAAAGACGTGCTGAGAACTGATGCTTGAATCTTTTTCTTTTTGTGATGATTCCATCAAAATGTTTCATGCAGGAAGACCTTTACAAAACTCCCAAGAAGTACATAAGAGTTTATGGTAGAAAATGGCTTTTAAATGTGCAAATTTCACACACATAGTTGCATGTTTATGCACGAAACCATGTCCTACAGAAGCATCCCGTTTCTCCCTCAGTTCCCGTCTTAGCCTCTGCCCTGTGTCTGAGGGGAGGGGCTGCCTCCCAACTGGACAAAGAGTGGAGAACAAGTCAGCTTGCGGTGTGCACTACTCTGGGGCTTGTATTAAGGAAACTGGAGCTTCCAGGAGCTATAAGCACCCCTGCACAGCCCTGCCAGCCATAAGAGTCAAGCTAAACAAATTTACAAGGAAATTAAATTTTTCCTTTCTATTTCATGGGAAGATGAGATTCTTCTCTATTGTTAGGCCCAAACTATAATGTTCCTTGCAGCTTTCATTTAAAGGTAATAGCTATTTGTTACTGTGCAGAATCTGTTAATTTAGGATTATAAATTAGATACAAGGTGGTTCACTGAACTAGTACAAGTTTCTTGGCTTAATCAATTTGCTAATGCCAAGGTAAAAAAAAAAAAAAAAAAAAAAAAATCAAATAACTGCAGCAAAAGTTACCAGGAAAAAAATGACTGTGACTGGCTCAGGGAGCTACCTGAGGTGCAATAAGAGCCTGTGAAGAAGTGTCTCTTTTAGGGCTCTGACCTTGCCCTTGTCTCTTCTCACTCTACATCCTCCCAGGACAGGCTCATCAGCCCCCTCAGGCCTGGATGAATTCCACATGGCTTCTCCATTCCAGACCTCTCTAGAACCCTCTGGGAAAGGAGTCGACAAACTTCCTGAAAAGGGCTGGAGAGAAAATATTTTAGGCTTTGCGGGCCACCTAGTCTCTGTCGCACCTATTCAACTCTGTCCTTATTGTGTGGAAGTAGCTAGAGACAATATGTAAGCCAATTAATTTGGCTGGGTTCCAATAAAACTTTATTTGCAAAAACAAGTGGAGGCCAGGAGTTGGTCTGTGCAGCCATAGTTTACTGATCCTTGCCCCAAGATCCAACTGCCTACTAGACATTTCCACCTGAAAAATTCCACAGCTGCCTCAAAACCCAACATTTCAAGGCTAGACATATTCTCTTTAACCCCTAGTCTTCTGTAAACACAGCAACACTCACGTACCCAGGGCTAACACTGGGGCATCATCTACATTCTCCACCCTGGCATCCCACAGTCAAGTACCACACATCTGTTTTTTGTTTGTTTTTGTTTTTTTGAGACAGGGTCTCGTTCTGCTGCCCAGGCTGGAGTGCAGTGGCACTATCTTGGCTTACTGCAACCTCTGCCTCCTGGGCTCAAGCCATCCTCCCTCCTCAGCCTCCCACGTAACATGTACAAAAACACCACCACACTGGGCTAATGTTTGTATGTTTTGTAGAGACAGGCCTTCTCCATGTTGTCCAGACTGGTCTCGAATTCCTGAGCTCAAGTGATCCACCCGCCTCAGCCTCATATCTCATATGTCCCACTTCAATTATATGTTCCCTGAGTGCAGGGACCATGTCTTGCCTATGTTTCTAATGATCTCTCCCTCCTATTGTCTAGTTTAATGTCTGGCATACGAAAGAGGTGCTAAAAACGTTTGATGAATGAATGAATGAACTGTTTTAGCAACTCTGGGGCAGTGCTTCTGAAACTTCGATATGCATGTATATCACCTGGAGACTTTGCTAAATGCAGATTCTGATTCAGTAGGTCTGGGCAGGGCCTGAAATCCTGCATCTCTACTAAGTCCCCAGGATACTGAATGCTTTTGGTCCATGGACCACACTTTGCACATCGAGGATCTGGGAAATATCCTTTGGTCCCAAAGTGCCTAAACACAAAGAGATTCTTCCCCGATTCTGACGCATATGTTGATTTTTTTTCCACAGTCATCATTACTTGTACCAATTTAAAACTCCAGAGAAATTAATAAAATAGTTTATGGCATCAAGTGACTTTTAAATTTGCAGAGTTTACACATATTTCCATTTCTGTGCCTCGGACTATTTGCTGCTTCAATTACTTCCTCCTTCCCTATCTACTTCTATCCCTCGGTGCCCACTTAATTTAATTTAAACATAACTGTGCTCATTATCTGTGTAGCAGTCCTTCTACAGATGCTCTGCCAATGCAAGACTTCCTTATCAAGATGTGTTACTTATCATGATTGTGCAAAATGTCTTAAGCAAATTATTATTGTTCAGAAATTCAAAAGAACAATTTGTCTTCCCAGAACTCTAGTACAATGACTAAATCGAAACCTATTTTCAAGCTACCTACACCCCTTTTTGTAGCAATAAAACATTTTTTTTTATCAGCAGAGCAAATAATTGCTTACAGAGTTCCAGGGACCACATGATTCCCCCGCTACCACACACCCTCCAAAAAAGGAGACTATACCACGGTTATGCGGACAGACTCCATACTCTAGAAAGCTGAGCTATTTCTTTGGCAAATTAGAAGTATAATCCCAACATTGTGGCAAAAAAAAAAAAAATCACACATCTTTGTATGAATTCAGTAAATGCTCATGTCACATTGGGGCAGCAGCTCTAGCTACATTCAACTGTAGCTGAAAACTGGCTTTTAGTATAAGCCATGGATCCATAACACATAGGCTAGTTTACAACAAGTAATTTCAGCATTTTTGGATAATTACATTCCCTCCGACAATTTCTAAGGAACCTGCATGATACTGAATTGTGTCAGAAAATAGGTGCTACAGTGAATATGTGGTTCTAATCAGGCTTTTTTACTATGGAATTATAGTAAAATGCACTATAATCAACTCATATAAATTGCTCTGTGCCTATACTTATCTCTAATGAAGGGAAGCAAATTGCCTTACCTGAAATTATAAAAGAAAATGATTACAAAGGTATGGAAGTTTATAGGCATCTTATAAGACCTGATTTTATTATGCATTATATAGATGGCAAAAAATTTCTATTTATCCAGAATCTAAATGACCAGGGGGCTCAAATAAAATGTGTTTCATGGGAATTTGTTTTTATGTGCTGAATTGCAAGATCCTGAAGGGTCTTTAAGATCATCAAAGAAACATGAATGCTCACACAACTTTAGAGCTGTAAGAGGTGTGGAGTTCACATGGCCCAACCTGTCCATTTGACAGCTGCGTGCTGAGCCCAGGGGAGAGCATGGCTTGCCCAATGAATTTGTGACAAAGCGAGACCTAGATTTCAGTTTCCCTCATACCCCACAAATGGTCTTTGTGCTCTACTAGGTGAATGGTATTAAATACCACAGTCTTTTGCGTATTCTAATTCTTAGAAATTTCCTAATTTATGCATGGTCCACCCTTGCTAAAATTTCAACATACACCATGATATCTTAGAGCTCCCTTCCCACTTAATCTTCTCTCTTAGCATTTTCACGATTTAAAAAAATCATCTGTATTCCCCATTAGCAGGCAAGATTCCTAAGGACAAGTAACTTTTTTTCTTTTATTCACTGCTGAATCACCTAGAACAGTACCCAGCACAAAGTGAGAGGTTGAGAAATAGTTGTTGAATGAAAAAAAAAATGAATCGTTTATGATAATCCTCAAACCTATCACTGCATTATCAGAATACCCCATTTTTTATGTCATCTATTTGACACTTTTCCAGAACTTCTGATGTGCCAGGCATTTTACAAGGCTGAGGTGAACCACAGAGTAATAGGCTTATTTTATTCATTCAGGGAGCTTAATTTAAGGTGATCCTATTATTGTAACCTCCTAATGCAATGTCATCTCTTATCAGCTTAATTCTGCAGACTGTAGCTACGTATTACTCCCTGAAGGAATTATTTTCACCTTCAACCTGAAGTTAGGACTCATGATTCAGCAATCTGCTTTCTGGGATCATACAAGGGAAATTGCAATCTTTGTGCTAGCTTGCCAAAGCTGAGAAAGATGGAGCAGATCAAAACAAGCAGGATTTGCCAGGCAATTTTGACATATTCTTCCTCTCACATATAACCATCACAAAGTAATGCATTTCATAATGAGAAGATCCTTGCACTAGAAGCATACATAGTATCACGTGTCTCATCTTCTTGTTTCTCAGGTAATCCACAAAACAGAAATAAATATATCGCTTTGTTTCCCAGAAATATGAAAAAAATAATAATTTCATAAGAATTCAGGATATTATACAATATTTTCATAATTGAATACTAAATTACAGTAAGGTTAACTCTTCTACATTGAGGATGCTGATATTTTACAGTGGAATTAGTTCTGAGGGATTTGGTGGCACTTGGAATTCTCTTGCCCACATAAACCCAAGATGTCATTTTAATCAAGTGGCAGCTTGATTAAATATAACAATTATATATATATATAAAACAAATATATAATTAAATATAAATAAACAGCTTATAAGACGCTAGAAAAATAAACAGCAGTAAAGGCTCAATTATTCACCCTTCAGCGGAAATGCAAGTAATTTTTTAAAAACTGTTTCCATTTCACTTTGGATCCCTACCTATCCTCCTCAGTTCATCTTAAATGGTCATCTTGAATGCTCTGCCTCCCTGCTCAGTGAACTCTCACTTCTTGGAATTTTCAGTGAATTAATACCTTCTTTGAATATTTTTGTTGGTGGTGATGTTACTTTCTAATTCCTCTTCCAGGTTAAAATAGTTTTACACTTAATTTTATTTTTCATTGTGACAAAATACACACATCAAATTTATCATCTTAACTTTGAAGTGTACAGTTCAGTAGCGTTAGGTACATTGACATGGTTGTGAAACCAATCTTTAGAACTCTCCTCATCCTGCAAAACTGCAACAATGCCAATTAAACAACCAATCTCCATTCCTCCCTCACTCCAGCCTCTGAAAACCACCATTCCACTTCCTCTATTTGTGAATTTGACTACTCTAGGTACTTCATATAAGTGGAATCATATTGTTTGTTGTGACTGTCTTATTTTACTTAGCATAATGGCCTCAAGGTTCATCCATGTTGTGGCATGTATTAGAATATCCTTCCTTTTAAGGCTGAATAACATTCTATTGTATGTAGAATCCATATTTTGTTTGTTCAGTGGACACTGGAATTACTTCCACTTTTTGACTATTGTGAATAATGCTACTGTAGCATGGTGTACAAATATCTCTTGGAAATTTTGCCTTTAATTATTTTGGATAGGTACCCAGAAGTGGAATTTCTGCATCATATGGTCCCATGCTAATATCAACATTAGTGTATATACTGACAAGCACTAAGGACGGGAGATTTAAAAAGAGGCCACCAGGAATACACTGGGCAGAATGGTTCTAATCAAATAGGAATGGCACTCCCTAGACAGAGGCTGAGAGCCTGTGACTCCAAGGAGCTCTTGCATTGTGTACGATTTCTAAAAACGATGAACGCTCGTAGTAAGTTATTTCCATAAACCACCTTAAGACCCCCATCTCTGCTGTAGAGGAGATAAAGGGTATGAACACGAAGAGCCAGAGGGGAGAAGAAGGAGAAAACAAGAATCAAGGTATCAATGAGTCTCTTAGAGGAATTTTCCCAAGTGGACCATTGTAGGAATGAATGTTCTCGGGTTTAGGGAGCTTAATCTTTGCTTCCAGGGTTGGTCAAATACTGTAACTCTAAAGACAGCATTTCTCTAAATGAGATGCTTTCCTAGAGTGTGGCCCACCCTGGCAGGCAACAGATTGCTCAGCAGAGGACTGTAGAGAGTGTGGGGCCTCGGGTAGGGCCAGGGCTGCTTCTGCATTTTTCTGAGAGTGAGCTGACACCTCTGGGAACTCAATCAGGAAGATCATCTGCCTCACCTGCTCTGTGAAGATGTTCTCATTACTCCAGAGTTCCTCTATTTCAGGGGAATCCTCCCAGTTTGGGTTCATAGGGCCTTGACTATTTCTCCCCCAGTCCTCCTTAAAATGTGACCATTTGTTCCTGGGGAAAAACCTGAATGCAGGCATTAACCCAGGAATTCCACTTATCTCTGGAAGGCTGAGGAGGACTAGGCTGAGGGAAAAGCTTGGTTTTGGCATTGGGCGGGTCATGGGTGACTTGTGAGCTGGTTCAGTGAGGCTGGAAATCTACCAAAGAATTAAAGAATTGAGTGGACTGACAGGGATAGAGGAATACTGACAATATGTTTGGAAGAGAGTCTGATAAAAAAGAATACATGTAAAAGATAAAGTTCTGGAAATATAAGTTGTATGATTACCCAAGATTCAGGGAAACTACTGATAAATGCAGAGGCTTCCTATGGTCACACCATAGCCATCAGAATTCAATGTAGGGTCTAAGGAAAGAGTGCTTTGCATTCATGGAGACTGGAGTGTGGGGAGGCAAAAATGAATAAATAGCATATTCTGGTGGTATATTTTAAGCTGGTATTTTGCAAGTATAATAGGTTGTTTCTATTCCTGTAAGACTCCATTTGTTTTAAAATAATGCCATTATTTGGGAATAGTCTGAGTTTCTTAATACCTCAATTTCATCTTAATAAGTGACACCCTAGAAAAATGTATTCTTCAAGCAGGAGAAGCAAATTTTTTTCAGAGCTCCACTCTCTCTATGGCAGTAAGCAACATGTTGAAGAACATGTTCTTCTGCACGCTCATTATTATTTAGGTCACTTAGACTATTAATCCTTTTGAATCTCTGCTGTGTTACAATAAATCAGAAATCACATCGACATTGTGAGGTTGCTCTGACCTCTATAATAAAGTTAGCTTCTTTTCCCTTCTTCTGCCCCCAGACAAAATCTATGGCATGTGGTGACACACACTTTGGTCAGATTAATTCCTCTCCATTTTACCTACAGTTTGAAAGAGAAAATCACATTGTGCTTGATGAGTTTTGATCAACTGTTCAAAAAAACATATTTGGCAAGGTTCAGGGGAATGGAAATTAAGAAGCAAGGGAGGGAGAGAATGAGGTAGGAAGAAGCAGGAGGGATTGAGATGGTTTCTCAAGAGAACAGGTGGAGCAAAGCAGAAAAAAGTAGAAAAGATAAGCAAGAAAGAAGAGCATGAAGAAATGAGAAATGTAATGCCATTTCAAAAAACTGTTTCAAACCATTGAGAAGCATCAGGCAGTCATGATTCGACCACTGACAGCTCGCTTATATGTGACCAGTTACAGAGCTCTGATATGACAAATGAAGGATTTGTATTAATTTCCAGTACTGTAGTTGCCTCAAATCATACCCAAAATTTAAAAGAAGAGAACTAGAGAAGCATGGATACAGGAGTAAAAATGTCATCTAAATATTACCTGAATCATTTACCTAACTTGCCCTTGACATGTTCTTCTAGAATCTAAGTCACCCCCTCCTCCATTATTGAGGGTAAGACTCTTGATCTGTTTTCTTGCTTATTTATTTCAGGTGGGTGCTTAAAACAATGCCTGACACATGGCAGATGCTGAGTAAATACTCGTTGCCTAAATAGCCATTCAATCAGTGTTTATTATGAGATTCCTACATGCCAGCCCCTGGGCTTGGCACCAAAAAAATACAGATAAATTTAACACATGATTCCCCCTCTACAATGTGGTAGGGGAAGAGAGACAAGTGAAAGACCTTAGAAATATGAGAAGCAGCAGCAGATATATATGCTCAGCATAGAGATGCTGGAGCCACACTGCCTGTGTTTGAACCTGAATCTTATTAGTCCCTATCTGTGATGTCTTTGCAAGTTGCTTAGCCTCAATGTGCCTCAGTTTTCTCATCCGTGAAGTGGGGCTATGATCCTCACAGGGATACAGCCAGGATACGGGAGAAATATAAAGTACCTGGCACAAAGTAAGTGTCAGGAAGCGCAGTAGAGATTAAAAGGTTCTGTGAGAGGATTCAGAACAAAGAGTGAGGCATAAAGAAGGATCAGTTCTGGAGACAGAAGTGGGCACTGCCAGGAAAGACTCCAAGAGAACAGGTGGCCCTTGAACCTCTTAAGATGGATCACATTTGCCAGGTTGTCGGTGACAGGAAGGACAATGGAACGGTGTAAGTGAAAGCCAGGAGGCAGGGAGTCCCATCAACAGGTGACAAAGGCAGGGGCAGGGAGAATATGATGGAGGGACTGGATACAAGAGATGCTAACAAGGCTGAATCTACAATGAATCTACAAGGCTCGGAGGCTTATTAAGTGTGCAGTAGGAAGGGAAAACGTCTGTACTGAGGACAGACAGAAAAGCAGGTTATGGGGCTTTTTAAATTGCACATTAATGACTTGTTTTGTTATTTAAGAATTCTTTCAATAGTTTTCTTTTTAATAAACAAGTAATTATTTGGAGAATTTAGTCAATGTCATAAACTGAATGCTTGCATCCCCCTAAAATTCTTATGTTGAAATCCTAACCTCCAATGTGATGGTGTCAGAAGGAGGGGCTTTTGGGAGATGATTAGGTCATGAGGGTGGAGCCCCCAGAAATGGGATTAGTGCCATCATAGAAGAGACTCTGGAGAACCACCTTCCTCCTCCCACCATGTGAGGACACAGTGAGGACACAGGCCCTGTTTATGAATCAGGAAATGGGTTTTCACCGGACACCAAACCTGTAAGAAACAAATTTCTGTTGTTTATAAGCCACCCACTCTGTGATGTTTTTGTTATAGCAGCCCAAATGAACTAAGACAGTCATCTAATTTTTAAAATACCATTTTAGAATTTTATATCACCTTTCAAAACAAATATGTATTAAATACAGAAAATTTGGGAACTACTGTTGGGCACTAAGAATAAAACAACAATCACTCATAATCCCATTTACTGAAATAAGCACCCCGTTTCAATCTTTATCTTTTCCACTTCAATCTTTATCTTTTCCATTGTTTATATTTGTATACATTTTAATTGCAAATATGGGATCATATGGTATCCACTGTTTTGCAGCTTAATTTTTAAAAATTAAACATGAATGTGATTATATTCATTCAATATTCTACATGTTCAATTTTAATGGCTTCAAGTATTCCACTCTATGGATGTATCATAATTTATTTTTATCTCCTCCCTTATATGAATGTATAAGTTGTTTCCAGTTTTTTTTCTATTACTGAACATTCCTGTTGATACATCTTTGCCCACATACTTGATTTTAGTGTTCATTTTAATGTATTTTATCCGTGTAAGCACGTTGAAGTAAGGGAAAGTAAGTTAAATACACAATGTAGTTTACTGTACTCTTCACAAGAATTAATCCAGCCACAGCTTCTTGGTCCCCCCACCTAGGAAATGCCAAGTGCCTGCCCCATGAGAGACAGAACAAGGTGGGAGAGGCCCATTTGAGGCAGGGAGTCCTGCCTGGCCAGTGCTTCCAGGGAACAGGCACTTGGGCCCCTTCAGCAGCATTCCCCAGACCCTGGACAACCTGGATCCATGTAACAGCCACAGCAGGGCCCATGAGCCCGCGAGGTTTCCACCCTCACCTGCAGGAGATGAGGCAGCAACCAGCCTGTGTGGCAAAGTGGCCCAGCACCTCCCTTGGAGCCCTACTCAGAAAATGGGAGGAGAAGCACATTTGGTGGCAAGGCCAGAACCTATTCCCATCAGCTCCTTGATCTTCGTGAATCAACAGAAGAAAACACAAACTCCCGAAGTTACGCAACTGGATTTGATTATTCATCATTTATTTCCTTGGGTTAGGCATTCCACTTCTCAGACTGCCACATGCCACTAGCTCATGCTAAGCCAGAAAGGACAATGACAATGGGAAAGAAAAGGAGAAGCAAAATTAGAAAACTTCTTCATCTGAGGTGGCATGCTCCCACCACCGGGGGCCACTGTGAATATATTAATAGAAACAGGTGGTAGGAGGAGAAGAGCCAAATGGTTTGTCCTCTGTGAGTGGAGAAGGGAAGGGTGGGGGAAGAGTTAGGATGGTATCTGAAAGGGTCTACACTTTCTCAGAAATACAAGAGCAGAATTAATCAACCCAAATAAGGAGAGCACTGCTACTCTCAGGCTGCTTATCTGGAAGACTGGACTCAAATTCTACAACCCAAAGAGCAGTGACTTTCCAAACATTTTTTGAACCGTAGGCCAAAGTCCTTTATTTCTAATGCAAAAAACAAAAACAAAAACAAAAAGCTTTTGGCTGCTTCTTGAAATTTATTCTTGTAAAAGACTATGACCTATTTATTCTGTCCTTGCTATAATAGTGGATACCCTCTAGACAAGGTCTATGCTTTCCATTCATTCACTTGTTGGGTCATTCATTCATCATCCATTCATCACATATTAATAAGTATTCTTGGTGGGTAATCTACTCTGTGCAAGATGTTGCATTGCCAGGTTTGTGCACATAGTAGTGAGCAAAACAGACATGTTCCTATCCTCACACCCTTCTGGTCTTGGAGAGGAACACAATTAACAAAGAAGCAAATAAATTATTGAGTATAAAGTGCAACGGAGGAACTAAATAAGGTGTTTTCATAGAGGCTAATGAGACAGATCTGCTTAGCACAGTTATAAGAGGCATCTCTGAGGAAGGGCAGAACAGGGCTATTATCCACCCAACTACTGAATTTTCCTCCTGGGCACACAGGAAGACTACATGCCCAGCCCTTCACATCCAGGTGAGGCCATATGGAATGTGGCCCAGGTGATGTTGTTCATTCCAGGCCCAGCCTACACAATCCTCCATGCATTCCTTGCTCCTCAGCAGGTGACTGCAGAGATCCTGCTAAGGATTCTGAAAAGGCACTGGGGGAAAGAGAGGCCACAAGCTGGAATGGCTGGTGGCTGTGTGGAACAAAGCAGAATCTCAATTCCTATCCCTAATAACACACACACACACACACACACCCCAACCACCTTGCACTGTGACGTGAGGGACACGTGCTTTATTGTTTTAAACCACTAGGATATTGGGTTGTAAGTGATAGCACTTAGACTCTTCTGACTAACAGAGGAGGAAGGGTTAAGCTAAGGCCTAAAAGATGGGAAGAAGCCGGTTCTTGGAAGATCTGGAATAAGGGTATTCAAGGCAGAGGAAACAGCATGAGCCAAGGGCCCACGGCAGGAAGTCTGAGGAATGGAAAGACAGCTGGAGGAGTGGGAGCTGAGAGAGTGCAGCGTAACATAAGGTAAGGCTGGAAAGACAGGAAGGAGAGAAAAAGCAGGAGCTTGTAGACAGCAATTAGAGTTTGGATTTATTCTACATTCTCCATACTTTTCCAACTCCTTTGACACAGTTATTTGTATGCCAAGATACCCAGTAGACACTATTAGCTGATTTATTTAAAATGACCAAAAATCCAGAAAGATGCAGTGCTAAATGCATTAGTTTTCTACTGCTGCTTTAATAGATTAGCACAAACTCAGTGGCTTAAAAAAACAAGAATTTAATATCTTAAGTTATGGAAGTCAAAAATTCAAAATCGGTCTCATTAGGCTCAAATCAAGGTGTTTTCTGGGCTGGGTTCTTTCTGAGCAACATCACCTGGGCCACATTCCACATGGCCCCAGTTGGATGTGAAGGGCTGGGCATGCAGACTTCCTGTGTGCCCAGGAGGCAAATTCAACAGCTGGGTGGAGACGCTAAGGAAGAATCTGTTTTGTCCACCTTCCTTGACTCCTGGTCCCTTCCTCTCTCTTTCAAAACCCAGCAGCAGAGAATCCTTCAATCACTCTCTGACTCTCACACTCTACTTTGCCTTAAATGGGCTCTTGTGATTACACTTGGCCCACTCAGATAATCCAGGGTAATTTGCCCATCTCAATCAAGGTCACCTGGTTAGCAATCTTACTTCATCTGAAATCTTAATTCCCACTTGACGTGTAACAACATATTCACAGGGTCCAGACATTAGAACGGAGACATGTTTGCAGGGACCATTATTCGGTTCACCACAGTAGGAATACCATTACTTGTAAATTGATGTTGACTAATCATACTCACCAACCTTGTAACTCATAGACTCCTTTTATTCTTTCCCTTCAAACTGGATGATTTGAAAGATCTGATCTCCAAAACAAACTGAACTTATTATGTAGTTACTGATAGATAATTATTCCATTAGCTTTTTTATTAGGCTTTTAAAAATGTATAAAAGAGGCTGCAGACCCCTAAAAACATCTGAAGTGATTGTAAGTTGGGAACCATTAGATTTACAGACAACTGAGCTTCTCAAATCTCAGTTCCCTTGGTCTGGTTAAATGATTTAGCTGAAGGCGAATCAGCGAACACTGATAGGATATATCCAGGCACATCTCTTTCCTGCTGTCCCCAGAATGGGAGATTAGGGATGCCCTCTTGAAAATGTCACCATAAGAAAATCATACTCTTAAGAGGAAGGAGGCTTGGACATTACTAGTCACATCTTTAACGCTGAGGGCTAATTATTCCACATGCTTCACACCACTCGATGGAAACACTCATTATTGTGTTAGAGGACAGGAATCTGGCAACTCTGCAGAATGCAAATCACCCAAAGCCATTCCACTCAAGCTGGCCTGATTAAGTTCGCTGTCAGCCCTCAAGGATGCTAACAAAGCTACTGGGACAGGAGGGAGTTCACAGCAATTCTTACATACTGATTACACTGGATTAAGTGATTTGCTACATTTAAATAACAAACAATACACTTGAAAAATCACCTTGGACACGAGATTCCCTGGACATTTGTTCCTGGGGATGAATGTGTCACGGGGCAAGGATATAACAGTTCATTCAGCATGTGCTCTATCACCTTGGGCTTTAACACCCAGGGTCCCCCTTTCCTGCCACAGCCCCTCCTCTCAGTTTATACTCATCTTCTGACCAATCAGCACTCTCTTAAGTGACATCTCACAAAGGAATTTTGCCTTCCCATCACATCTCTTCTACATTTGCTGCTTTGTGAATCCTCTATTATTTATTAAACAAGCAACTCAATCAGTGCGTTCCTCCTTTCTTTTGCATGATGCCAGTACCTCCATTTTCAGAGATACCAATAATTAACTTCCTAGCAAATGCTTACCTTGACTGCAGTTTTTAATCTTCAGATATCCTCCCAGGAAACTGATAAGGCAATAGAATGTTTTCAAGTCTGCTTCTTAAGACACCACCAGTTTAGGGACCAAAGATTTATTGACTTACACAGTGCGCTATTGAGTAAATCAATGAATAATCACATACCAGCTTCCATAACAAATCCTAAATAGGCCCTAACTTATGACGGGACAGAAAGTAAAATTATGGTATTGGGAACATCCTGAGATACTTGTCTGACAAGGATTGTGCATTTGGCCCACAATCTTCACTGCTTCTCCTTTAGCTATACCATTCGAGCAGAGCTAGAAGTGAGCATTCTAGATATGAAACACAGAAATCTAATATACTAATAAAGATTCAAGTAAGCATGTGTCTAAGTTTGGATGGGGAAAAGGAGAGGGAAAGAGGAAGGGGTTGGAGGGGTGGAAAGAGGGGAGAAAGAGAGAAAGGAAAAGGAGGAGGAGGAGGAGAAAGATGAGGAGGAAGGAACGGGAGGATGGAGGGGAGGAGAAGGGAGGAGAGTGAAGAAAGATTTACATATAAAATAGATGCACATTCTTTTTCAGAAGAGTAAAATTTGGGCCCAAAGAGTTAGCTTCTGGGCAGCCAGTGTGGCTTTCTACACAAGTAAACTTTATCAGGCTTTTCATTCTGTGCAATGCCAATCAAATAGCTAACTCTACAATTGCTTTGATTACTAGTCTCTAAAAATTATCCAGCTATTGACCCAACTTTCCATTTTATCATGCTTAAGAGTTAACAAATGCAAATTTTCTTCCAAATTACAAGCTTTGTAATAAATAACGATAAGTATCAAAACTAAAAAAAAAAATTGATCTTTATCATAGAAGAGACTATCCCTGTTAGAATGTTGGGTGCTGAATATTTTATGATTCAGAGCATGTAGAATATGGACAGCAGGTGAAGGGATGTTTTCTCCATGCCATTTCTTTTATTCATACGTAATGGGGTTGCCTGACATAGTAAGAGCTTTAAAAAAACATTGTTGGATAAGGATCTTTCATACCTCTTTGAAACCTTACAAACACTCTTCTTTCTCTGGAATGATTCATGGGGTCCTCAGAAAAACACCCCTTTCCCCGGCAACAATCACTGGGAATTTCCTGGCCTGCCTGTCGTATCCTCTGTGCAGGCAAACGCTGGCTGTTTAGAGCTCCTTCCTTGGCCACTGGAAATCTGGAGGCTCACCCTCCCTTCAGTGTCACTTTCCCCTCCAAGTAGCTCTCCAGGACAGGATCTAAGTTGAACCCATGCCAACTGACCTTGGGGCCTGGCTCACATCTGGTTCACGGGAAACAGACGTATCCTCCGCCCTGACAATTTCTAGATACCCAGTCATCCCCTAAGGCCACAATCTCAGAGCAACCTGCCCTTTAGATTTTTCAGAGTGAGTCAGGTCCCAGTCTGTTGTGTCCTCCAAAATGCAGATGACACTTATTTAAACCATTCAAGAGGTCCAGTTGAAGCCTCTCTCTCTGGGCCTGGGGCAAGAGGCTGGCCTCCCCCTATATCTTCCTTTCTGGAGAGGGCGAGATTTAGAACATAGCACACAGTTTGCTCCAATATTCTACATGGGCGAGGGCTTAAGAGTCACAAAACCAGTTCGTATGCAAATCTTTGTACTCCTGAAAGGGGGTCTTGGACCAAATTCTTAAATGGCACATTTAATGTATTGGGTACCCAGGCAAAACCTGGATTAAAATAGTTCCATTTAACATAGTGTTATATAAGAATACTCCATTTTATCCTAAAATATGAAATGCTAGAGTTCCAAAGCAGATTCATTAGGACAGTTATGGTTCACTTATTACATTTTACATTGTTTCATGGTGTTTAGTTATGAGGTATCATCTCTCTCTACAATTACAATTTGGCTAAGCCTCTCTGAATATGTTTATTTGCTCCTTCAGTCATTTTTGGTTTCTTAACTCTCAGCTACGTCTCGCACCATATAAATCTCCTGGGGATGCCAAGGATTAGGCTTCAGCAATCTGCAAATTGGGTTGGCTCTGTTCTGCCTCTAATTTATGTCCTCTACACTTCTTGTACTTCTACTAAACCGTGGGGTTGAAACATTCGAATTAGGATATTTTTAAGTACTAACTCCAGCGGCTTTTTGTGTGTTTTTCATTGTGTCCCTCTACCCAGTGACCCTGACCTATTCAATCAGCCAAAGACACTGCTTTTGTTACTTTTTTTTTTTTTTCTTGAGATTATGTCTCACTCTGTCGCCCAGGCTGGAGTGCAGTGGCACGATCTCGGCTCACTGCAACCTCCGCCTCCTGGGTTCGAGCCATTCTCGTGCCTCAGCCTCCCGAGTAGCTGAGATTACAGGCGCATGCCACCACACCTGGCTAATGTTTGCATTTTTAGTGGAGATGGGGTTTCACCACGTTGGCCAGGCTGGCCTCAAACTCCTGACCTCAGGTGATCTGCCAGCCTCAGCCTTCCAAAGTGCTGGGATTACAAGCATGAGCCACCATGCCCGGCCTGCTTTCATGACTTCAGAAAGAAGGAAAGAAACACAAAGCAGAAAACTAAGAAATGGATTATCTTCTGCTTCGAAGTCTTGAGCCCTGGCATGATTTGGAAGGATAGGTGTTAAGTGATCCAAGGCTCTGAAGAAAGTCCTATAGGCTGGGGGAAGCTAGTGAATGGATGGAGGTGGTGGAAGGGTATTAGACACTGGGGAGTCCCTAAGGAAGGGCCCTAAACTCCACCCACCTCCAGGCAGATCCTGAGAGGAGTGAATAATAACCTCCCCGATGGAACTGGGAAATAAGAGGGAAGGGGGCACGGCACTTGCCTGTGCTGGTAGAGGCGGGGAGGACAGGGAGGTGTCAGGGTGGATACGTCTGCTTGGTGTGCCTGCGCCAATGACTGAGACAACCCAGGTGGGTCCTAGTGCCCCAGCACATCACAAGAACAGGTGAATGATTCCCGCAGGCCCCAAAGGCGGCACATCAATGGGAATAAGGCTTATGCAGCCTGCCAAGTTTCCTTCTGGAAAGAAGGATGATCCATATGCATCAAGTGTATCATGAAAATAACTTAGAGAGAGCCAGACTTTAAGCTGTCTTGCTGTGGGGAACGTGGGCCAGCACAGCAATGACTAGGGGGATGAATGACTGGGGACAGGGAAACAGACGCCAGCATCAACGCACAATGGCAAGGCATAGACAGCCTGTTGCCCCTGATGTGAGGTACTAAGTCAGACCCCTGGAACCTAGATGGACCTGGAAGATGGGCGGGACCGGGATCTGTCACTCTAAGCTGAATACTATTTAATCACGTGTGTATAATGGAACAGTACTTAGCTTGAAAGAGGAATGAAATTCTGACTTGTGCTACGACATGCTAAACTCTGAAGACATATGCCAAATGAAATAAGCCAAGGAAGAAAAGCATATGATTCTACTTATATGAGATATGTGGAGTAGTCAGTTCAAATACAGAAAGTAGAATGGTGGCTGCCAGGTTCTGGAGTGGGGAGGAGAATAGAGAGTTATTGTTTAATGGGTACAGAGTTTCAGTTTGGGAAGATGAAAAGGCTCTGGAGCTGGATGGTGGTGATGGCCACATAACACTGCGAATGGCCATCAAACTGTACACTTAAAAATGGTTAAAATGGGGCTAGACACAGTGGCTTACATCTGTAATCCCAGCACTTTCAGAGGATCGCTTGAGCCCAAGAGTTTGAGACCAGCCTGGGTAATATAGTGAGACCCTATTTCTAAAAAAAAAAAAAAAAAAAAAGAATTAAAATTTAGCTGGGTGTGATGGCACATGCCTGTACTCCTAGCTACTCAGGAGGCTGATGTGGGAGGATCGCTTGAGCTCAGGAGTTTGCAGCTGTAGTAAACTGAAATCACTGCACTCCAGGCTGGGCAACACAGTGAGACTCTGGAAGAAGAAGAAAGAAGAAATACGAAGAAAGAAGAAGGAAGGAGAAGAAGGAAGAAGAGGAGGAAGAAGAAGAGGAAGAAGAGGAAGAAGAGGAAGAGGAGGAAGAGGAGGAAGAGGAAGAAGAGGAAGAAGCAGAAGCAGCAGAAGCAGAAGTAGCTGCAGCAGCAGCGGTGGCGGCAGCTAAAATGATAACATTTATGTTATGTATATTTGACCACAATTTTTAAAATTACGCTCTGCTAAACTGTAGCTCTAGAGATCACTCTGTTAGAAAGAGACAGCCACGGGTCAATGCAAAAGGCTGAGTGTCCTTACCCTTGGAGTTCTCCAGCCTGTGACATTAGGTCCTGCCTTAGGGCTCCTCTGGCTTTGCCCATGTTCCTCAAGGGGAAGTGCATCTCACAAATTTCAGTGCCACAGGTAGACAGGATGGTGTTTTGCCTCCTATCCCCAAAGTGGCCAGCTTCAGTCTAGCTAGGGCTGCAGATGGCTTCGATGAAGATAGTGGAAATACATGTTTAAGTTGGGATTTCTGTAAATTTTTTTCCTAGACCAAAAAACTCAAACATGGACCTATTTGAAGAGAAAGGGGGAGGAAATCTACCACCATGATAACAAGCACTTCCTTCTGTACAATGTGTTAAAACTCAAAGAGTGCTCTCATTTTAGTGCAATTTTTTGAGATTACGTAGGGTGAGTAGTATAATTCATATGCCATAGATGAGATGAGATGAGGCAGAGCGATGTTAAGAAACTTGCTAAGGTCGCCCAGCCAAGCAAGAGCATGAACAAAGACTTCAGCCCAAGTGCCTGGAGTCCAGATCTGCAACTCTCTACAATGTAGCAGGTTCTCCCTTCAGAAAAGGATAAGAGGCATCCTGAGTGGGCTTGGATCATCCAGCGTTCAGGACACAACAGAAAGGCCAGGAGCATCTGGGATCCTCTTTTAGGGCAAAGCAGTCTACCTGGTGCTGCACTTAGATTCCAGATGAATCCAAAAAACTGTGTGTGTGTGTGTGTGTGTGTGTGTGTGTGTGTGTGTGTACCTGTTTGAGGCCCTGCTTTCAAATATTTTGGGTGGCAAAGAGTAATTTTTAAAAGCATTCTATAGAAGAAAGTAGGAACTGCTAGAAAAACATAAAATAATTAAATTTACCTCATTTAAGGATGCATGAGGGAAGCTATTGTTAGGGTTTCCTGAGCTGACATTATAAAAGCTTTTCTTATCACAAGCTTTTTAAGAAAAAATGACAAAGGACTTTCTGGACTCTGTGTTTATTAGGGGACTATACAAATGACAGTATTCAAAACAATTGACAAATTTTAAACTTGTCATTTATATGTTTAATAAAACATTACAGCTTTAATTCTCAAAATTAACTAAAAGAAAATGGAAAGATACTCATTCAATTTCTGAGAATTTTCATCTTATGGTTATTTCATACATATAAAAATAAACACATTTTAAAAATATTGCACATGGTAACACGTAGCTCTAAGGAATATCATGTTTTACGAGATAAGCTCATTCCTTTCCTGCGTTTCATCAAATGCCTACAAATAAATCACATTTTAAATGGGGGTGAAGACTAGGCATACTTGCTGCTTAAAGAATTCCTGAAAAAAGGGGCTTTTGGAAAAGATTTCTTTTGTTATTCAAATAATCACCTGCTAATTTATCTGCTTCATTAATTCAGAATTTCATGTTTTGGTGTTTTTTGAAACAAGGAAACTTTTCAAGTCTGAACACTGAATCACTACTTTTTTTTAGCTTTACAAATTTGACCCACCATATCATTTTGTTGACTCCAAGTATTACGCTGCATCTTTGGCTATTTTGAGCACAATTAAAAGTAGAAAATAGCATCACTCAAAATTGGGAAGAAATATAAAAGGGCAATGTTTTCCCAAGATTGTCCATTCAGAAGCCAGTGTCAAAGGCCCAGGAAGGCATTCCTGCCCTAATGAACTACCTGACCCTTGCCCCACCCTCCTCTCCCTAGCTCACTTTTGTTTCTCATATGTCACTAATGGCCAAGTCCTGTCTCTTCTTTCAGGGTCTTTCTTGCCTCACCCTCACCTCCTATTTTTTCTGAAATGCCCTGAAGGCTTCAACACCTCATTTGGTCTATTGCATCTGGTTCCCTCATCCTACACTCTGCTTACCATTGCTTCTGCTAGAAATTCCACATTCCTTAGCTTGACATGTAAGACGTTCCATAATCTGGAAGCTCCTGCTAGCTGGCTTCCTGCCTCACAGATTGAATCCCAGTTTCCACCCCGGAACAGAAGAGGCCAGGCTCCTCCCCACTGCAAAGGGAAAAACATCCCACGGCTCCAGCCCGTGCTCCCATCTTTCTTCCCAGTCTAATTTGCACTCAGTACCCTGGGCCCCTCTGGGTTTCTGCCTCCAGTTTTTTACTCTATGTTATTTTCTCTGTTTGGAATCCCATTTCCCCATGCCCATGGCCCATCCCCAAGTTGCTTCATCCTCCAGGTCTTCCCTGATTCTCCTTCTCAGGAACTTATGCTTTTATCTGCACTCTCATGGATAGTTGTCTACTTGTTTCTTAAAATGCTTTCTACATCATCAGTTATTTGTGTTTCTAGCTCAGTATTCCATGCCTTCTACTTAATAGAAGCTCAATGGAAATACAGGAATTATGGGACAACAAGCAATATTAGTAACCTCATTTCATAATTGCATTACTCTTATAAGTTAGAGTTTTGAGTCATGTGCATTAATAATAATAATACATTACATCCATGTTGTGCTTTCCAGAACTATTATCTATTATCTCAAGACTCCTGACAAAGGTGACATCCCCATCCTTATTTGATGTATGAGCACAATGAAGCAAAGAGCTAGCAAGTAGCAGAGGCGGTGTTGCTGGATACAGTGAGCAAAAATTTCTGAAAGTACTAGAACAGAAAACACTCCCCAAAATGAAGCTCAACCTGACTGCAAATCCTTTGTTAAGGTCTCCCAGACAGCACTGCCTATGGGGTCAGGAATGTGTTGATTTAGGTGCCCCATGATGAACACACATGATAAACAAGATTTCAATGAAACCAGACAGTACATTATCTTATGACAACAGAAATCACCACGGATCAGTACTGGTTATGTTCCTTAGTAAGACAGCCAAGTAGAAAGGGGTCCCCGGAGAAACTCCGACCGGCCTACGCAGTGGGAGCACGGGGTGGAACCATAGGATGTTTGGTCCCTTTGCAGTGGTGGGGAGCCTGGCCTCTTCTGTTCCAGGGTGGAACCTGGGATTCAATCTGTGAGGCAGGAAGCCAGCTAGCAGGACTCTCGCTCTGCGGAGAATCCCTGCTTCCCCTTTTTTCCCAATAAATTCAATTTTGCTCACCCTTCAAAGTATCTGAGAAAAAATAAGAGGCCTTGGTAAAAATAGTTATCCTTGCTGCACTTTATGCAAATAATCAGGCCCAGTATAAAACTAAAGTCTATTTTGCAAACAACTTAGTTCTATCATAATCTTTTTTTAACAAAAATGAGGACTGGAGAAAGAGAGAAATTATGTTTCAAAACTTATCATACATTTGTCGTTAAATTCTAAACTCATTAGTAGTTTTTAAGTTTTTGCCTACATTTTAAAACTAACCTGCTTGTTCTTGTAAACCAACCAGCAATCTCCAGCTGCAGCTCAGAAGGAACAAAAGGGATGAGGCATTTAAAAACCTGGATCGATATTCTAGTTCTAAGCAATTCTCCTGCTAATCCTGCCAGGTGATGGGGATAAATAGGATGCCCATTACTCAGAGGTTTCCTTTCTGGGAAAATGAAAGCAAGGGAGCTAACCAAAGCCAAGCACCATGCACCCAAATCTCAGCAAGCATTACTGTAGCCACCAGTTACCTGAGCATGTCACAAGACATCCTTTTCTATCCCTTGTTGGAGAAGGACTAAGTTCCACAGCTTCACCTTAGCATTCGGCTTATAAGGAGTCCATGCAACCCCCCGAAACACATTTTTGTCCCAAACTTAATTCCAAGCTTCGGGTCAAAGCCCTGGTCGTGGGGGAGGGGGGACGGGGGAAACTGGAGCTAAGAAATCCAAAGGCAAACAGTAACCTAGGTTAACAGAGCACAAGTGAGCATGGCTAATTCCTGCTGATTAAGCCAAGCCTCTTGTTTCATAAATAAGGGTGGTGCTACTATCTATGGCATAAATGAGGTCTAGGGAACTCCAAGGCTACTAACAGTAGTGGGGATAGAAACATAAGTGAGAGCAAATAATTCTTATGCTTTAGGCCCCCCTGCTTCATAGGTGAAAGCCGCTTTGGCACCCGTGGGTGGTGCCTGCCAAAGTCACCAAGGCCTCGGAGATGCAAGGATGGAAGAGGGAAAGAGATGCTCTTCCTTCTCTCCCTCACGTACCCCAGGTATTTGATAGCAAAGAAGGGAACTAGGGACTCCTGCTCTCCTCTTTCTAGACGGGTAGCCATTCATCTTCGGTCTGTACCCCTTTCAAATGCATCCTGAACCCCTGGGACTCCTTTAAAAAATGCCTTCTTTTTTCCTCTCTCCTCCCCTGTCCTCTCTTCACAGATAGGTAATTGTGTCTCTGTTTAATGGGTCATTCCCCTCGGGTGCATCCTCCAAACTGGGAAAGGTTAATTTCCCAAGCCTTAAACTACTTGGCTTAGGACTGGGCTCGGTGGGGAGGGAACCCAGAAGCCCAACATGCTGGCAAAAGGGTAACGTTTTTGTACCAGCCGGGCTTTTGGCCGCCCTCTCTCTGTGCAAACTGCTAAAAGGCCTCGGGATTTTTGAGCTGTCCTTACCCTCCCCCCACCTTGTTTCGTTTTAATACATGTTTTCTAATAACCTGGTTTGTCTCTTCTCAACTTCAGGCCATCAAACTCCAAATGATCACGCAACCAGAGCCTCAGCTGATGGCCCCTTCTTCCGGGGATCCTCAGATCGGTCTTTGAGGGAGCTCTGACTGCCGTTTCCCCAAAACAGCGCCCCCTGTCAGCAGGAGGCTAAGATGGGTCTTCATCCTTATCCTTTCTAACTGCAGTCAGATGGACTTCTTCAGAGGGGAGAATGAGACAGCCAGGTGTAAAGGGGTCCCCAGAACACTAGAAGAATGGGGGGTGAGGCCACAGAATTTAGTGCCCTTTGCAGGGGGGAGGAGCCTGGCCCCTCCTGTTCCAGGGTGGAACCTGGGATTCAATCTGTGAGGTGGGAAACCGACTAGCAGGAGTCTTGCTCCGCTGAGGGTCCCTGTTTCCCCTTTTTTTTCCTTTTCACCCAATAAATTCCATTTTTCTCACTCTTCAAAGTGTCTTTGAGCCTAATATTTCATGGTCTTGTAACAAGAACCCTGTCTTTACCTGAACTAAGAAGAAAGTACAACGTTAGGACAGATCCCCTTCTTAATCCAGAGGAGCCATTAACAGAGCATCCTCCTGGACCTGCCCAGCTCCCAAATGCAAATCTCCCCTCCAGCCAGGATCCTGTCATAGAGGTAAGTTTGTGCATGAATTCAGGTTACAGGCAAAGTGTTTACCCCTAAGAAGTCACTCTGTACCTCTGCAAGACAATTTATAGTAAGTTCATTAAACATCTGGCTGTAGTTATGCCCTTGAGGACTGCTAAATAGATTTAGAGCACTTTATCTCTTCTGTCCCTCATTTTTTCAATGGAGTACACATAAGCTATGAGAAAGAAGCACTTTTAAAAAGTATTCAATGAAGGGAAACCCTGCCCTATAACATGCAAATACTTTCAAGGCCAAAGCTAACTGAGTCTGTTTGTTAGGCAAATGAGCTAACTGAGTCTGTTAGGGAAATGCTCTCTTGAAGGTACCCTTCCTCTTCTCTGGAGTATCTGACATCTCTCTATTGTTTTACTCCACAGCACTCAGAAACTACAAGTCATTTACCCAGTATCATTGAGAATCCTTACAAATACAGCATTTTAGCATATGCTTCAATAAAACACATTAGATATAGCTAGAATTTTTAAAAGGTGATTACGGCTGGGCGTGGTGGCTCACACCTGTAATCCCAGCACTTTGGGAGGCCAAGGCAGGTGGATCACCTGAGGTTAGGAGTTCGAGACCAGCCTGATCAACATGGCGAAACCCCATCTCTACTAAAAATACACAAAATTAGCTGGGCGTGGTGGTGGGCGCCTGTAATCCCAGCTACTTGGGAGGCTGAGGCAGGAGAATTTCTTGAACCTGGGAGGTGGAGGTTGCAGTGAGCAGAGATCACACCACTGCACTCCAGCCTGGGCGACAGAGCGAGACTCTGTCTTTAAAAAAAAAAAGTGGTGATTACACATGGACAGACCTTTCTCTTTTTAGAGTAATCCTGGCCTAGGGCTTTGCAGCTACAACACATATTTATTCAACATGGACAAGCCTGTGGTGCCCACAGACAGCTCAGCTGCCAAGATTGCACCAACTCTCCTTCCTCTGGGACCCAATGCCCAACATCTCAGGCATCAGTGAAGCCTCCCACAAGACCCTGCTGGCTCAAGACCCTTTGCCAATTTGCCTAATCCCCTCTGCTGGCAAAGGCAGTAATGCCACAGAGGCCAGATCTGCATTAGTCAAAAACTTGCTTATCAGGGGCTCTCTTAGAGCCCCCAAAAGCACTTGCCTGCTCTTACTAACAAATATTATGAAAAGAAGTAAGTAGGCTCAACAGACAAGTCTCACTGGGATTTGACCATGCTACCAGATGAAAACATTGGTAGAAAACACCTCAATAACCATAAAGCGATTTCCTCACAGTTTTAACTCTCTCGTCTTTTTTAATTTTTTTTTTTTTTTTTTAAATAGGTGGGTGGGCTTGAACTCCTGGGCTTAAGTGATCCACTTGCCTTGGCCTCCCAAAGTGCTGAGATTACAGGCGTGAGCCACCATGCCTGGCCCTGATTTTTTTTTAAAGGGGTTGTTTCCATTTCATTACAATTCTGAGTGCCTTTAGTGTCCAAGGCATTTTCTAGGTGCTGAAAATACCAAAAAAGTATGATATAATCTTGCCCTCAATGGGTTTATAATCTGTGTGTGTGTGTGTGTGTGTTCACAGCTAAACTGAGGGATACAGTCGGCCCTTCGAATCCCTGGGTTCCACATCTGTGGATTCAACCAACCACAAATCAAAAATATTTGAAAAAAATGGATGGTTCCATCTGTACTGAACATGTACAGACTTTTTCCTTGTCATTATTCCCTAAACAATACAGAGTAACAACTATTTACATAGCATTTACATTGTATTTGATATTATAAGTAATCTAGAGATGATTTACAGTTTATGGGAAAATGTGTGTAGGTAATATGCAAATACTATGCTATTTTATACAAGGGACTTGAGCATCCATGGATCTTGGTATCTGTGGGGGGTCCAGGGAACCAATCCTGCAAAGATAGGGAGGATGACTGCCCTGTGGCTTGCTTGTTCTAAGGAGCATAGCACACAGCGGGAGTCCATGAGGACTGCAAGGGTCTGGGAAGGCTTCACACACAAGTCTGCATTTTTGCTGGGCCTTGAAGGGAATGGAATTTCAGCAAGCATAAATAGAGAAGGAATTTTTGAAGACAAAAACATACGTGAGAACAGGCAGGGAGGGGATGGTGCTGTGTGCACTCAATGTGCTGACACCTGTGGGGAAAATAAAGTGGTGACCTGTGACATTTCTACCTGTACAGTAGGCCTCAAAGACAGAAAGCAGGGATTTGCTGCATTTTGAGCAGAGTCTCTCAGGTCTACACTTATAATGCCTCTGAATCAAACGTGCTGACTTAAGATCTCAGCTGCTTCTCTCTGATTCTGTCCTTGTCTTTCAACGCAGCACAAAAATGGTATCTTCTTGCGGTTACAAGGCAGGCAGGCAGGCACTAAGGACATATGCCCAATTTACAGTTCTGAGAAAGTGTTTCCGTGGATACAGAAAGGCTGGCAAAATAAGAAAGGCATGCCACCTTCCAAATATTTGTTGTTTTTGTCCCCAAACACCCCTGTTTTTCCCAAATCATGTAACTGTAAGAAAATTATAAATCTTTTAAATCCCTGTACAAAGACTCCCAAAAGTATTTCTCCAAGTACCCTACTAGCAGTCTCGTGAATATTCATTCATTCCTTCAACTAATATTTCTTATGCACCTATCACATACTAGGCACTGTTCCAGGAGATACAACAGAGAACACAACAGATAAAAATTCCCACCCTCAGGCCGGGCACCGTGGCTCACGCCTGTAATCCCAACACTTTGGGAGGCCGAGGCGGGCAGATCACGAGGTCAGGAGATCAAGACCATCCTGGCTAACACGGTGAAACCCCGTCTCTACTAAAAACACAAAAAATTAGCTGGGCGTGGTGGCGGGCGCCTGTAGTCCCAGCTACTCGGGAGGCTGAGGCAGGAGAATGGCGTGAACCCGGGAGGCGGAGCTTGCAGTGAGCCGAGATGGCGCACTGCACTCCAGCCTGGGCGACACAGCGAGACTCCGTCTCAAAAAAAAAAAAAAAAAAAAAAAAAAAAAAAATCCCACCCTCGTGGAGCTTATATGCACAGAGACTGACAATAAATTAAATACATACATAAAACAGATAGTGAGCGAGACAATGAGATGTGCTACGGGAAAACAGTGTGGGAAAGGAGCGCAGGTAGCACCTGTGCCTTTCAAGTACGTGCTTGAATGAAGAGAGGGACGGAGAGCCATGCAGACAGCTAGGAAGAGCACATTCGAAGCAGGAGGCACAGCAAGTTCAGAGGCCCTGAAACACACCCAACCTGGTTGCGGGAACTGCAAGGCGGCCTGTGTGTCTGGAGCTGAGTGAGGGAAGGAGAGAGGAGCGCGATGTAAAGACAGAGAAGTAACAGTGACCAGAAGTCTGAGGGAGGAGAGTGCAGTTTGTGGAAGCCAGAAGAGCACCTTCAAGGTGGAGGAAGTGATCAACATTCGCAAGCGTGGCTAAAAAGCCAAATAAGGCAAGGACTGAGAGTGGACCTTGGAGTTAATATGGGTCGGCGGGGGGGGGCATTAGCTGCCCTCAGAAGAAGGGTGTAGGTAGAGTGATGAGTCAAAGCCCGACAGTCCTTAATTCAGGGGAAAATCGAAGATGCAGGAGGGAGAAGCGGCCATTGTCAGCAGGGCCAAGGGGACAAGGTGGGAGGGAAAAGGATTTAATGGACCAGTGAATGGGGCCCTTAGGCAGCAGCAGGGACAATCACCTTCAGAAACAGCAGGGAAGGCAGAGCATCTGGGCCTTGAGATTGGTAGCTGCAAATGAGTGCTGCCAACCCAGACTCTCTCCTGACAACTCTGTCTTTGCAATGGAAGCGGGGAGTGGGGCATGTGGCAGGTGAGGAAGATGAGGCTCAGCATGCAGAGGCTGGCTCTGAGTGCAAAGACGGAGGAGTGACATCATCTGACTTACATTTTGGAAGCTCTCTCGGGCTTCTGGGTTCAGAATAGACTGAAGAGAGGCAAGAGTGGAAACAGCCAGTTAAGAGGTTATTGTAATCCGTGACAGATATATTTTTTTCCCCAAGACTAGGGTGGTGACAACAAAAGTAGAAAAATAATCAGATTCTGAACATATTTTGAATACAGATAAAGGTGGAAGAGTCAATGAAATGCAGGGTGTTTTACTTTTCCCCCCAAACCAATACAACAAAACCAAGAGATGTTATTACAGCATTGAAACAAAAATCAATAACATTTCAGTCGCTTTTACTGACAACGATCCAGTTTTTAACTAGCAAATATTCCAGAACTGTGGCGGTATCAATAAGTGATGCCAGTGAATACATAAAAATCTGTTGGCATTGCAAAGCATTATAGAAGCGGAAGCTGTAGTTAAAAGCAAGGCATCTGTGTCTGTTCCAATATGCCAATTGGCAGGGGTGAATCAATAAATCACAGAAGTAGTGTAGAAAAATATTTCAAGCCTTCCAAGATCAAAGAATAGATTGTAAAATATTAACTTGATGTCCTTTTAACTATTTTTTCTCAATATTTATTAGTGTTTGACCTCCCTTGAAACCTGAGTTCCATTATAAGCTCTTTTGGTAAATGGATTGAAAGGTTGTCTCGGAGCACTCCAGCTTCCCTAAGTATTTTCTATTCTCCAGTGAAATACTATTAGTCTGCATTTTATAGTAATGCTCCTCAGCATATCAAAAACATGCATCTCTGTTCAACACAGAGAAGAATTAAGGGTGCTGGCCTGTCTCTCGCTCCATCCTCTGCCTCCCATAACTAAATGTATGTAGACACTCCTACAGATAAAGTGTGGATATACAAATTTGCACGTCATGGTAAAAGTGTCATAAAATCCTTCGCCCCGGTAGTTCATAAGGCCTACTTTAAACATATCGAATTAAATATTTAGGGCTTGCAACAGCCAAAATACACGAGGAGCCAAGTCCTTCTCTTTGTATTTATAGCAGGCAGTAATACAAACAAAACTTCCGAGAGTAAAGGGCAGAAGTCCTTCCTGCTCTTTCCCTATCTCAGGTTTAGTGTGGAAAACATTCGGTGCTAACTTTTGCTACACAGATACTCTGTGCCATCCTAAAGGGTATACAGGATAGATTCATGTAAGAATCGTGGCAGTTTTTGATCAAACAATTCAACTTCTAGGATTTAACACTTAAAAAAAAATAAGGATGTGCAAAGCTTTAGCCATAAGAATGTTCATTGCAGCATGGTTTATTAGAAAGAAAAACTGGGATCAACCTAAATATGTAACAATAGTTGACTGGTTAAAAAAAAGAAAGTTCCATCCATGCAACTGAACTATGCATAGCCATGAAAATAATGTCAAATACTTAAAGATATGAAATATGTCCATGGTAGATTTTGAAATTTAATGGGAACAGTCTGACCACATTTAAAAAGAAAATACATATTTACATGTATATATGTACATAAAAGGCAATTAGAAGCATTACCTTTGTTACAGTAGGGAGTCAGGCAGACACAAGCAGGGCAGGAGAGCACCCCTCCACCACCAACCGGGAATGTCAGGAGACCATCAGGTGATGGTCAGGCAGTTGTTAATCTGTCTCTCTTAAATAATAATTGGTTGCAGCTGGTGCCAGGGAAAGGCTGTCTCCCAATAGACAGAAAACACCTGAAACTGGTGATCAGCTGCTTCTCAGTAAGATCTTAGAAGTTGGGTGAGTGGGCCCAAGCATGCGCACTAAGAGGTAAAATGGTGGCATTTAACTGGTATATGACCTTACTCTAGAAACACTCCGCTGGTAAGGGAAAAGCACCTCAAGTGAGCATGCGTACAACTCCAGTAAACACACTGCACCTGCGGCCCCTCCCAAGTGCTGGCGGGACACTGTGCATGCAAACAACCCACCCCCAGGGAAGAATAAGGGAAGAAGAGATGCAACCCTCGGAAAGCATGCCAACATATGAACCCCAAATCAAAGGTCTAACCACACGCTTGAATCTCTCAAGTTGCCTGCTTGGCTCTCCTCTGAGTGTCCTTTACTTCCTTTTGTTCCTGTTCTAAATTTTTTAAATAAATTTTCACTCTTGCTCTAAAACTTGCCTTGGTCTCTCACTGTGCCTTATGCCCCTTGGTTGAATTTTTTCTTCTGAGGAGGCAAGAACTGAAGTTGCTGCAGACCCGAATGGATTTGCCACCTTTAACACTTCTAAATGTAGAATTTGCAGGCAGGTCATCCATTTTGCTTATCTATACTTTGTTCTAATTTGTCCATAAATATCATCTTATTACTTGTGTAATTGGCAAAGTACCAGTAAAACTTACTAAACGTTATTCATAGTGGCACACAAGTCTCACGGGAATACTGCCTGGCCAAACAAAACCCCTATTGCTCCTGACCTTGCTGGCTTTCTAGATATGTGGCTGTGTGTGAATCTAAGCCGTAAGATGGCCCAGAGATGGTCTTCTTCCATGAATCTCTGACAGTCTGCTCAGCAATCAGGCTGGCTATATTCTTCAGATATCAAATGGAAAGAAATGGGAACAGCAGCAGAGATTCGCTATCCACAGAACCACAAGGAACAGAGCGATAAACACAAGCTTCAGGTGGGATGTGCCACAGTGCTGGGTTCCTTTGCATAAAAGCAAAAGGGACTGTTCAGAGACAAAATATAGCCAGAACATCTGTTGTTAGGGAATAAAGGTATGCAGAGGCCAAGAGCAAAGGCCCAGAAAAAGAACATGAATGCAGCATGTTTGGTCAAACGGTCCTTGTGCTTTAAAACAGTGCAGTTAGGGAAATGCCAGGTAATTTCAGGAACAAGGCCCAAGCAATTTACAAAGATTCCTTTAAATTAAGAGTGAAGTCCCTAAAGATCCAAATTCTAATACCTTGAACTTCAAACAAACTGCTTTAAAAGGAACACTAAAACCTTCAAATGCAAAGTAGATTAAGTGCATGCTCCATCTGTAAGAGCTTACTTACCACAAACTCAATTACTTGTTTCAAAATGAGATACAGGTTGGTTTGGATTTACTGATAGGCTTGTCCTGATAACTAAGAATGACAGCTGTAAGGGGAGAAAGCTTCAGTTCTCTTTTTTGGTAACATTTAAAGTCAAACCTCCGGGTAAATGCATATGTAAGTAGCCATGCTTTGCAAAGCAAAATAGTGCCGGCGTTGATAGGCAAAGTCAACACCCTATTGACTTTTATCTTTTGTGCCATCTATTTCAATGTAGGAAGTGCTGGGGCATATTTGTCTTTGAAAATAGTCAGGTTCCCCATCCCCCACATCTACCTCCACCCCGCAGGATAATGCTTGTTCCAAAGAAGTATTTTCTTTCTGCCATCACCCTCTGTTCAGTTCTAGAATTTGCTCTTATCCAATGTTCGCCTGTTTTCCAGTTCTGAGCAGAGGGCAAAGCATGTGTGCCTCCCTCTCCCGTCGGCTTACTCATGCCTAACCCGTAGTCCTGCTGGCCTTTGGGACGCTGCCAGCATCCCCCTCTCGGAGACATCTGTTGCCTTGCTTAAACCAAGAAGCCTCCCAAGCACGTGACGGGGCCATGCAGAATTAGAGAGTGCCACCTCCAACAAGAGGCGTATGTCCATCTTGCCTCTCCCTTGTCATTTCCTCCTCTAGCCTCAGCCTCAACAAGTGGCCGAGCCTCACACAAGCTGTCAGGGACAGATGCTATGTGAAAAGAGGAAATTGGACTCAAAGATGCTACAGCTTTTTTAATTAAGTCCAACCTACAAGCCAAATAGCGAGGCATGAAATGAATACTTACTTGCAAATAAGCACCACGTTTCTCAAAAACAAATGCGTTGGTGCGGGTTGGTAGGCACCTCCTTAGCTTTCTCAAAAATTGTATTGTTCCTCATTCAATGCCTCAGATAGTTTCACCTCGGCAGTGGGAAGTGCATTTTGTGCTGGAACCTGGGCATCCTAAGTTTCCTTTTGTGATTTTCTTCCTCCGCCATCCCAGGGCTAGTTAAGTTGGCACGATGAAGCGTGTCCACACACAGCCAAATGCTCAATCTCATCTATTTCTCCCTTGCCCCTCTCACTCCTGCAAATCCCCTGAGTGCCCACTACATGCCTGGCCTGGCTTTCCATTCTGAGAAAAAGGAAGACTAACACTGTTGTGGCTTCTGTCTTCCCAGCCCTCTGAACTGGTTCTACTTATTTGCTTTGTCT
The DNA here is from genome assembly GCF_029289425.2 of Pan paniscus. Taxonomy (NCBI): domain Eukaryota; kingdom Metazoa; phylum Chordata; class Mammalia; order Primates; family Hominidae; genus Pan; species Pan paniscus. Next base: position 34,120,055 of record NC_073255.2, on the reverse strand, counting down.
CCATTTCTTTGTCTCCATTGTCTCTAGTTTACTATTTGTTTTCAATTCTGGTTCCTTATTGTTCCTCTCTGCGTGCTGCCTGCTAATTAAAGCTGACTAGAGCCACTGCTGCTATTCTCAGCTGAAATGGCCAAGCCCCTTGATTATTAAGACAGTGAGGACGCAGGAAGACCACATGGATTTTTGAGACAGAAGAAAATGGGGGGAAAAAAAGAGTAAACAAATCCCTTTGGATATAGAAAGAAAAGAGATGGGAGTAACCCTAAAATATACACCACAAATTCTAAGGAATCACAAAACGCAGATGAGTCTCATTAACAGCTACATTTTTCTAATTTCTTTTGCATCATTTCACAACCACAGAGAAAATTAAACATGTTATTTAAGATGCTTAAGAAAGCTCTTACACACTTCAAAATTAATAAGGAAGGAACCTCAGCTATCACATCCTGCCTGTTTTACAGACCGGGAAACCAGCGAGAATTGACTTGTCCAAGGCCACACAGCCAAGCAGTTGCTGAACCCAATGGAGATTCCCAGGTTTTCTTATTTGCTCCCTATTCCCACACACAGCTCCAGCCAACTACCCACCTTCCCCATTCAGTGTGTTTTTAAATTTTTATTTATGTCTAATATACTAATATATTTATTTTTATTTTTCATATTTTATTTTTTCATATTGTCATTTTAAATACTGCATGAATTGGAAATAAAGGACATAAAGTATATGCTTGTTATGAAAATCTAATTGCAGTGTTCTGAGGTTCCTTAAATAATTGTGACATGCAGTATTTTTTAAAGACATGCTGAAGACCAAATTTCAAACAAATGCAAGCAAGAAGACAGGAAGAAGAAGGAAATTAGCCAGTTCCAAGACCTTGCTCATTGCTGGACAATAATCAAGAAAGGAATATCTAAGTTTGGATTATTTCTATCTTAGGGTCATTAAGGAAGACAAAATTTAAACCTGAATATGAATTTGATTTCACTGAGTCTACTAGTTAGGACTCTTTGGGTTAAGTGACAACAAACACAACCCAAACGGACTATCAGCAAAAGAAAATTTATTGTTCTTAGAGCTGAAAAAAATCAAGGGGTGGGTCTCATTTTAGTCATGTCTTGGCATAGGGCTCAAATGATGACTAACACTTGTATAGTACATACCAAATGCTGGGTGCTGTTCTCAGCATTTCACATGACTCACCTGACCCTCACTAAGACTCCATGAGTAGGTATCATAACAATTCCCACTTCACAAATGAGTAAACTGAGGCACAGAGACTAATCTGGATAGAGTGACCACATTTGTAAGTGGCAGAACAATTCAAACCCAAGAAATCTGGCTGAGTCTAGAATGTAGTCACTTCCTCCTCATGCCCCCAGAGTTCAGTTTGGCTCCATCTCCCATCTCCACTTTCTCTGTGTTAGTGCCATCCTCTTTCAGATCCCCACTTCCTGGGGGCAAGGTGGCTCAGATGGCTTGAGCCTCAAAACCTGAAAAGTTCAGTGAAGAAGACCAAGCGTATTTTTGCCAGGAGACTCAGCAAAAGTCTCTCTGCCCTCTTGGTGCCTTGAATCAAACAAGGGAGAATATAAGGTTCTGATTGGCCAGACCTAAGCTGCATACCCATATAAAGTAGAGCGTAGAGGGGACTCCACCAGAAACAAATGGACTAAAAATACAGGAGAAGAAAAGGGTCCCCATCCCCAGAGGAAGGGGGATAGTTATTAGAGATGGTAAATGAATACTAGGTGAATGCTGCACTGTCAAATTTAACCACAACTAAAACACTTCTTTTTCAATGATCAAACAGAAGCTCTTGGTCTTCAGGTAGCATAGGTATCCTATAAGACCCATGGCAACTTTCATGTTTATATAAATGAATGTGAATAAAGGAGAAAGGTATATGAAAAAATAAACCAAGACAGGCTTGTGATATATTTATAATCGCAGACTATCTCCACCAAGCCCACTCATATGGGCTTTATGGTCTCTCTAAAGGAATTGTGGAATCACAGCATCTTCACTTTAGGGTGGATCTGGGAACTCATCCATCTCAAGATGCCACATGGAGCAGAGGCTGTCCCCAGTGCTGTCAAGAACAATGACCCCACTTTACAAAGCAAGTCTTATTTTTCCCCTTACCCTCGGCTTTAATATAAGGTGTGGCTGGTAGGGAAAGGGCGAAATGAGAGGAAGAAAGGGTGAGGCTGCAGAAGACGCTGGCTTCGCCCCTGCCCCACAGAAACCTCAGAGGTAAACACAGCCTTGTCCCTTCATCTCCCTCCCCGCCCCATCCCCACATGCAGACCCCACCTTTCCCTGCACCCCTCCCACCTATGCAACTTGTCCTGACTTTTACACTGGAGCCCTACCCTATTTCTTATGATAAGATACCCCAAAAAGATTCCTCCTCTGAAATAAAGATGAGGCCTGCCACAATCACTTAGGTACTCCAAGGTTCACTGGTATCCTCTAAGTAGTCTTTACCTTTTCCCAAGGGAATCTGAGTAAGGGAAAAAAAAAAAAAGATGAGAGAGAATGGAATCATGGGGGGCGGGGGGGAATGGTGTTTATCTAAGGAGGAGCAAACTATAAAACGGTGGGTATGAGGCACATCCTGGAAAAGAGGCTCCTACGTGTTTGTGGGCATGCAGGAGGAGCTCTAGTGACCTCCTGGCTTGGGAAGGCAGAGAAATGGACTTAATGCCTGTACTTGGCGGCCAGGAAATAGTTCATTATGTTTCTGGTGGTACCTTTATGAGTTGGATCACTGCCATTAGATGATACAATTAGTTGGATCTGTAAGTTTTTGAAGGACCCAAACACTGGGAATAGTCATCAATATGGTGCTAGAGGGCTCTGACCTCAGCCCTGTCTGGTTCCAAAATTCTGTCAATAACTCCGATGAGGATATTTATGGCATATTTGTCCAATTGAGAGTTGAGGTGATGCTAGGGAGAAGAGCAATATTGTTGGATGACATAATCAGGATCATCCAAGATATGCACCAGATCCCTGATGAGACACAATGGTGATGAATGTGAAGCCTGTATTCAGGTTAAAATAAACACACCTAAGTACATGTTGGTGAAGACATACCCTAGCAACCACATATGTGAAAAGGGAATTTTGATTGACTCTGCGTGTGGTATGAGTCAGCACTGCATTGTGGTTGCAAAAAAGCAAATGTGGTCTAACGCTGCATTCATGGAAACAGAATATTTAGACTGTGGCTTATGCTAGGCTTGCCGTATTTTATGTGAAGCAGACCACACCAAAAATTTTGTGCTTAGTTCCCGACCTGACTCTAACAGAAACACAGGCAAACACTAGGAGAGAAGGGACTGGCAGCTCCTTTGTGGTCATGGAGATGTTTTGTCTGGAAAATAGAAGGCTTCCATGAAACGTGAGAACTGTCTTTAATGAGTGATGCATTGTCCTATGGAAAAAGAGTTCCATTTGTTCTGTGTATCACCTATGGCTGGACCTGGACCAACAGTGGGAATTACGGTGAGCCAGATTTCAATGCCACAGAAGACTTTCCAAAGGAACAAGGTGTCAGGATGTTGTAGAGGGAAATGTAAAGATGAGTTGTTGGATCAGATCAGTGGTTCTCAAACTGTGTTCCCCAGAGATTCCTCAAGGAGAGGAGTGCAAAGAACAGAAGCGGCTCACACACCCCACAGCAAGTAGAGCAGCTCCCCCAGTCTGCTTGCACAGTGGCCATCTGCTGCAAAGGAAAAGTTTGATTAAACAACTGGGCTAGATCAAAGTTCCCCATTCAACCCTGAAGTTCCAGGATTTAGTGATTTTTGAGATGACGTCTCTGAAGAGGCTGCCTGGAGAAGGGAGGATGCATGTGAGCTCTGCAGCCAGAATCACGAGGTTCAGATCCTTGTGCATTCATCTGTTATTGCTACAGAACAAATTAACACAAACTTAGCAGCTTAAAACGACACCCACTCACTAGCTCACAGTTGCTGTGGGTCAGAAGTCCAGGTGTGGCTTAGCTGGGTCCTCTGCTCCAGGTTTCCCAGGTTGAAATCATGGAGTCAGCTAGACCGTGTTCCTTTCTTGAGCTCAGGATTCTCCTCTCAACTCATGTGGTTGTTAGCAGAATTCATTTCGCTGAGGCTGATGACTGAGGTCCCCATTTCCTTGCTAGTTGTTGGCCAGGGACCACTCTGAGCAACCTTAAGCCTATTCTCAGGTTCTGGCCACGTGGCCCCTTCCCATAGGCTGTTCACAACAGGCTGTTTGGTTCTTCAGGGTCAGCAGAAGAATCTGGAGCTTCAATTCTCTTTCTTTAGGGAAAACCTGGAGCCTCTTTTAAAGAGCTTGCCTAGGCCAAATGTGGTGGCTCATGCCTGTAATCCCAGCACTTTGGGAGGTCGAGGCAGGCAGATCACCTGAGGTCAGGAGTTTGAGACCAGCCTGGCCAACATGGTAAAACCCCATCTCTACTAAAAAACAAAAATTATCCAAGCATGGTGGTGCACACCTGTAATCCCAGCTACTTGGGATGCTGAGGCAGGAGAATCGCTTGAACCCGGAAGGTGGAGGTTGTAGTGAGGGGAGATCGCACCACTGCACTTCAGCCTGGGACAGAGCCAGACTCCATCTCAAAAAATAAAAATAAAATAAATAAAAATACAAAAATTAGCTAGGCGTGGTGACACATGTCTGTAGTCCCAGCTACAGACATGGAGGGAGGCTGAGACAGGAGAATCGCTTGAACCTGGGAGGCAGAGGTTGCAGTGAGCCACTCCAGAGTGAGACTGTGTCTCAAAAAAAAAAAAAAAAAAAAAAAGAGCTTGGCTGGGAACGGTGGCTCCTGCCTGTAATCCCAACATTTTGGGAGGCAGAGGCAGGCGGATCATGAGGTCAGGAGTTCAAGACCAGCTTGGCTAACATAGGGAAACCCCATCTCTACTAAAAATACAAAAATTAGGCAGGCATGGTGGTGCATGCCTTTAGTCTCAGCTACTCGGGAGGCTGAGGCTGGAGAATTGCTTGAACTCAGGAGGTGGAGGTTGTGGTCAGCCAAGATTGTGCCACTGCAGTCCAGCCTGGGCAACAGAGCAAGACTCCATCTCAATAAAAATGACAATAAAAATAAAAATATAAATATAAAGAGCTTGCATATTTAGGTCAGGCCCATCCCGGACGTCTCCCTTTTGATTAACCCAAAATCAACTGATTAGGGACCTTACTTATTATCTCCAAATATCTCTTTATCCTTGCTGTATAATGTAACCTAATAAAGAGAGTGAAATCCCATCATTTTTACTAGTCCTGTCCACATGGAAGGGGAGAGGATTCTATAGATTGTGTATACCAACCGAGGGGAAACTTGGGGGCAGACCATCTTAGAATTCTGCGAATCAAACCTAGCTTTTCCGCTCAGTGCTTCTGGCCTTGGGTGAGCTGCTCAGTTACGTCCTCTGTCTAGTGGGGAAAATGATTTCTCAAGGGGTTGCTAAGGCAGCTAAACAAGTTAATACACAAAGCACTCAGAACAGTCACCTGCCACCAGGTAAGCATGTAAGGAAAGCTCTAAGGTACTGTTATGCAGGAATACACGGTATTCCCAGGACTGACTGACTCCAGTGGAAGTCAGACATCGACGCACTCTCAGGCAGAAGCAGCATGAGGGGGTCAGATAACACAGCTTCCAGGAGAGGTGGCTTCTCTTTTCTCTCCTACTGGCCAGCTGTCCTCTTTGCTGCCACTTTTGCTATTTGGCTTTCACTTCCTCTGCCACTCGGGACATCCACCACCTGCTGATATTGTTCCTTTTCTCTGTTTTCATTTTCTTCTTCTTCTCCAATCTTTTTCATCTTTCTCTGTTGCTTCTTTCATGATTCCTATTTTTTACACTGGAAGATTTATCATTATTAGCTATTGCCAGCAAATAAGATTATGTCTTTCTCTGTCACGTGATCTTCATGACATTTGTTCTTTTTGTCAGTATTCACTGCTCACAGGCTCTTAAAATATTTTTTAAAGCCTATATTTGGTATTGCTTCAGATGATTAAAGGTATTAAATTTATTTTCCCTTTAGGTAAAAATTCTCCTTTACTGAACAGATACATCAGAAAACAATGTTTTATCTTTCAAAATAATTCAGCATTGGAATTTGCTTTTAATAGAAAAATCCACCAGTACAGTTAAAACATTATTTATTTTATAACAATTATTTTTCAAAAACAATTTTCAGGAACGCTTCTATAGTGCAAAGTGAATCATCCCTGGTTTGCAATTTAGTTTGTCAATGTAACATATAATGAGCCACTAGCAAAAGGAAAAAGGAAAGCTATTTCAGTCTGCGAAAGTCCATGTAGACAGCCAACAGCTGTAGCTGTAAGCAGTATTTAAAAACATGACACATTTCAGCACTGTACCCTGCACATAGTGGGCACTCAGTGGAAACTTCTGGAGTTAAATTGAGATGTGTCAATCACAATCTGTTGAACTGAACTGAGGAGCTATCTCAATAAGAGACAACCATGAATCCCTGTCATTCTTTCTTTCACCTAATACCAAACTCCAATGTGAAACAGAATTTACAACACAAACAGAAGAACCAGTAGCAATGAACACAGCTTGTATGGACAAATGAGCTGACATGCATTATCAGCTACATCTTCACTTCTTGTCGAAAACCAGATGAGGTCATAGTTCCCATCCCGGCCTGTTCTATCACGCCACTGCCGAGTCAACACAACTGTCTCTATGTTATTTATGGAGGAGGCGGGAGGGAGTCCTGAGTGTTCCCACCACCCAGTGCCGAGGCAGCAGAAGCTGTTAGCTGACACCCTCTGACGCACCGCATACTCAGGCACAACATGAGATGTGTTACAGGAGCCCCACGGCCATCTGTACTTCAGGGAGATGAGGACAAGGAGGCATCTCCCGTGTCAAAACAACCCCTGATAAATATCTCTTAGGGGAAAATGGCTGGACGGGGCTGTACGGTGTCTCCCCTGACATGTAACCATCACTTCTCCCAGCAGCAGGTAGAAGAGCTACTGTGTAGGTAGAGAGGGGGATAAGGATCCTTTGGATATGTTGACCCATTTTCCAGCTCATGAAGTTGTTTTAAACATATTATTTCATGTGATCCTCATAGCCACGGGAGACCTTGCCAATAGGAGGGGAACTTGGAGCCACTATGGACAGAAATTTGGCAACAAGCATCAAAATTACAAATACACATTCTCCTTGATGCAGCAATTCCAATCCTAGGGATTTATCCTATAGATACACTCACATGTGTGTGAAATGAGGCAGCACTCTTTACAAGAGCAGAATATTGAAAACAACCTAAGTGTCCCTAAATAAGGGGTTCCTTAAGTAAAAATGGTGCTGTATCCTTCCATGGATAATTTCCAGTATGCAAACAAAGCAAGGCACAGAATAGTGAATAGTAGGTTATCATTTCTGCAACAAAAAAAAGAGGAAAAAAAAAGAATATGTGCACACACAGTGCTAGCTTGTACATGCAAAAAATACCCTTTTAAGGGTACACAAGAAAATGGTATCTCTGAGAAAGGAACTGGCGGATTGAGGACAGAGCACAAGGGAGACTTTTCACTATTTACCATTTTATGAATTTTGAGTTTCATAACATCTAAATCTGTTGCTTATTCATATGCTTAATTTTCAAAAGCACATGAGGTGGGTCAGTGTATTTTATCATACAATGTATATAATAGTGTTTATAAGTTGTAAGCCTCCTGAGTAGCTGAGATTACAGGCATGCGCCACCATGCCTGGCTAATTTTTGTATTTTTAGTAGAGATGGGGTTTCCATGTTGGCCAGGCCTGGTCTCGAACTCCTGACCTCAGGTGATCCACCTGCCTCAGCCTCCCAAAGTGCTGGGATTATAGGCATGAGCCCCCATGCCTGGCCCCTACAGATACTTTAGTTATGTGTTCCTATCACTCATTGGTTTTTGAATGAAGAACTCAAGGCTGAGGAAGGTAGGCGACTTGCACATGATCACACAATTGGCAGGCTTTCCAGGCTGTTCTCACGTCCCAAGTTTATGGCTGAACATCTGCCTTCTCTGTTCAGCTGTAAGTAACAAAGCCTAGGAACCACTTCTACACCCAGTGCCTTGTAGAGTGTCTTGTACTTAGTAGGTTTGTTTACCTGTAATCCTCTCTCTTAGGTTTCCTGTCTCACATTACCCACAGCCTAATGGGTAACTCCAACTGTAAGTTCCTCAGATGCCCAAAACCAACAAGCCCCCAAACTCAAGCCATTAACTTTCCTGTCCCTCTAAAACACTGCTCCTCTTCCCTATTTTTATTTATTTATTTATTTATTTATTTATTTATTTATTTATTGAGACGGAGCCTCGCTCTGTCACCCAGGCTGGAGTGCAGTGGTGTGACCTCAGCTCACTGCAACCTCTGCCTCCTGGGTTCAAGCAATTCTCCTGCCTCAGCCTCCCGAGTAGCTGGGACTACAGGCGCCTGCCACCACGCCCGGCTAATTTTTGTATTTTTAGTAGAGACGGGGTTTCGCCATGTTGGCCAGGCTGGTCTCAAACTCATGACCTCAGGTGATCCACCCGCCTCAGCCTCCCAAAGTGCTGGGATTACAGGCATGAGCCACTGTGCATGGCCTCCTTTTCCCTATTTTTAATCATAAAGAACACCTCCTCACTGGCCTTCATCATCCCATCAACTCTGTCTCTTAAGTGTAATCACACCTTCCAGTTGTCATCCATTCTAGCTTCCACTTTCTCACCTAGGGGCCTCTTGATTTTGACAACAGCCTCTTACTAGGACCCCTGCTTCTTTTCTTACCCACCACCCTAATTCAGACCCCCGCTGCTGCTAGAATCATTTTGCTAAAACAGACTTGATTGCATTTCTCTTTTACTTAAGATCTTTCTTTTGGTCTGCATCACCCACAGAAGTTGGGACCTCTAGACTGGTTTCCAAATCCACCTTCCAGAATCAACTTGCACAACTCCCCTCCCCATGAACCACACACTCCAGGCCCACATCACACCCTGCTCCTGCCTTAGACACACTGGTCCCTAACCCAAAAATGCCTTTCCTCCTGTTTTCCAACTGGGGAGCCCCATTCCCTGAGTTCCCTGACACCTCAGCCTTTCACTCCAGCCTCTCATACCCACAAGAGCCATCTGTATGTACCTCTATTACAGCACCTCTGAAACCGTCTTGTAGTTAAGTGTTTCTATGAAGGTCTTTCTCTAGTGAAGGTATTCCCAACATGTGGAACAAATTCAGGTCTCCATAAATGTTTGTTGAACAAATGCATTCCAATGTCTAAACAACTAACTTGACACTTCGTGCATATGAACTGTTAATATCTAAAGTGCCACCTATAGCAATAGTTTTCCTTCAATCCAATATGTTTGTGGTATCCCTATTAAGAAGGACAGCTGCCGCGTGAGGGATGATAAGGAAAGCATACTCTGATTTCTATATTTTTCGGGGGTTGGAGCATAATTCCAATAACCAGAGAAATTCAGTTGCCCTTTTGACATTGTAAATAATTTCCAGTTGCCCTTTCAACTCTGTAAATAATCACAACTTACAATTTGGGGAATACTGCATTAATATTCCATAAAAGAAAACTGATGTGCTGAATCCCTTGGGTGAAAACGATGCTGCCACTCAAGCTACAAGCATGGCTATGGAAGGTGCATTGCAGAGAGAAGGAAGCAGGACCCTGAGTGAAGGTGGGGGTTTGGGGGGGACAGCTGGACCTCCCTGGGGACTTCCTCTGGAGGGAGACAGGCCTGGGGGGAGGCAGCAAGGGGAGGCATGTTCATGAAGGGCAGTCTTCTTTATCAAACAGGTGGCAGCCTCGCGTGTCTAGCTAATCCTTCTAATTACAGAGGAGCTGGCTGCCAGCCAAGACCAAGGGGGCCAATTTTAACTCCTTATGGGGGAGGGCTAGCAAGCCAGACAAGACCCCCGCCAAACAGGTGGCGGTTCATGGCCGGATTTCCAACTCAGCAGGGCACTGGGGTCCCTCGGCAAAATAGAGGCCATCATAGAAGTTCAGTCATAGAAACTGGGCCAACCCTGCGGAGCCTGCAGCAGGGTCGTGGTTTGGAGGGTATGGGGTGCCCAGGGCTCTCCCAAGACGCCACAGATACCAGCCCTAGAGAAGCAAGATGAATTCTAATCTCACTGGCAATGGGATAGAACCTACTAATGAGCTGCCTGACTTGATCAGTCATTGGCAAACTTTGGCTCATGGGCCAATTTTGGGCAGCCACCTGGTTTTTTTTTTTTGTAAATAAAGTTTTGCTGGAACACAGCCATGCTCATTCATTTATGTATCTTCTATGGCTGCTTTTGCTCTACGAAGGCAGAGTCGAGTAGTTGAGACAGAGACCATATGGTCTGCAAAGCCTAAAATATGTATTGTCTGCCCTTTACAGAAAAAGTTGGCGAAAGCCTGGTCTAGTAAATACCCAGGCTGCACCTCAGATCAATTGAAATCAGAATCTCTGGTGGCAAGACCCAGGCATAGGTACTTTTTAAAGCTCCTCAGCTGTTTTCAATGTGCAGTCAAGGTTGCAAACCACTGCTCCAGCCTGATGCAGTGACTCCAAGGGGCAGCTGAAAAAGTCATAGTAAGTTTCTGCCTGGGCTGAATACGTCACAGACAAGGTGGTTCAGTACTTGGGCTCTGGGGAAACACAGGCCTGATCTGTATCTTCACTCTACCACATACTCGCTATATGACTGCACACACTCAACCCCTCTACACCTCAGTTTCTCCGCCTGTAAAATGGGGATAATAACAACACCTAACTTACAAGGTCATTGAGGGGCTGAAGGGGAGAATGTGTGTGGAGCTCTGGCATTGTGACTGGAAAACAACTACACTCAATAAATGGGAGCTAAAAGAGGTAGTGGCGGAGAGTTGGGCTGAGAGGCTGATGCCATCATGGTTTAGAGCAGCTGAAAAAACTGCAGAAACTCTCAGGCCTGGCACATGTGGTGTAAGAAACTGCCTTGAAGACGCTGCTGGGAAAAGCCACAGTATGTGTGCAATGACTTTACAGCCAACAGGTGTGGGCAGGCTGGTGTATGGTTCAGGACAGCTCAAAAGACACTCCACTGCTAAACTCTGCCCACTTCTCCCCATGCTTGAAAGGGTTCCCTGTTCTGGGCCCTATCTGACATTCCAGAATACAACTGTAGCTCCTGGTGAATGCTTGTTAGAGACTTTGATACTGAACCCTGAACCCTACTGCTTGGATCACATACCGGGGCTGTGGAGCATTTGTGGGTACCTGATACCTGCTTTGCAGATGCCTCCTGCCTGCCTACCTTTGTCCTGCCTTCATGCCAGTATGGGCTTGACATCAGCCTGCCAAACTTGTAGCCAGGTAACACATGGTGGACTCTGGTTGGCTATACACAGAGGACTGTTCCCTTGGGCAGACAATCTGGCCCCTAGAGATGCTCCAATGATATCCATGCCTTGACCATTCAATTACAAAGTGAAAGGCATGCTGCAAAATTTTGGGGGCTCCTTGCTCAGCTAATGATCTGCATCTGGGGTGGTGGGGAGGGTCCCTGCATTTCACAGACACAGGACTCGGTCTTGTTCAAAGTGAGTGACCTCTCTCCTGTCTGGTGTAAAGATGAGTGTCCCCTTAAATGCATGATCAGTGAAGTGTTCTTATGAATCCTGGCAACATGTGGTAACCCACTAAATCAAGAAATGGTGAGCCACAACCTTCATCAGCTGAGCCAGGGGCATGGCTGTTTGCAGTTGTTCAGCCCTTCTTGCATATTCATTTAAGGCTTGTGTTAGAACAAGATCAAGCAGAAAATCCTGGCCAATACCACCTTGAATTTAAACAATGCATCTGTAAGGAAGAGAGGCTTAGCGCCATACCAGTCCTCTACCTGTGGGGTCCTGCACCTAAAACTGGCATCATATATAATGATCTAAAATAGCTGGGGGTCAAGCCACAATTTTAGGGCCAGCGCCTCAACACAACTGGAAAATCCAGGAAGCAGCTAGTGGGAGGATCTAATTATAATGCTAATGATGACGGCTATTTACTGGGAGCTTACAAAGTATCAAGTGATTTATTTACATGCAATTTCTTATTTAATCTTTACAATCATCCTATGAAGACTTGGAGAATTCAGTACTTGTGCAACCACACAGTTTTTAAGTGGCGGAACTGAGATTCCAATTCAGGTGTCTCTGACCCTAAAGCTCCCAGGAGCACCCACTTAATACCATAAGCTGTACAGCCTTGGCAGAGAGAGCCAGTGATGCCTGCCACAGAATCATCCTGCTCCACCAAACTGCCTTGGACAGAGACAGGGAAATAACATCCAGGCCCCATGGGACAGCCTCCAGTCAACCTGAGAAAAACTGCATCCCTCCACACCCTGGAAAGTTCTGCCTCACTCCCAGGGCTCTTCCCCTGGGTTACAGCCTCTATACCTCTTTTCTACATTCTCAGGTTCCCTTCAGAAACTCCATGTGGATTTCTTTCCCAGCCCCTCCTTACACTGTCCTACTCAGGTGCTACTTGGAAAGCTCTTAGTCTTGCATCTGATCTCTCCCATCTCAAGTCAATGATTTACTCATTAAAGAAACAACCACTTCCTTCCCCCAAATACTAATGAAAAACTATCATGCGTGTTTGTTTTTTTTTTTTAATTTTAGATTCGGGGGAACATGTGCAGGTTTGTCACACAGGCATATTGGGTAATGCTGGGGTTTGGGCTTCTAGTGAACCTATCACCCAAATAGCGACCATAGTACCCAACAGGTATCACATCTTTTACCTTACCAAAAAAGCACAAAAAATCTAATTCTGTCACCTGCGGAGCACAACATTGCAACCTGCTGAACTCAAACTGGGATGTAATCCCTTTCCACCTCCCTCTGGACCACCAGCCCTGCTACTGCACTGGTGAAGGACACCAACTCCGGAACCAGACTGCCTGGGCTCAGTCCTGGCCCAGCCATGCGCAACCTGAGTGACCCTGAGAGGCCCTGAGAGACCTCACGTTCCTCCTCTGCGAAACGGGAATAATAATAGTACCTCCTTCAAAGGGCTGTGGTGAGAAGTGAGACCGTATATTACATACTGAGTACTTAGCTCAGTGCTGGCACGAGATAAACACTCCACAAATATTAGCAATTGTTCTTACTAGTTGTGATTATATTGCTATTCTTGCCCTGGTTATTATATATTCATTTATTTTAAAATTACTGCCCTGCTTTCAAAACGGTGCAGATAATCATAGAGTCTTACACGTGGGAAAATACTCAGGTACAAAGTTAAAGTGTTCTCTTGACTTGTCCTCAAAATATAGTGCAGTACTTTTAATGGTACTTGACATTTTCTCCAAGACTTGACCATATATTCTCTAACTTAATTCCCATGCCAACCTGGAAAATCCTACTTTGCAGATGAGAAAACCAAGTTTCAGAGACACCAATAATACTACAATAATGTCTGATATCTATTTTGTACTTTTTAAATATTATACACTATTTTAAGAAACTTATACGTATACTACCTTTTCATTCTCAAAACAGCCCTATGAGACTAAGATTATTGCTATACCCATTTTACAGGTGAGGAAACTGAGATCCAGAGAGGTTAAGTAACCATCAAGATCACAGGGGGCAGAGAGAGAATGCTGGCTTTCTAATTCCCTAGTGTGTGGCTTGCACGCTACAGTTAGGTTTAGCAGGGGACAAAGAGAGACCAGACCCAGGGCCTTGCTATGGTGGCATAGTCACCACCCTCCCCAACACCCTCCTCCCACACCCTTTCCTCTGCGCTGGGTGATCTCTGACTCTCCTCACTGTAACACTCCATGATTGTAAATGAATCTACAGACACCATCCTTCCACCAGCCCTGGAAAGATCAGAGCACTGATGCAGGTAGTTTTCCTAAAGGACAAAGAACAAAGCTGAATATTTTTCTAGCCACATTAAAAATGATATTCCTGTGTTAGAATAACATCAAAATGTGTTGTGTTTTGTTTGTTTTAATAGCTTCTCTTTGATCTGCACTTTGGCCGCAGACTCACTGGCTGTACCCACTGTCATTCTCTCCAGCGGGCATAGACTGGCGCTGAGTGAAACTAGCCCACAATCCTTGTAAATCACTGCTTTCCATTCATGCTCATTTCGCTAATGCCACCGCTCGGCCACTGTCTTGATTAATGCAGGAAAAAGGAGGTTACAATTAAGTGAGATGATTTTGCACCCAGGAAATAGCAGATGAGTTGGATAAACTGCACAGTTATTGGTGAGTAAAGAAGCAGATTTAAGCTGCCCTTGGGTACTGGAAACAGGAAGCTCAGAGAGACCTTGGAGCAACTGCTCCTCTCTTACAAAGCCTTTGGTAATTGCGAAGAGGAAAAACGTATGTATTGTGCAGACGAAGTGGAGCACATGCAATTTGAGATTCAGATGCTGAAAAGCAGGGAAAGGAGCCTGTCTCATGCTCTGGATTATCCTGTTGCCAGTCCATGAGCAAGAACTTGGCCAGCCTGTCCAATAGGACATTCAACATCAGTCTTATTCTAGCTTGTCTCGGGGATGCTTTCCTGAATGTTCGTAAGCACTATTCAAATGCCAAAAGCCATGAAAAGGATTATTTGCTTGGGACACCATGCCCATTTTCTGCTAATGCAGAAATGTCATCATACAAGATGGCCACATATTAAACACAGAGAGAGGCAAGTTTTGGGGAGTGTGCACCTAGGGAAGCAGTTCTCAAAGCATGGTCTAGGGAACCCTGCAAGTCCTTGAGGCCTTTTTACAGGGGATCTGAGATATTGAGACATTATTTAACTTGTTCACTCTTATTCTCTCTCAAACACCCAGTAGAGTTTTTCAGAAAGTACATGACATGACATGGCAACAGACTGAATGTAGAAGCAGATATGAAATCCAACCACCTCCCATTAATTCAGACACTAAACAGAGCTGCAGTAAAGTAAAACAATGACACTATTTTGGAAAATATTTTTCAATAATAAGAATTTATGAAAAAGACAAGAGGCAACAAATGTTGGCAACAACAGGGAGAAAAGGAAAACCTAGTATACTGTTGGGGGGAATGTAGACTGGTACAGTCATGGATAACAGTACAGAGAGTCCTACAGAAATTAAAGTTGGAATGATCATAGGACCCAGTGATCCCTCTTCTGGGCATATACCCAAAAGAGACAAGCTCATCACTTCAAAAAGATAGCTGCACTCCCATGTTCACTGTGGCATTATTCACAATAGCCAAGATATGGATACAAACTAAATGCCCACTGATGAACGAACCAATAAAGAAAATGTGGTGTGTGTGTATATATATATATATATATGTATATATATATGTATATATGTGTGTATATATGTGTGTGTATATGTGTATATGTGTATATATGTATATATGTGTGTGTATATATGTATATATATGTGTGTGCATATATGTATATATGTGTATATATGTATATGTGTATATATATGTGTATGTGTATATATGTGTATATATGTATATGTGTATATATATGTGTATGTGTATATATATGTGTATATATATGTATATGTGTATATATATGTGTATGTGTATATATGTGTATATATGTATATATATGTGTGTATATATGTATATATATGTGTATATATGTATATATATGTATGTGTGTATATATATGTGTGTATATATATACACATATATATGCATGATGGAATATTATTCAGCCTTAGAAAAGGAGATCCTTCCATTTGCCACATCATGGATGGACCAAGAAGACATTATGTACAGTGAAGTAAGCCAGACAAAGAAAGAAAAATATTGCATGATCTCACTTATATGTGGAATTTAAAAAGCTCAAATACACAGAGATAGAGAATGAAACAATGATTACCACGAGTAGGCAGTAAAGGATGGGGGAGAGAAAACGGAAAGATGTACGTCAAAGGATACAAAACAGCAAATATGTAGGATGAACAAGCCTAGAAATCTAATGTACACCGTGAGGACTAAAGTTAATAAAATTGTATTATATTAGGGATTTTTGTTGAACAAGTAAATTTTCTTTTTTAAGCCAGTCAAATTTAGATTTTTAGCTGCTCTTTCCATACACAAGAAATGTAATTCTGTGAGATGCTAGGTATGTTAATTTGCTTTACTATTGTAACCATTTTACTGTCTATATATATCCTATAATATCATGTTGTAAACCTCAAATATACGCAATAAAATTTGTTTTTAAAAATGCGTGTTGGCACATAATAAGCATATGGTTTGAAGTAAATTGACAAATTATTTTTTAAATTTCTGAGTTTTAATTTCTAATACGGCAAATATTGACTGATATAAAATATTTTGGCACCTCAATTATTCTTAAGAGAATAAAGATGTCCTGAGCCCCAAAAATCTGAAAACCACATAGAAGAATGTGGCAACTTTCTTTTTAACCCAGTGGAAGCCTTCCTTTCTCCTCCAGCCCCATAGTCAAGCATCTAAGGGCTTCAGATTCACCCATTTTCTTGGTCTTGGGCACAGGTTCTTTCTTTAGTAGCCTCATTGCCTGCCTTGCCCCAAATCTATATGACTGAATTGTATTTATTCTGCCCATGGCTTTGGTCCAGGAGGTTCATAATAGTTTATTCTCCCTGGCAAGGCAGAGAGAATGGCTTTCCTTAGCCCCTCAGCTCTCAACGAGGCATAGTCCAGTGCAATGAGAACTGTCATTTCCGCCTGGACCATCAATCAATGAAGATAGATGCACTTCTGTAGGCTGACTGCGGGAGGGAGGTGAGTTCAGACCTGGGAAGTGAGACGCTATCCTGAGCCTGGGCTACAGAGACCGTGGCGGACTCCGTGTCTGTCACGGGGCAGGAAAACGGCCCATCAGTCAGTCGGCAGCATGTTAAAAATCAAGCATCTCCTCCATGTCTGAAAGTCACGGCAACACCAAAGCCACAGGAAGAGCCACATTCTCTGCAGGTTCCACGGACCTTGGAAGCCCTCCTTGCAAACAAAGCTGGAGCCCTTTCTCCATGTCTCTCCTGCAATCACAGTGAAATAGTGATTTCACCTATAAAGAACTACTGTGTGGATTTCATCTATAAAGAACCAGTGAGCCCCCGCTACATGCAGTATGAAGTGTTGGTGGGGAGGAGAAGTGCAAAGGTGAATAAAAAATGCTCCCCCGCTGCCCTCCAGGAGCTGCTCAAAAGCAGCAAAATGATCAGACTCCAGTTTTAACTCATGTCTCTTACTTGGCCTGCTTTTCAGAGGCAATGAGAATGTTTGATGAGAAAAGGCAAGGCCACCAAAGCAAGCAGAAAAATGAAAGCCCTAAATAATTCACAACACTGGATAACCAATGTCTGAAACAGAATCAATTCTGCACAAGAAGTCACTCTGTTTCTTCCTTATAAGTGTTATTTCTTAAGCTCAATTTTCAACCTGAACAGCAAGCACCTGATTTCCTACCAAACCGAAAATTGTCCTGTGTTTCCTGGATGGGCTCAGGTTCCCAGGCAGGATTCACCAGAGGGGCTCTTAGGAGGCACCCAGCCAAACAGACACCCAGCCCAGAGGGCGTCTGAGAAACGGAAAGGGACTGGGAACGTTTTTGAATTGCAAAATGCTTCATCTTTAGAGGACACTCCAGAAACATGAAGTTTTGTGTTAAAAAGGCTGCCAGTGAAAATACGTTTAATCATTACCTGTTTATCTAACACAACCAGGAGCAAACAGACAGAGGGTTTTCACTAGATGCAGACAACGACCAGGGCCTTGAACTTGTCTCCGGACTGTTGGAGTTAGGCAGGGACCTACCACAGCCAAAGTTAAATCACGCTTGATGCTTAAAGACCATGAAGGTGACTAAAAGAGGGAGTTGGTGACACAACTCCACCCCTTTCAGTCCACTTCCTCTCACTTCTTCCACCCCCACCTCAAGGTTAATCGTTTCTGTTTGGCAGAGTTTTGAATCCTGGGAACTGTCTCACTTTAAGCCTCTTCTAATCTTTTACAAAGATTATCAAGATAATGTAGTTCCACATCTCTGGCACTAGGAACATCAAAAGCCCATTAATTAATTATATGCTTTTAAGGATTATCTGCATGGAAAATATGAGAATTATAAATGCAAATACATATTACAAAATCACTATTCCTATCAGAAAAAAAAGCCATCTTTTTCTCTTGGTCATGAATTCCTTTCTGCCGCCTTCCCCCTGCTCTCTCTTTCTCTCTCTCCAGTGCCTTATCTCTCTCTTCTTAATCAGTAACCACAATTGCATTGTATGATTTCTAGCCTTCTGCTATACTCAAACATTAAAAAATGACTCAACAAACTTTTAGATCATTTATTATTATTATTTTTTGAGACAGAGTCTTGCTCTGTTGCCCAAGGCTGGAGTGCAGTGACATGATCTTGACTCAATACAACCTCCACCTCCCAAGTTCAAGTGATTCTCGTGCCTCAACCTCCTAAGTAGCTGGGATTACAAGTGCGCACCACCAGGCCTGGTTAATTTTTTTTTGTATTTTTAGTAGAGATGGGGTTTCACCATGTGGGCCAGGCTGGTCTTGAACTCCTGGCCTCAAATGATCCACCCATCTCAGCTTCCCAAAGTACTGGGATTATAGGTGTGAGCCACCGCGTTCGACCTAGATCATTTTTTAAATGTCAAAATTGAAAATCACGAATGCAGCTCCTTCACTTAAAATGCAGCCTAAAGGGAAGTGCATGAGCTTTTCTAGAAGAGCATGCTGGGTTCAGAATCCAGGTTCAACTGTGTGGACTGAAACAATAAGACTACCAGCGAGCAAGGTTATCACGAAGATAAAATAACACCTGTGAAGCATTTAGCTAAATGCCTGGCATGGAGAAAGTGTTCAACAATTGACAGCTATTATTATTATCAGGAAGCATTTATGATTTAGGCCACAAGTCAGAAAAGGCAGAGAATGAGGACAAAGATCATACATAGCAGGAAGTGTTTCTTAATTCATCTGTGCCTTCTACTTAAATTGGTTTTACAGTGGATAAAGCACTTACATTAATTTCTCCAATCCCCAGAAGCAGGTAGGTAGATAGGACAGGTGGTATTATTTCATCTGATGAACCAGAAAATGAGGGGGGGTCAGAAGCCTATTAGAATGATTTGAGGGGAAGGTTTCACGGTCATTAACTGGAAAAGCTGAGACTATGATGGGAGCCACACCGTTCCCAGCCCCTGGAAAGGGACTGTTTTCTCTGTTTGCCTGACATCCTCAGTCCTTTTGATTTATGATCCTTCCTCATCTTATGAACTGGTTGCTAAAGAATTTAAGATTAAAATGCTAAAGTTCCTCTTACATTGCTGGTGGGAATGTAAATTAGTACAGCCACTATGGAAAACAGCATGAAGTTTCCTCAAAAAACTAAAAATAGAACTACCATATGATCCAGCAATCCCACTGCTGGGTATTTATCCAAAAGAAAGGAAATCAGTATATTGAAGAGATATCTGCACTAACAAGTTCATTGGAAGACTATTCACAACAGCCAAGATATGGAGTCAACCTAAGTGTCCATCAACAGGTGCATGGATAAAGAAAATGTGGTACACGTACACAATGGAATATTATTTAGCCACAAAAAAGAATAAAATATTTTCATTCTCAACAAAATGAATGGAACTGGAAGATATTATGTTAAGTGAAATAAGCCAAACACAAAAAGACAAATACTGCATGTTCTCACTCATATGTGAGAGCTAAAAAAAAGTTGAACTCATGGAGATAGAGAGTAGAATGATGGTTGCCCGAGGCTGGCAGAGTAGTGGGGAGAGGGGAATAAAGAGAGGTTCATGGGCACAAAAATACAGTTAGATAAGATCTAGTGTTCAGTAGCACAATAGAGTGACTATAACTAACAATAATTTATTGCCTATTTCAAAATAACTAGAAGAGTGGAATTGAAATATTCCTAACACAAAGTAATGAGAAATGTTTAACGTGATGAATATCCCAATTACCTTGATTTGATCATTACACATTATATGCTTGTATCAAAATATCACATGTTCCCCACAAAATATATGCAACTATTATGTATCCATAAACATTTTTTAAAATTAAAATGCTAAAGTCAATGCAATAAAAAGCAAATCTCTAATTATCTGACCGTGGCCCATTTGAGTGAATCAAGGTGTTTCCTCTTACCCATCAGGTAGAAGCAACAGACTCCCTTCCTTTCCTGGAACAGTGCACCTTCTTTAGGGGGTGAGGCTGCTGAGGATAGGTGTTGGGGAGAGAGCTGTGCCTTGTGCAGGGCCTTGGCTCCCAGCAGCCCAGCTGTTGTGTTGCCTTCTGTGGCTCCAGCTCCATTTAGCACAGATCATTACAAGCTGGCAGCTGTCAATTATCCAAGCCAGACAGACTCCCCATGGCATTCCACATCTGGAAAAGCCTTCCCTGGGAATTGGTGCAGAAGCATCCGTGCATTTCCACCTCTATTTATTATCTTCAAATCTCCCTGGAGATTATTATCCTCCAAATGCAAAGATCAAGAGAAGTTGAAAATGCACACAGTACTTTTTACCTTAAAAAAAACTCTAGCCAATCCTAATACTCAAGAAGATTATTTTTCAAATGGTATGAAATTGAAGGACATTGTGTGTGTGTGTGTGTGTGTGTGTGTGTGTGTGTGTGTGTGTGTGTGTGTTCTGGTGAAGCCGTGAATGAAGGACATTTTTTAAAAACCATTAGAAATGGCTGATAAACTAACAGTTTACACTTCCTCCTATGTTATCAAAAATGCATGACATTTTTTAACCCACCACATATACTAAATATGGATAATTTGTTCCCGCACCCTTAGTTTCAGGGGTTTCACTAAACAAATAAAATAAAGATACTCAAAGGGACTTCTGTCCTAACACATATATAGGAAAAATATGCTGGGTACCGGAAGTAAAAGGTTTCAGTACAAAATACTCAGTCTCCTCAGTGGAAAAGAACCTTCCATAACACAGATCAATAACAGGCTGCTTCCTGTTTACTCTGCCTAACTAGGGACTTTACTATAAAACCTGATTACTGTTATCAGCAAGAAGCTGATTTGGCTGCTCTAAGGAGAGTCATCCAAATTAAAGATCCCCCAAGTCACAGCTTGAATGATCCTAGCTCATGTACACAGAAAGCTCTAGAGCCTCTCCTTGTCCATCGGGAGGACTCTGTCTTGAAGAATGGCCTGATTCAACTTAAATTGTTCATCTAGGCAGCAAACAACAGATTCCCACAACAGGGACACACTGACATTCCAATCAATGGAAAACTGGAGAAAATTCAAAAGGGTATTAGTGCCTTGTTCTGGGTTTTAGGATTCACTCCATCAAGCTCTTCTCTGTGGAAAAGTAGGTGGCCTTTTGTATGCTTTAATAAACCACAGAAAAATATGCACTTAGGCCGGGCATGGTGACTCACGCCTGTACTCCCAGCACTTTGGGAGGCCAAGGTGGGAGGGTCACTTGAGGTCAGAGTTCGAGACCAGCCTGGCTAACATGGTGAAACCCTGTCTCTACTAAAAATACAAAAATTAGCCAGGTGTGGTGGCAGGCAACTGTAATCCCACCTACTTGGGAGGTTGAGGTAGGAGAATCACTTGAACCCAGGAGGCAGAGGTTGCAGTGAGCCAAGATCACACCACTGCACTCCAGCCTGGGCAACAGAGGGAGACTCTATCTCAAAAAAATTAAAAAAAAAAAAAAAAAGAAATATGCACTTAGTGCCTAATGTACAGAGGGCGCTGAGTTGTCCCATGAAGATACAGCGTTGTGCATTGGATGACATGCCTGCTGGGGAGAATGCAGGAGAGGTCACAAGGCACTCCAGGCAAATGACCACGGAGTAAAAAGTTCTAAGAGCTACTGCAGCAGAGAGTTGGGTGGGGCTTGCGACAGGTAAAAAAGCATCAAAGGGAAAGGAGGGATTGGACCCATATTGATTCTTTCCATTAAAAGACTTCAGACACAAAGTGTCCTTGGCTTCTCACCTTGAGGAGGGAGAAGGGCCAATTGCACTTCATCTGTGCTCTTCCAAAAGAGGAGACAGAGGCCCAGCCTAGGTTTCTGGCTAGGTTTCTCGACTAGAAGAGGTGGAGGCTTCCTGGAAGGAGGTCTGGACCTAGTTTGGATAGGAAGGGATGGCAGGAAGGAGAAAGGTAGGCAGTGCTCAGAACCTATCTGCCACTCCTGTGGAAAATGCACTACAGTGGAAAGAATCAGGGAGTGGACCTGAGTTTCAAAATCCTGCTCCACTTTCCCTGGCTGGATGACCCTGGGTAAATCATAGTCCTTTCCAAATCTCAGTTCCCTCGACTGTAAAATGGGGTCATGCCTGCCATGATAGGGGGCCTGTTAACATTAAATAATGCATTTAAAACTTGAAACACAAGCTCTTGCTTATAAATGATCAATAAATGCTAGATCCCACCTGAATTTCCTCACACCATCTTGCGACACACTAGAATAACAATTACAAGGACCACAGCCTCGTAATTGACCGACAAAAGCTGTTGTTGGTCTCTCTGGCAGACAAGACGGTTAGTTTGTGGTTCAGGAAATATATTCTTCCTATTAGACGGTAATATCATCTCCTGTTTCATGTCTTATTGGATCACCCATTCCTTAGACCCTTTGTCGGTGTTGACGGAATGAAGAAGAGGGAGGAGGGAGGAGTTACAGAAGAAAGAAGTATTTATCAAGCCTTTACTCTCTGGACCAGGCCCTCTGGTGAATGCCTAGTGAGGAAGGCCTAATGGTGTTCCAGTTTCCTAGGAAACTCTTCTTGGCGCCCTCATACTGGAAGTATGTGGTTTGTTTTGGGGAACACACACGCATTTTACACACATCTTTGACAGTCATTTGGGCAGGATGTCTCGCTGCCAATGGCAGGACTAATATCTAAGTTGGATCTTTTTTGGGGGGAAGATGGGGTCTTGCTACTTTGCTCAGGCCTTGAACTTTTGATCCTCTCACATCAGCCTACTGAGTAGCTAAGACTACAGGCACAAGTCACTGTGCTCAGCTTACTGTACTGGGTCTTTTTGAGGTGAATCTTCACTCATGTGACAGTCAAATTTTTACCTTTTAAAACAGACTTCACGGGCCTTTTCCTTGTTGTTACGCTCATCCATCAAGACAGAGGATGCTCTCTGTACTACAGTAGCTGACATCAACAGCCTTTCCTCCTCAGCTGTCACTCACCAACCAGGCCCAAGGATTCTCCTCCCTACATGCCAGCCCACTGCTTTCCTAGACCAGAGAGAGAGCCCTCTTCTCTCATGTCTCTCTCAAGCCTGCCTCCTGCCTCCAAGAAAGTAAAGAACTTTATTCGGGGAGTGACAAAGGCAGGTACATCCATGCTAACCACAGAAAGTTTCTATTTCAGTCATTCTGTCTTCACTCCAGGAGTCCCTATTGTCTACCCACATCTCTTAAGCAATTTACAAAGCTCTGTTAATTCATTCACAGCCTGCTCAGCTTCAGGGGCCTTAAGGAGGCAGAAGTCAAACTCAAATGAGCACGAGGCTTCCAGAGGTTTCATGAGAGTGGGTTTGGCCAGTCTAAGTCTAGTAGAGCGAGTGGAAGTTGTGCCCTGTTCTTTGGCAACAGATCAAATAGCAAATCCAATGAGTAATCAGAGAGTAAGGAAGCCAGGCGGGAAACCAAGAGCGTGCTGAGGAAATGGGGAGACTGCACAGTCAGGAGGCAACTTGGAGCTTTCTGGAAACTTGAAGTTGCTTCTAGAGTCAGGAGAAGTTGAAGGAATAGGGGCAGCGTTGTGGACTGTGCTGGGAAATAGCCAGAGACACCACAGAAGGGCAGCCCATGATGCCGTCCCTATTCCTTCAAAGTCTCTAGACTCTAAAAGCACGTCCCCCATTTACTCAACATCAAGTTTCCCAAAGGCTCCACAATAGCTACTTTCTACACTCCTGATTTCACTGTGATTTCAGAGAAATGGTTAGTTCTGAGATCATTTCCCAATAGATTAAATTTTTGCTAAGAAATAACAGATCTCCTTTAAAAAGGCTAATGATTTACTCTACCTAAATTAACTTGTTTTTTTTTTTTTTTTTTTTTTGCTTTTAAGAGTCAATTGACTTTTTTAATTTTTAAATTCTTATTTTAAATTGTGGTAAAATATATATAACATAAATTTTACCATCTTCACGATTTATTTTATTTTAAGTTCCAGGGTACATGTGCAGGATGTGCAGGTTTATTACATAGGTAAACGTGTGCCACGGTGGTTTGCCGCACCTATCAACCCATCATCACCTAGGTATTAAGCCCGACATATATTAGCTGGTTTTCCTGATGCCCTCCCTCCCCCTGCACCCCCGTCTTCACCATTTTCAAGTATACAGTCAGTGGCATTAATCACATTCACACTGTTGTAAAACCATCACCACCATCCGTCTTCAGAATTGTTTCTCTTTTGCAAAACTGAAAGTCTACACCCATTAAAATCTAGTTTCTTTTTAGTAAGGAAGGTTCACTTTAATCGACAAAAGTAAGAGAAACAATTAGTTAAAGAAGAAAAGGATTAGAGAATTGAATGAAGTCAACACAAAGAAAACAATTATATTTAATCTATTCTCTCTACTGATTTCAAAGAAAGATCTTTATCATCTAAATTGACACTCTAATCCTGATATAATTTAACTCTCTTTAATGCACTCTCTTTAGTTTAGCCTAGTATAGAGAAATAGTTTAAAGTATTAACCACAAGGGTTACTTTTGTAAGTGACACAAAGCAAGGTTAACACTTTCTTTGATATGTGTTAAGAACAATTATGTGTATTTGTGATATGAAATATTCTACATGGTGCTAATTCCAAATACCTTCAGTTTTCCTTCTAAGTATCTTATCAAACTAGTACTGTGATACACAGAAGAGACCTTCTGTGCAGTTAGATAGAAAGTTGTTTTTTTGGTTGTTGTTTGTTTTTTGAGGCTGAGTCTGGCTCTGTCACCCAGGCTGGAATACAGTGGCACAATCTTGGCTCACTGCAACCTCTGCCTTCCAGATTCAAGCGATTCTCCTGCCTCAGCCTCCCGAGTAGCTGGGATTACAGGCTCACGCCACCACGCCTGGCTAATTTTTGTATGTTTTGTAGAGATGAAGTTTCACCATGTTGGCCAGGCTGGTCTTGAACTCCCGACCTCAAGTGATCTGCCTGCCTCGGCCTCCCAAAGTGCTTGGATTACAGGTGTGACCCACCACGCCTGGTGCACCACTTACTTTATTGCTCTTTAAAATAATCTAATTTTAAAAGGTTTGTGTATAACGATATCTAACATACAATTTTGTGAGGGCAGAGCCCATATATAACCACTAAACTGTGCAGATTTCCTTCCTTTTTAAAGTCATTCCATTAGATGACCTCTGTGAGCATCCAATGCTGGTATTTATTTGAAATAATTTCAGTAATGTGTTCTGCCCAAATATTTTCTGTGGTTCAAAGAAGTGAACTATAGTTCTAGTTAAGGCAAAAGACCTTTGTAAGGATTCCAGTATAAGGCAAAGTCCTAAATTCTGAGGGATAATGTTTTCAAGAGAAAATAAATTATTGTACATTTGGATAGATACTCCAGACAACATGTGTGGGCTAGAGAAATACTTGTGGTCCTTAGGGTGGTAAGCAGGAGCTCAAGGTTCTAAGAAGGAACACCTGAGACAGGGCCCTGCTGAGGGAAATCCCAGCGTCCTAGCAGGGGAGGTGAAGATAACTGCCAACTGCTCTCATTGGGTTTGGAGATGAAGTGGAAGGTACTAGCAGACATGGAAATGACAGAGCTTGGCCAAGTTAGGGAGGCAATGGATACAGTGCAAACACCAACCCCCTCCGCCGGTCATTAAGGAGGTTGTGTGGCCTCAAGCAAGTTACTAACCTCTCTGAGCCTCCATGTCCTTCCCCATTCTGTAAAAGAGTTGTTTGGAGAATAATAGGAGATAATATATAAAACACAAGAAAAAGTAAATAGCTAGCTGGATAGAGAATTCCTGAAGACACTTGATGAAGGATATCTATTATGACTGAAAAGTAGGTGGGGGGGTATCATTATCACCTTCAGAGTTTCTCTTTGAATAGGTCATTCCCAAATCTGCATTAAAAAATCATGTTCTAATTTCCCCATCAAAAGGGTCAAAGTATATTAGAAAGAAAATACAATACAATTGCAAAGTGGCTTATGAATTGGGGATTATTTCTAAATGACATTCTCAAAGAGCTGTGAATTACATTTGTCAGAATGAGATGAAACGTGACGAGGGCAACAAAGGATTTGTTTCCTCTGCTATTGGGAGAAACTACCACAGACACCACCAAATAAAACAGGTCCAGTGTCCAGAATTAGCAGGCTGGAAAATCACACTGCTGAATAAAATATTCACCTGAAAAATGTACTCCAAAATCGTGAAGGCTAAAGGTCGTAAGAGGAAACACTGAGCTATGGAGTCAGAAAATAGCTGACCCATAAGGAAGCTTCTTATAAGGGATCCTGGCTGGCAGAGCTACATCCAGGGCTGGAAGGTGGAAGCCCTGGGCACTTTTTCTGCACCTTTCCCTCGCCCCACCATGGCCACCCCTTCTCCAGATTCCCCCCTCCTCACTGCAATGGACCTTCACTCAGTGGCCCAAAAAGCTTTCTGAAGCACACCTCTGATGCTCCTCTCCAGAAGGTTACCCAGTTCCGCAAATGAAAATACTGCCAATGAGAGACGACAAAATTAATCACACTGTACGCTACTTTACAAAGAATTTTATAAAATAAAGTACCTAATATTTTATTTTTTCATGGATAATGCACTGACATGACTCAAATCCAAAGTTAGATAGAAGATCCGGGTGCGGTGGCTCACACCTGTAATCCCAGCACTTTGGGAGGCCAAGATGGGCAGATCACCTGAGGTCAGGAGTTCAAGACCAGCCTGGCCAACATGGTGAAACCCCATCTCTACAAAAATACAAAAATTAGCCGGGCATGATGGTGGGTGCCTGTAATTCCAGCTACTTGGGAGGCTGAGGCAGGAGAATCGCTTGACCCTGGGAGGCAGAGGTTGCAGTGAGCCAAGATCGCACCACTGCACTCCAAGCTGGGCAACAGAGCAAGACTCCATCTCAAAAGAAAAAAAAATTAGATAGAAGAATCTACATAGAAAAGTCTGACCTCCACTCCGGCCTCCAGGGGTAATCATTTTTCATTAGTTTCCATCTATATTTCCACTGTTTTCCTTCCAGCTATACTAAGGTATAACTGACAAATACAAATTCCATATATTCAAGATGTATGATGTGACAATTTGATATATGTATACATAGCGAAATTATTACCACAACCAAATTAATTAACACACCCTCACCACACTTTGTTTCCATTGCTGTGTGTGTGGTGGGAGAGTGAGGCCACTTAAGATCTACTCTTTTGGCAAATTTCAAGTATACAATACAGTATTAATTATAGTCACCATGCTATATGTTAGGTCCCCAGAATTTATTTATCTTATAACTGAAGTTTGTACCAACTTCTTTTTGCAAATAGTACCAATATAAAAGATGTGTATACATATGACGTATGTATATATATTATATAGTGAATATATAATGAATATACACACACACATTCTTACCACACCCTATTTTACACAAAAAGGAGCACCCAATATCCAATCTTCTTGCACCTTGCTCTCTTCTCTGTATCCTACAGATCTCTCCACACTCACACATAGAGATCTTCCTTCTTCTTTGGTTTTGGGTTTTGTTTGTATGTTTGTTTGTTTGGGTTTTTTTTTTTGAGACAAGGTCTCAGTCTGTCACCCAGGCTGGAGGGCAGTGGCACAATCTTGGCTCACTACAGCCTTGAACTTCAGGCTCAAGTAATTCTCCCACCTCAGCCTCCTGAGTAGCTAGGACTACAGGGGCACACCCCCATGTCCAGCTAATTTTTGTATTTTTTGCAGAGTTGCAGTTTCACCATGTTACCCAGGCTGGTCTCAAACGCCTGGGTTCAAGTGATCTGCATGCCTCGGCCTCCCAAAGTGTTGGGATTACAGGCATGAGCCACTGCACCTGGCCCATTCTTTTTTTTGTTTTTTTTTAAGCTACATAGTATTCCACTATGTGCTACACCACAGCCTATATTCTACTAGTTCCCTATTGCTGGACATTTGGTGTTTACAACCTTTTGGGATTACAATAATGGCACAGGCAATAACCTAATACATATGCTATTTCACACTTGTAAAGATAGAAAGATGGAAGTGGGATTGCATGTGTACTTCTGTTAGATGATGCCAAATTCCTCTTTGCAGAGGTTGTACAGTTCTAAGTTCTACACACTCATCAGTAAAATAAAGTTCTGATTTGTCTTTTGAAAGTTTTGCTCATTTTATGTTTTTATCTCTGTTATTTTGTGGGTCTCACGCTTTTGTAGCAGGCATATTTATAGAAGGAATAATCAGAAGCTGTGTCCTCACTACTTCAAAAGAATAAAAACACTTCATTTCACTACTCAGAAGTGTCAAATTAGTAGTACAGATAGCAAGTGCACAACTTTGGAGGAGCTAGACATTCTGGGAGATGAAACAGACTTAGACTTTATGGAAGAAAAGGGAATTAACAGGCCCTGGAGAAAACAGAAGATGAGGCGAGCAGAGAAACACTTCCAGATTCCAAAGCAGAAATAGTCAGAAAGTGAGCCAAGAAGGATGAGCAAATTGACTGGACCAAACAAAATATTGTGTAGACTCTTGAGCACAAAGCTTAGAAGTGTAGTTTGAGGCCTGATTGTAGAAAACCTTAAATTCCATAAGGGATCATCTAATCTTTAAGACTTAGGCTATACAAAGGGTATCCAGATGTCCTGGTTTTCCCAGGATAATCCTGGTTTATCCCTGTTGCTCTAGCAACTCCTTCACTCTCAAGAGACCCAGTTTGGATGACAATTACATAGTTGGTTGTCCTAGCTATAGGGACCACCAAAAATCTGTAGGCAAGAGAGAGAGATGAAAGTAGTATTTCATCAAGATAAATCTGAGGGGCTGGGCGCAATGGCTCACACCTGTAATCCCAATACTTCGGGAGGCCAAGGCAGGAGGATCACTTGACCCCAGGTGTTTGAGACTAACCTGGGCAACACGGCAAGACCCTATCTCTAGAAAAAAAAAAATTAGCCAGGGGTGGTGGCACGTGCCTGTAGTCCCAGCTACTCTGGAGGCTAAGGTGGGAGGATCACTGGGGCCCAAGAGGTCGAAGCTGCAGTGAGCTGAGATCACACCACTGCACTCCAGCCTGAGTGACAGAGTGAGACCCCGTCTCAAAAACAAAAACAAAAGCAGATAAATCTGCATACCTGAGTGTACAGAATGGATAAAAGAAGACAGGCTGGAAATAGGGAGAGCAGGATATCACCAGGCCGAGCAGCAGGAGGAAGGACAGAAGGACTGACTCTGCTTCAACTAGTTTAGAGCAGGGTCATTTGTCTAACCTCTCTGAAGCTGCCATTTCCTCATGTGTAAAAAGAAGACAATGGATTGGATGCAAAAACATCTTTTCAGTTATAATTCTCCAGGGCCCAAGAGATTAGAGCTGTAACCTAGGTGCTGGGATATGTGGAGGAGTGGAAAGGAGAAAAGATGAAGGGATGGTGGAGGAGAGGGAGCAGTCAGAACAGTTGTGCCCAAGGAACAGGGACAGCAGAGTTGCTGACACTGGCATATGGAAGAAGTGAAGACCACCAAACTGCTGTGAGATACTCCCTGGGCTTGGTTTTTTTAATACATGTGCTGTATTGAGATGACCGCAGGCCACTGAAGTGGCGATTGAAAGACACATATAGGACACAGTGGTGTGACCAAGCCAAATGGAAACCAGGGCTAGGATGGACCACACTTAGAGCCATCTGGCAAATGGCCTCAGTGAGGGTTGGTGGTCATTCATGGTACTCAGGTGTGGTCAAGGAAGATGGTGGCCAAGACAATGGGTGAGTAAACCTATTTTCTGGTGGAGGCATCTGAATTTCAGACCAGGCAGCCTGGGAAAGCAGGGCAGGTTTTTAACAGTAAGCCTAGTTGACAGCCCCAGTCTTAATTGCCAAATGCTCTGAAGGAAATCTATTGCCTTACTCGGGATGTATTTAAAGAAAACTCATGCTACCCAGATGGCCTGGGCTCCAAGAAAGTATCACATACATTGCTTTGGGTTTGTTTCTCCCAATGACAAAAGGAATTTTCAGCCAGAACTCCTTGCTAATACAAGGTCTTTGGTTAACAGAGGGCCCTGTAGGTAGGTTTGGATCGTGGTGGGGGGCGATCGGTTCCTCCTCAAATACTATAGAATTGGCTCCCTGGCCTGCCTAAGTTCCTCTAGGTTCCCTACCCTGGAGCCCACATGGACAGCTTTCAGAAGATCATCGAGATCACCTGTGCCAGACCAGCCTGATGTAGCCATAATTTACCTTGACTAGAAATTGAACTTTAAGTCCTTGAACAAATGATCCATGAGCACCAGCTTCTGGCAGAATATACGGGGGAATGAAAAGATCCACCCAGCTTCGACCACTTCTTTGTAATGAGATCAGAAACGAACAACTAAATCACCTATAGGCAAGCTGCACTGCATACACCCAAAAATCACAAGGTAAAGGTTAAAATATTGTACTTGTGTTAAAATTGAAAGAACAAAAAATGCCTGTTGCTCTTCTTTCACATGTTCACATACAAACCTTTTCTTATCAAGAAAGAACATTTGAAATCGATAAACATTAAAACTATGTGAGAATGAGTCATTACACTCCAGCTTTATTAGAGATAAAGTGTTCTCATACTGTCACACGATTCAGTGATTCTGAAATAGACTGAGAAGTTATCTGGGGCTTGAGGGCATATGTCTCATTCATTCACCCAAAAACACCTGGCACACCCATGGCATTTAAATCAAGTTTATGACATGGCAGCCTCTCACTGGGTCTAGAGCTGACCACAACCTAAAGGTGAAAGCTCACTGTAACATCACACCTAATTGTTTACACGAAATGAACAAAAAGAAAGAAAAAAGGCATGTGTTACAAGTCAAATCACTCTTGTCTGAGAAATGTCTGCTCTGGCTGTCAGGAACTTAAATACCAAAGGAAAGGTAAATTGGATTAAGTTACATTTGGAAGAGCATTCCAGTAAGAGGCTTGGTAACTTCTGATTGCATTTAATAGCATTAAACTGAATCAGTTTCTAGATAATGGTTTTTGCATACTGCAAGTTGCATTGATAGATTCTGTCCTTACAGAAGGTATACCTGTGTAAAGGACTAAGATGAAATCAGCCTGCAAAGAGAGAAATGATGTCAGTAAACCAGTCCAATTCTCCACAACTGCCCATAAAAAAGGATATATAAAAGATGAGAAGGGAGACATCAATCATGGCTGTTGTTTGTTTTTATAAAAAACCCCTTCTGAACTTGAGTCACCCAGCTTGCCGTCTTGGCTGTCTACAAGGTCAGTTCCAACTAATTGCCCAGTTGTCCCATTGCCTGTATCACACAGTCTATAAAACACAAACCTAGATTGAAAGGAAAGACAAGAGAAAAAGAAAACCCCCAACTAATATATATATACATATTTTTTTAAGAGATCACTCAGCTTCTTCCTCTGACCTCATGGCTGGAAGGTTCTAACAAAGCCTTCTCAGTGTGGAGGGTGTTCCGTCTCCTCCTTGCCTCGTGATTATTCCTTCCCACGCCCCAAGATTTAGGACTGGCTGGCGGTCACATGGGCCAGGCCACAGGAGCCCTGCCTTTGTCATCCTGACTCTGCCGG
Source organism: Pan paniscus (assembly GCF_029289425.2). NCBI lineage: Eukaryota > Metazoa > Chordata > Mammalia > Primates > Hominidae > Pan > Pan paniscus. Next base: position 34,088,173 of record NC_073255.2, on the reverse strand, counting down.
GATGGGGCTGGCTGGGCTCTGAAGTGAGCTTGATGGCCTTCCCTGGAGCCACATGCCTGTCTGAAACTGAGTGCCTGAGACAGTGACCAGGCAAAGGGAAATGCAGAAGCAGGTCTCCCTCTGCACACAATCCACTGGGCATGTCCAGGGAAAATTACTTCCACCCCTCTCCTCTTCTGCCCCTCTCTATGACCATCAGTAACCCACTGTCCATTCTTGGGTGCCTGTCTGGCAGGCTCCTGGTGTAAATGGACCTGAACTCTTTCCTGTGTTCCCCTGGTCTTCCAGTACCTCCTCCCAGTGGTCTCACCACTCTATGACCTGCACGCTCTCTTGGTAGGACAACTGCATGCTGTTGCTCAGAATGACTTCTGTGCTAGACAGGGTGTTGCTAGTTGAGCACTCTGACCAATCTCCTTTTAGCAAACCTGCTTGAACTACAGAAACTGGAAAGCTAAAAACTACATTTCCCAGACTCCCTTGCACAACAAGTCTAAATGTGACCCAGGCTCTGAGGAGCAGACACATTTACATGACATTTGAAAGGAGACGGTGCCAAGCAGTGGCTGTACAGAGAGATTGGCCCCTCCTAGAGACCTAGTATGTGTGATTTTTCTGGGGCAGCTCGCAGAGATTCTCATATCCAGTCCCCGGTAACCAATGCTGGGTGTGAGTGGTGGTGACAAGGGAGTTACTACTAGAGCAGTCGTGGTTCTCTAAGGTCCCTAAAACCCTGTCATAAGTCATTTTCTGCTTAAACTCCTTAGAGTGGCTTCTGTTGTCTGCAACTAACAACATTAATCAAAACAACTTCTTACCTTATACCTTAGGTTTTCTAATCCTTAAGGTAGTATCTCCTCCTCATTGTTACAGAAAGTGCTTGAGATACATGCCTCAAATTTCACTTGAGAAATGGCAAGTCTCCGTTACTTTGAATATATATCAGCTTTGACTTTGAAATATATCAGCTTTGAAATATATCAGCTTTGAAATATATCAGCTTTATAGACTAGCATTAGCACTAGTCTCCTCCATTAATTCACTTAACAAAGATCTATTAAAGGGGTACTGTGTACCAGGTACTGAGATGACCATGGTACACATATAAGACACAGTTCCTGCCTTCATAGAGCTTATCATCTAGTAGAAAAAGAATAGCGGCTGGGTGTGGTGGTTCACGCCTGTAATCCCAGCACTTTGGGAGGCCAAGGCAGATGGATCACGAGGTCAGGAGTTCGAAACCAGCCTGACCAACAAAGTGAAAACCCGTCTCTACTAAAAATACAAAGATCAGCTGGGCACAGTGGCGCAGGCCTGTAATCTCAACTACTCAGGAGGCTGAGGCAGGAGAATCGCTTGAACCTGGGAGGCAGAGGTTGCAGTGAGCCGAGATCATGCCACTGCACTCCAGCCTGGGCGACAGAGCAAGACTCCGTCTCGAAAAGAAAAAAAAAAATAGCTACATTTATTTAGCATCTACTCCTACCAAACAGTATAACTGACACTTTAAATATTTAACTCATATAATTATCAAAATAACAGACACCATCATCCTTATTTTACAGTTGAAGGAACTAAGGTTCAGAGAGGATAAGTAGCTTGCCCATGACCAGAATTTTATACCTAGTAAGGGATAAAACTGAATTTAAATTCACATAGTTGACTCTAAAAGCTGCCTCCAATATAAACTGTCAATGCTTTGAGGGTAGGAAATCTATTAAGTTCAGCTTTGAATCCTATAGTTGGAAGGCTCATCTAGCCCAATCTCCCACCTATTCCAGAGTCCCTTTTATAGCAGATGCTGCTAGTTTCCTACCCCAAATCCATAATTCCCTGCTTCCTCACAAACAGAATGCCTAGTTTGTTCAGAGCACCACTGACTCCAGCTAAAAACTAAATTTCCCAGACTCTCACATTTATTAGTGGTCATGTGACCCAGATCTGTTCAATAAGAATTCAGTTGAATGTGCTGAGGATTTCTGGAAAAGTTTTGCTTTGTCAACATGAGCCACCTCTTCCTCCTTGACACTTCTTTCTGCTGGAATGAGCAAGTGAGGCTGTAGGTAGGGCAGCCATCTTCAGGCAGCATGGATGAATGCCACATATAAGGATGACAAGCCGGAAGAGAGAAGCAGCCTGGGTCCCTGATGGCATCAGGAGGCTTCTACACCAGCCTTGAAGACACAACTCAGCACATCTTATTACGTGAAAACTTTCTTGGGAATCCCTATTTGATGAAGCCCCTATAGTTGAGTTGCTGTTACACGGACTGAAACTCAGTCTCTAACTGATACACTGTCTTCAACACTCTGGATGACTAAGAATCGACTTATATCTTTCCCGTGATGGGAAACTGTCCCATGAAAAGCCACTTACATGTTTGGATGGTCCTGTAGAAAATATTTTTTCTTCTCCTTAAACTGAAATCTCACTCTCTATAAGATGCGTAAGAATGCAATTTTAGACAAACAGCAAATAAATACCATCTGTGCATGTACCAAGTACTTACAGACTATCTCATGTAATCCTGTATAATTGGCCGGGCGCAGTGGCTTGCACCTGTAATCCCAGCACTTTGGGAGGCCGAAGCTGGCAGATCATGAGGTCAGGAGTTTGAGACCATCCTGGCTAACACGATGAAACTCCATCTCTACTACAAATACATAAAATTCACTGGGCATGGTGGCGGGTGCCTGTAGTCCCAGCTACTCGGGAGGCTGAGGCAGAAGAATCTCGTGAACCTGGAAGGTGGAGGTTGCAGTGAGCTGAGATGGCACCACTGCACTCCAGCCTGGGCAACAGAGCAAGACTGTCTAAAAAAAAAAAAAAAAAAAAAATCCTGTATAATCTTATGTGGTAGGTTTTATTATGCCCAATTTGCATAATGAGATCACAAGATCACATTCTAAGGTTCTGGATGGACATAAATTTGGGGGGACATTATTCAACTTGCCACAGTGGCAAAATTTTTACCTAAACCTCAGTTTCTCTCCTAACCCAGAGCCTTTCTATTGCTGTTTGTGGGTTAATGATAATGAATTTGGTCTATTTAAGTATATATAGCATGTGTAAGATTTTTGAGATGGATATAAAATTTAAAGCACCTTCAAAAACCACTGTCACCCTTATTTTACATGTTTGAATCTCTAAAATAAGTGCCATGCATCAAGCCCTATCTTAAATTACATATAATTAGGTTCTATTTTTGTGATGAATACCTTACTAGTTCCAAATCTGGCTTCGTTTTCACAGTTGAAAGTAAACACTCACAGTTTACATGTACTGACATATTTTTCTTCATTTCAATCTCAGAACACTATGTTGAGGAAAGAGTGAAATCTCTGTTTATCAAATATTACTAATATGTCTGAATTATCTTATTCTCTCTGAAATTCTGCATAAGTGTTAGTTACACGAAGTTACCTTGAAAACACTGCCTCGCATTTATTCAGTACTCACCATGTTCGGTGCTTTATATATATCTCATCCCTATAACAACACTAAAAAGTAATCTTATTAGAAGGTAGGTATTTTATTTATTTTATTTTATTTTTTTCAGACAGAATCTTGCTCTGTTGCCCAGGCTGAAATGCAGTGGCATGATCACGGCTCACTAAAGTCTTGACCTCCCAGGCTCAAGAGATCCTCCCACCTCAGCCTCCTAAGTAGGTGGGACAACAGGCACATGTCACCACAACCAGCTAACTTTTGTATTTTCTTGTAGAGACAGGATTTTGCAGTGTTGCCCAGGCTGATCTCGAACTGCTGGGCTCAAGCGATCCGCCAGCCTTGGCCCCTCAAAGGGCTGGAATTGCAGGCCTGAGCCACATGCCTGGTCTGATATTTTATTTTAAATCATAATCCCTTGCAAAACATCCTGCATGGTAGATACATAACAAATGTTTACTGATTAACTTTAGTATTTCTATTCAATTTTGCCATCCTTGCCCATAATTAATAAGTGATCAAAATATTACTAAATTGTAAAGAAGTTCAGGCAAGCTGGGCGCAGTGGCTCATGCCTGTAATCCCACCACTTTGGGAGGCTGAGGCAGGTGGATCACCTGAAGTCAGGAGTTCAAGACCAGCCTGGCTAACACGGTGAAAGCTCATCTCTAGTAAAAATACAAAAATTAGCCTGGCATGGTGGCGGGTGCCTGTAATCCCAGCTGCTTGAGAGGCTGAGGCAGGAGAATCGCTTGAACCCTGGAAGCAGAGGTTGCAGTGAGCCAAGATTGTGCCACTGTACTCCAGCCTGGGTGACAGAGGAAGACTCTGCCTCAAAAAAAAAGAAGAAGTTCAGGTAAAAAAAGGGAAGAGTCTTCTTACTAGGTGTGGTGCTCCATGTACATTATTACACATCAACAAGTAGGAAGCAACTTAAGGTTTAACCGGAAATCAGAGTTCCTAGTCTAAAATAGTCTAATTATTTGTAAAGTACTTTTATATTATTTAAGGAGTCATGCTATAATTCATGAAAGTCTCATGTCTTCTGTACCTTTCTACATCAGACACCTCTGTTGCTGTTGCCTGATTCCGTGAGACATGCACTCCTTACATGGGTGAAGCATAACTAGGTTAATCTCCTATCTGTAACATTTCAGGATAAAAGGAATTTTAACTCTGTTATAGAATTATCAAAGAAGAACCCTTTGGTCATTTAAGGATTAGAAAGAAAGCACTTCTGATCCAATGAATCTCCTATCTAATTTTGGTAATGGCTATATAATTTCATTTTTGCAATGCAGATAAAAGGATATTTTTAAATGGGAATATATTGATAAAGGTGGTGCTGTAAAAGCTACAAATGGCTAATTCCTGCTCTCTTTCTTTCATCCCAGGGAGTGCCATGACATTATGCCTGTTAATAGAAATCTGAGCTAACTGATGTCTCTGGTAGCGAACAGAAGCAAATATAACAGACAACATAGTTGCAGATGAACAATAAAATCACATGTTGTGCTAAATATGGTTAAGTCGTTAAGGTCTTGGCAATGCAGATATATTCAGAAGCCTTAGACTCTCTTCACCAGGCAAGAGAGTAGAAGAAAAGGTAATTCTTATATATGGTTTTACAACTAAAATTGCCACTTGTTTAAATTCACATTTTTAAATTTTTAAAGAATGGAATTGGTTATTGGTATTCATGTCGCTACCATTCCTGAAAAATCTTTCCTATTTTTTCCTTATAGATGTAAACTATCACAAAAGTAAATGTAATATCTGTATTTTTTGACAATTTATTCCATAATATCTTTCACATTGGAGTGGCTATTAAGCTTAAGTTGCTTTCCTGGAAGCTGCAAGATACATGTGGATGAATACATTCTCTACACTCAAATAACCTGTAATCCAGCAGGAAAAAGACAAATGGCTTAGAGCAGAAAGGCCGCAGGACAACCTAGGGGGTTGTGATGGTTAGGTGTCAACTTGCCTGGTTAAAGAACACTTAGAAAAGAAACCTAGTAAAGCATTATTTTGGGAGTGTCTGTGAAGGTGTTTCTAGAGGATGTTGTCATGTGAGTCTGAGTGGGTTAGGTGGGGATGATCGGCCCTCCATGTGGGCAGGCACCATCCAACCAGCTGGGGGTCTGGAAAGAACAAAAACAGAGAAAAGGCGAATGTGTCCATCTGTCTGCTGGAGCTGGGACACACTCTTCCTCTCCTGTCCTTGAACAACAAGCCCAGGCTCCCTGGCTTTTGGACTCCGGAACTTACACCAGCAGCCCCGCCGGTTCTCAGGCCTTTGGCCTCAAACTGAGAGTTATGCCATCGGCATCCCTGGCTCTGAGGCCTTTGGACTTGGACTGAGCCATGCTACCAGCATGCCAGAGTCTCCAGCTTGCAGATGGGCTGTCATGGGGCTTCTTGGCCTCTATAACCACAAGAGCCAATCCCCCAAATAAATCACCTCTCCTGTCTCTATATCTATCCAGCTAGCTAGCTAGCTATCATATTGAGTCTGTCTCTCTAGAGAACCCTGACCAAAACAGGGGCAAAAGAAGAACTTGTTTTTGACTACTGGAATCACAGAACTCCTCAAGAGGAAGTAACAACTGATCTGGAACAAGAAGAACAGATAGGCCTGGTGATGAGAGAGGGCACACAGGGTACAGGAATGGCATGACAGAGACACAGGATTCTAAGCCCAGCTCATCTCCAGAGTCACATGGCCAGAGCTTAAAACATGAAGTATTCAGGTTCCAGCACCCAACTTACTGGTATGTGTCTCTCAAAGTAGAGCCTGAGAATCGTATGTTTCGTTTCCCCAGTAGATGCTGCTGAGGGTTCAGGTTTGAAGCACTGGGAAAAATGTAGGAATCTACAGGAAATATTCAGAGCACAAGAGAGGCAGAGAAGACTGTCTGAGGCCTTGAAATGCCAGGCTTAAGAGGGAGGGAACCACCAGAGCTCTGTGGATAGTGCGATGACATGATCAGAATTGTGTTTTGGGGAATGACACCTGGCAGTGGCCCAAAGGCAGACCTGATGAGGAGACTCCAGGCAGGGAATTCATCAGCAGGTTGATCATGGCCATCCGGGTGAGACGCAGGGCCCAAACTAACATCACAACAGCAGAAGTTAAGAGGAAGAACTGAAAGCTGCAGACAACAGGGTGGGAGACTTGGTTAATGAGCTGGAGGCAGCCTAGGGTCGCAGGTTGGCAAGGGAGCAGGCTGAAGGCAGGTCTGACTGCAAGAACCAGTGTCCCATGTGGCTGCCAGTCTAGAGTTCAGGTCTCTGGTCCGATAGCACATGCCACTTCTTCCTGATATTGCCACCAGCTGCTAGGACCACTGCCTGCTATAGTACTTTCTCTCCAGACGCTCTGGCCCACACTTTCAACTGCCTGGCCAGACTTGTTCCCATCACCTGCAACACAGTCAGATTACATCTAATGTCTGTGCTTCGCTGCAAGGGACAGGGCCTACTTTCCAAGCCCCAGACGCCCTCCAGCCCTCCTCAAACCCACTGCCAGCTGGTTGGTCTCTGAGCTCTGCTCTTACAGACATGGTGGACTGGCCTACTCCGGCATCACTGCCTGAACAAGGCAGAGAAAGCACATGGTTTCACATGCAATGATGCTGTTTCTATAAAAATGATGACTCAACTAAAATCACAAACAGTATAAACACTGACCACCTGAGGATAAAGAGCAGAGAGGATTTGGGGGTTGCGTGATTGTTGTTTTGCTTTGTTGTGTTTTTAATTGGAAAGCAAAGCCATGGAAAGAGAAAGCTGGCAGAGGAAATAACAGAACAGCTCCTTTCCCAGTGGATCAGGCGGTGATACCACCAAGGTCAAGGCTGGCTGTGAAAGGGCAGGGTTCGTGAGGCACCATCGGGGCGGTGAGGCTTTTTTGCGTATTTTGTTTTGTTTTCTGTCACCCAGGAGCTGACAATCTTTGCAAGGGGAAAGAATAAATAAATTCTGGCCCCTTCTTAGCCACTGCACAGACAGTAAACAATGCTGGGGCACTGAGGCAGTCTCTGGCAAGCTGAGCTCAGGAAGCAGGTCAAGGAGGGCTGTGGGCAGAAGGCTGAGGTAAGCATGTGGCCTTGGGGCAAATGGGCACCTGATTCTGTGGAGGGTGTGGGCAGCCACTTCCCTGAGTGCCGGAGAGGGGTGAAAGGAGGCAGCCAGGCCTGTGTGACACATGTGGCAGGGAGAAAATGTCTGTTCTGGCAACCTTGGGTCACTGTGTGATCACATAAACATCAGTAATATTTGAAACAGAAATCCAAAATTTGTGATTCTTACTATGCCTCTGATCTCAGTCCCCAAGCTCAGATGCCAAACCGCTCTCCCTACTCTTATCTCTGCACTTGCTGTTCCCTCTACCTGGAGTGCCCTCCTATCCCACCTTCTCAGCCTGATGAAATCCCATCCATCTTTCAAATCCAGGCAAAGATGCCAACACTTCTGTGAAATACTCTGACACTCCCAGGCTCAACAGACCCTACAGCCTCCTCTGATCTCATACAATACAAGGTACACACCTCCATTATGACCCCCACATGATGCATGCCACTCTACACTGCTACGGACTGAGTGTTTGTGTATCTGCCAAATCCCAACCCCCAAGGTAATAGTACTAGGAGGCGGGGCCCTTGTAAGGTGTTTAGTTCATGACGGCTGGCCCTTCATTACAGGATTAGTGCCTATAAAAGCAGCCCCAGAGAGCTCCCTCATCCCTTTCTCCATGTGCAGGCACAGTGAAAAGGCACCATCTATGAGGAAGACGGCTCTCATCAGACACTAAATCTGCAGGTGCCCTGATCCTGGCCTTCCCGGCCTCCAGAACTGTGAGAAGTAAATTTCTGTTGTTTATAAGCCACCTAGTTTAGGGTATTCTGTTATAGCAGTCTGAATGGACTAAGACATGTACTTAAGTTATGTGAGCTACCTTTCAGCCATGGATGTGCCTTGTTTACCTTTGACTCCATAGCACCTGCAAGCAGGTGCTCAATGGCCCCTGTGAGCCATATGGATCACACTTCAAACTCATCACTTACTAACAGGAAAATCAATGAATAGAAACTATGCCAATAATGGCTTTACTTTGACCCTTCGCTCCTTGGAAACAAGGAGGGAAGAAGTTCTGATGGTCTTCCAGAAGACTATTCTGGTTTAGCAACTACCAGCAAATAAGTCCCTCTGAGACTGTCCACTTCATATCAGTGCCCACCTACCCCCAACCCTCCCAGCCACGTGGACCAGGACCAGGAAAGAGACAAGAGATCTCTGGGAACCTCTCTGGTTCTGCCTGAGACAAGAAGTAATTCTCTCCAGGCAGCATAAATCCTACAGGTTGATGTCATCATGGGTGTTGCCACAGCCTCTTTTAGAAAGCAGGGGAACGTTGCTTTACACTAGGGGTCTTCCTCTTGGTAACACAACTTCCTTGGTATGTTACCAAGACTTTGCCAAGTGCTCTATGGATGTTTGCTGAATGAAACAAAATTCCCTCGTCACATTTTATTAGATATCCTTACCTCACCCTTAGAGCCTTCCTAATGGAAAAGAAGATGAAGTTGGCATTAATGCATTCATTTTGCCTATGTGCACAGAGCCCCTCCTTATCAGGAGCCCAGCAGCAAAGGCTTCGACAAGGAGATATCCAAGATGTATTTGAAGCATGGGAAGCATTTCCACAAGCTGAGAGGCGTGGAAGAGAAGTGTTCCAAGTGGCCTGAAGAGCGGAGTAAAGGCGTGGAAATGTGAAAGTCGTGAGCGTGTGCACAGGGTGCTGCTAGTCCTTGTCATACAGTCCCCACCAGGGAGGCAATGTCAGTCCTGTAATTAGCTCAGGTTCTCAAGCCAGGCATCCATGTACTGGCTGTGTGGCTTTGGGCAAATCCCTTAAATTCTGTGGGCTACATCTTTGTTATTGGTAAAATAGTGATGATAATACCTTGCAGAGTTGTTCTAGGAATGCGTAATGCACGTAAAGGGTGTGGTTAAAAATGCATAAAATAAATGGAAAATATTACCATTATCATTATTATGTTATAAGCACCTTGAAAACAGACTATTTCTTACTCTTACTTGTCCCCACTGAAGTACCTACCACCTTGTTTTGCCCAAATTCAAAAGATACTAAGTATGTGCTAACTTAAATGTATCTTCTTGCCACTTTAATTCTATCATTGTTCCTTGGTTTCTGTTTTCCTCTTTAAAGAAATGTTCACTACCTTTTGTTAGCCTGATTAGACATTGAAGAGAGTCCACGGACACGGGATGCTTGAAACACAGATCCTATCCACCTTGAATTTACAGATTAGTTAAGGACCGCTTGAAAAATCCACAGTCAACTGTAATAAATAGTAAAGTAATAAAGTTCCCATAAAGAAGAAATTCTATGAGGCGCAGAGTCTTAATAAAAAATAGGTAGGATTTTAATAAGCAGAGAAGAGGGAAAGACAGAAGGCATTGCAGGTAGAGACCTTACTGAAGAAATCAATACAGGAAAGTGTGTGGCATGTTCAAGAAACCATAGGTAATCTGGCCTGGCCAGTATGAATAAGAAATTGAAGACACGGCCCGAAAAGTAGTGTAAGGTCACACTGAGAGAGAACTAAAGACCAAGATGAAGATTCAGTACTTATCTCACAAACAATGGACAGCCACAAGTGATGGGGCCTGGGATCACAGAGTTTGAGGTCTAGAAGGTTTATATAGAGGGAGAGTTCACGCCTCCTTAAAAGACCAGGAAACCAAAGCAAGGGAATTTAACTTGCTCAACGTTACACTGGTCATTATGGCAGAATTGGGATGAAAACCCCAGTTTCCTGATTACCAGTCAAGATCTGTAAGCTCCATACCAGGGAGATGACAATATATGGTGTTCACGTAGTACCAGGGAGATGACAACATATGGCGCGCACGTACACCACTTCCTTCTTCCTTACCCAAGGCAGACATTTCTAATCGATCGGGGCTCCTTCCTGGTGGTGCAGGTCCAGCCTCACCATCCTCAATGCAGAGCTTCAGTATCTGCCGATAGTCGGCGCTGCCTCTAGAGGTGAAACCTATCAGCCTTGAAGCCCTCACCTTGCTGCCTTAACACAAAAATGCTTGCTTTGAAATTCCCACAGAGAATAGCAGAAATTACTGAGGGAGGACTCAGTCACTTACAAGAGTAACTTGGTTGGTGCATCCCTCTGTGTGGGAGGTGAATTGTATGCTTCATGGTCTTAGACATTCTGTCACCAGCCAATGAGAGGGGTTACCCAGGGCCACCTCTATCTGTTCTCTATACCACCTTGTCTGCTCATCAAAATTACAACTGAAAAGCAGAAGGGGAAATCCCAGACTCGGAAATGACAGCCCGAGAGCATCAATAAGTAAACACATCACTTAAGATAATGATGAGGAAAGGGGAAAGTGGGTGTGGGGAAAGAAAATAATGCATTAACCCACAGACTTAAAACTAAGCACCATTCAATGTTTCCTTTTTAGTTTAGAAACCACTAACTAAAAATGAAGAAAAAAATCAGGAAGTTCCCTCCTTAGTGTTAACAATAGAACAATCCAGCGTGCTGTTACAGGGGCAACTTCTTTTTAAAAAGAGAGGCACTGAAGGTTCAGATCGGCAAGATCTTGACTGGTAGTTTGACTTGAGTGCACTTTGACATCTAAAAATAGAGTTGTGATGGAGATCAGCTGTAATTAACTTCAGACTTATTTAAATTACGTATTCAACATTGAAAGGATATACTGGCAAGAACGCTAACAACGAATGTGGGAATTTTGGATTCTCTTTCCCTCTGTAGCCTTGAGGCTTGGTGAAACTCTCCTTGTCTGTCTCTTCTAATTTGTCCCACCCCAACCAGTGATGAGCACCTACCTGCAAATATTTTGCAAAAAAACTTCTGGAGTATTTTAAGATCCTTCTCATTCAAAATCTGTACAACATACACAAAGTAAAATTATAATAAACTATGATAAACTCCCTACTTTATAATAAACTGGTAGATTAAAATCCGAATGTAAAAATAGGCAAATGAAGATATTGTCATATAAACGGTTTTATTCATTTCCCCAAAGGACTTCCCATAGAATCCCCTTGGAAAAAAGAGTGCATGCAGTTTAGCTGATTCAACTTAGAAAACTCTGACTGGTCTACAATTTTTCAGGATTACACTTGTGACCCAAAGTGAAGGGCATCTATATTCAGTGGACTATGATGGTCTCAAATTGGGTGGAAAATGCCAGGAATAGAATTGTTCTATGAAAAATGAGACATAAAAACAAAAGAAGTCACATATTTTTAAAAGGTTGCTTTTTTTGTTCTTGGAGTTTTCCCATAACATTTTAAAAAATTGAAAAAATTGAGTCCCATTTTCTGAAAAGTAAAATCCTCCCCACGCCATATTTACAAATCTTAGTAATTAACTGATTAGATTAAAATAGATTTCTAATAGAGCTAAGCCAGCTCACAGAAAACACAAAATATGTCCATTAAAAATTTTCACAAATATCTCCCTCAGTGATATTTATTTGTATGCTTGCTTGTCAATTATATAAATAATTAAGGTATTAATAAAATTAATCTGTTTCCCTGCACGTGAAAATATTTTTTAACATGTGTGGAAAGTTTAAAGCTCATTTCCAGAAAAAAAAAAAGTTGTCATGAAATAAAAAGACAAGCATTCACCCTGAGAATCACAATTACCACTTTCCTCATAGAAATGTCATCTGAATCTTTCACTTTTCTTCCTGTCCTTTTCTTTTTCTTTTTTTTTTTTTTCAGAAGGAAAGTCAGTTCTGTATATTTTTCCAGACTATAAAGTATCTCACTTCAGGATTTTAGCATTTAAACTTGTACCCTTCTTTATCTAAGTTTGCTCTTAATTAATGTAAATAAGCATCAAAGAGAAATTGCAATACTTTCTGAATATAATTTGCATTGGCATGGTATTCTATTTAGAGCCTATCCACCTGAACCCAGTTCTAGAAAGAAAAAAAAATGCGTAAAAAACTGAGAGGCCCATTCTGCAAGCAAACGGCTGATGCCTTAAAGATGCTGCCATTGGCTGAAGGATTTCATATAAACACAGTGTTGACATCACAGCCAGCAGTATGCAGAGGGCAGCCACAGTTAATGTGCAGCTCCCATTGCCCTTTGAATTAAGGTGGGGTCTCTGGTGATTGGCACTTTTAATTTTTACTCTCAACAACGCCAGAGAGATAGTTTTATACAGACACAGCAGCACAGTCTCTGGTTGCTGGAGGTTTGCTATCTGCCTTCCAAAGCCTTCGGTGAGGATTGTGACATGGTAGAAATAGATACATGTCCTTTAGAGGCAGCCTGCCTAGGTTCCATGCCTGTTTCTGTCACTTATAAGCTACATGACATTTGGGCAAGTCGCTTAACTACAAAGAGAAATAGATGGGTTACACAACCATAGGATGGTTGTGAGAATTAAATGAGTTCTACAAATGCACCTGTGTATAGGGCCCTTGGGACAATGCCTTGCACATGGTAAACACCATGGAAGTGTCTGATATTACTATTATGTTCCATATCTTATATGCATAGCATGAGATCTCTAGGTAATTAATGAAGATTACATCAAACTTTCTTCTTAAGTTGCCTAGGTGGATGGTGGCTCTCCTCTTGGCATAAATTTTGGGAGAAGGAGATTTTTATTTGTTTATTTACCTCTCAAACGAAAATTATGTTTGCCACTCAGCCCTCTAGTTTGCCACTAGCCCATCTAGCAGATGGGAAACTGTGAGGCCGTCTTTCTTCCTCCTGGACAAGTTCCTTCAGGACCTACTACCTGGCACTCTCTCCTACCCTCTCTCCCTCCCCTCCTGCCCAGCTTTGCCCTTTCCTTCACCCTTTAAGGAAAAGTGTGACTCTCACTAAGACTACAGAGTTCCTGAACTGCCCCCATGTTCTAGAAGGTTTCCCCCCATGGTCTGCCTGGTAGGCTCCTTTTCATTTTCCAAAACTTGGCTCAGCTACCACTGAGACAGCCAGGTGGGAGAGGGTCCCCAGAGAATCTCTAACCAGCCTGTGCACTGGGAGGAATGCACACTGGGGTGGAACCTTGGGAAGTTTGCGCAGTTTGCATTGGGGAGGAGCCTGGCCCCCCCTCTTTCTATGTGGAAACTGAGATTCCAAAGGCCAGGTGGGAAGCACTCTAGCAGGGACTCTGGCCTAGTGAGAGACCCTGTTTCCCCCCTTTTCTTCCTTTTCACCCAATAAAACCCTGTTTTAGTCACCAAATTGTCTGCGAGCCTGAATTTTCATGGCCATGGGACAAAGAACCCCGTCTCTGACTGAACTAAGAAAAAGTCTAGGCCAGGCACTGTGTCTCACACCTGTAATCTCAGCACTTTGGAAGGCCGAGGCGGGAAGATCACTTGAGGTCAGGAGGTCAAGATCAGCCTGGCCAACATGGTGAAACCCTGTTTCTACTAAAAATACAAAAATTAGCTGGGTGTGGTAGCATGCATCTGTAATCCCAGCTGTGCAGGAGGCTGAGGTGGGAGAATCACTTAAACCTGGCAGGTGGAGGTTGCAGTGAGCTGAGATTGCCTCACTGCACTCCAGGCTGGGTAACACAGTGAGACTAGAAGAAGAAAGAAGGAAGAAGAAGGAAGAAGAAAGAAGAAAGAAGACGACGAAGACGACGACCACGACGACAAAGAAGAAGAAGAAGAAGAAGAAGAAGAAGAAGAAGAGGAATAAGAAGAAGAGCAAGAAGAAGAAGAAAAAGAAGAAGAAAGAAAAAGTCCTGCAACACCACTGCAACACCACACCTTGTTTGACAGCCCTCCCACTCCCCACCGCCCCCCACCCTCGTCTTTGGTCTGTGGCATTGCTGGCCTGTGGTTCTTTTCATGATGCTATGATTTGTTTCTTTTCATATTTGTCTCCTCCAAGAGGCTGTGAATCTCATAGGAGTAGATGGCATTTTATCTTTTTTCTGTACACACAGCACATAGTAAAATAACTGGTCCCTAGCAGGTATTCAATAAATAATTGTTGAAAAAATATATAGTTTCTTCTACCTGCCCAAGACTAGCTTTCTGCCTCAGACTGTCATTCAGCTATGATTTTGCAATCTTTTTCACCATCAAGCATTTAAGACAGATGTCAGATGTGCTGATTCAATAGCTCCTACCTGTCTCACCTAAGAGATGGAGTAATACTCATTCTGCTTTTGAAGTGAGATACAACACTGGAGGGAAGGGGTGAAGGGGAAAGGGGACCAAATGCTCTTCAAATAGTTCCCGGGGAAGGCACCTCATCCTCCTTTTCAGATAAGCAGGTCCTTGGGGGCCAGGCTCAGGGGACAGTGTACCCCAGGAGCCTTCCTAGGGTGCGGTGGTTCATGGCCTCAGCCTGCACTAGGGAAGCCCAAGGTGGATACCTCAATTGGCTCCATCCAAGGGCCAAACGCCAAAGCCAGCCAGTCAGCCCATTCAGTGGGATCATCATTGGTAAAAGGGTGGCTGCCTGCGGGCTGGATCTGGCCCCAGATATATTTTGTTTGGCTCACAGGGTCTTGAAAAAATGTTTGAGTTAGTTGCCAATGTCTAAAAATTAGCAGATTATGCATTTTTTAAAAAAAATCTAGATTTCTAGCTTAACTAGAAGAACGGGCAACAATGGGTCCCTCTCCCTGATAGGAGCGCTTTGTGGGAGGGGACCAGTGCTGCCCTCTTTAGGTGGGGCATGTGCTCTGCAGTTGCCCAAACTCCCCACCTCACTGAATTACTTCAACTCTCTGAGCACTATGCAGAGGAGTTTGCAACTCCCAGGCCAGGCTCAGCAAGAGAATCCAAGCACTGAGGCCAGGACACGTGATCTGGAGGAATCAGATCAGAATGTGGGAAGAAGCCCTGAACCAATGGGACAAGAGCTTTTTGTAAGAACTTTGAGACTTAGGCCAAGGTAGGGAGGTGATACGAAAGGTAGGGTTGAATGAAGGCTAGAATTAATGTGACAGATTTTTTAGAAAGTGTGACAGTGGATGGCTTGTTGAGGGGTGTGTGTGTGTAAAATTTCATATCTCCAGCCAGCACGTCTTTTCTGAATTCCAGATCTGTTTATCCAACTGCCTATTTGATACGTCTAATGGGCATATCAAACTGAACATGTCCCAGTGGAACTATATAGATGATTTCCCCAAACCTGCTTCTCCTAACATCTTTTCCATCTCAGTTAATGGCACCTCTATTCATTCTTCAGTTGCTCAGGTCAACAACTTTCAGATTATTCCTGATTCCACATGCTCTCACCCCCATGTCCAGACAGTCAGCAAATCCTGTTCTAGCTCTACCTTCAAACCCCTCAAAATTCAAGCATATGTCACTCCCACTGCCATCACTCTGGCCTGAGCAATCATCTCCCTTTGAGATTATTGGAACAGCCCCCTAAATGCTGCACCTAATTCTGCCCATGCCTCCTGTAGTCCCTTCTCCATACAGAGGCCAGACCGATCATATGAAAATAAAAGTCAGGTCACATCATTGCCAGTTCAGCTGCTTCCAGTGATGTCCCATGCACTCAGAGTGACAGAGCCTCTGCTGTGACCTACACGATCTCCTAAGATCTATGAACCACCCTCTCCTCACACACGCCAACTTCCTTCTGACTACTGCCCCGCCTTGCTCATTTTCTCCAGCCACTCTGGCTCTCTTGCTGTTCTTTGAACACTCCAGGCATGTTCCCACCTCAGGGTCTTTGTCCTGGCTCTTCCCCTACCTAGTATGTTCTTTCCCCAGATATCCACTAACCAGTCCCCTCATTTAATTTAGGCTTTGCTAAAAGTCCCCACCTTGGGAAGGCCCTCCCTGATCATCCTATCTCAAATTCAGCCCTTCTTAATACTTTATATCCTCATATTTGCCCCATTTTTTCTTCCCTAAATTGTACCTATTTTTGTTGTTGTTGTAACTCTCAGCTAGAATATAAGCTCCTTAAAGACAATCCTCAATACGTTTATGTGTCTTGTTAACTACCATACCCTCGGTGCCTAGAAGAATCCATGGCACATAGCTCATGATCAATATATGTTAAATAAATGAATAAATACATATTATTTCTATAAGCTATTTTTAAAGATCATACTTACATATGATCATTCCCCATGCAAAAGTATTTAGTGGTCTGCCTGATGACATGAAATTAGGGGATAATACACATAATAGACCTGAAGTTTTAATTTCATAAAGAATACATATGGGCGGGTGCGGTGGCTCACGCCTGTAATCCCAGCACTTTGGGAGGCCAAGGCAGGCGGATCCTGAGGTCAGGAGATCAAGACCATCCTGGCTAACACAGTGAAACCCCATCTTTACTAAAAATACAAAAATATTAGCCGGGCGTGGTGGCACACGCCTGTAGTCCCAGCTACTCGGGAGGCTGAGGCAGGCAAATCGCTTGAACCCGGGAGGTGGAGGTTGCAGCGAGCCGAGATCGTACCACTGCACTCCAGCCTGGGTGACAGAGTGACACTCCTTCTAAAAAAAAAAAAAAAGTGAATACATATTAAAGTATGAGTGTGTGACACAGATTCAGATGATGGAGTGACAGAGACTTGCAGGACCACATAACACAATGCTGTGCCGTGCAGCAGGAAAGATAGTTCTGCTCCTTTTAAACTTCCTGGCCCCTTGGAAGCACGTACAAAGGATGACACCATGGCTAGAATTTTTCATGTGCGAGAGCTGTCCACTCTGCAAGCATTATTCAACCCCTCCTTTGTCCACTGGTCTCCTATATGCATCTCTCATTTATCTGGCTTTGGAACTTCTGTTTGTCTGGCTCTGAGGCCTCCAGCTCTATTGCCTAATCTCCTGGCTCAGAGCTGATCTCCTGCCTCCAGGCTCAACCCTGCAACCTCCTTTCCTGTCTGCTTTAGCCTAGAGGTTAGATGTTGGACAGAAAGGAACCCAGGAAAGTTTCTGGCAAAGGCACTTACTCCATTGAGATGCTTTAAATTTTTTCCTTTCTCTTTTCCATTAGACTTTTGAAGTTATCTGGAAAAAAAAATCAAGTTTTGTGATGACTTCTAACTAAGAAGACATAAAACTGAAATCTTCAGAATAGCTTTAGACAAACACGTGTTGAAAAGGTATGTCATATTCCTCCAAAAATATGCGGTGTGAAGCACACTTTAAAAGGCATGGGATGAGGAGTTACTGAAACAGTCAGGAATCTGATGAGGAATTTACAGACCTGCAAAGGCAAGGCACAGAGTCTGGAAATCTAACACTTTCCACCAACTTTTCCCACTGAGCCAAGTGTGAGATAAGACACTGCTAATTCTAATCACATTGAAATATTTTCTATCTCATACATTATAATGGAAAATGGAAAAGGGCCATCCTGGAGTTATAAAGGTTTGTGTAGCTCCAAAAACTAGGCGGAGCTTAGGTATTGGTTGGCAGGCTGTTAGCAAAGAAAGCACTTCAGCTGTTTTGGTACTGTCATCCTTGGCACCTTGGGGTAGGCAGAATAATGGCCCTAAAGATGTCCATGTCTTCTTCCCTGGAACCTCTGAATACCTTACATTACACAGCAAAGGGGACTCTGCAGCTATGATGAAGGATTTTGAGTTGGATGATTATCTTGAATTACCAGGGTGAGCCTAATGTAATCACAAGAGGCTTTATAAAAGGGAGGCAGGAGTCAAGAGAAGTGATGACAGAAGCAGAGGTGAGGGTGATGTGGGGCCATGAGCCAAGGAATATGGTCAGCCTTTAGAAGCTGGAAAAGGCAAGGAAATTGAGTCTCCCTTAGAGCCCCTAGAAGGAACCCATTTGCCAACCCATTTGAGAACTCTGACCTTACATAAGTGCAAGCTGGTAACTTTGTATTATGTTAGCTATTAGATTTGAGATAATTTGTTATAGCAGCAACAAGAAACAATACATGTCTCTGATCTCACTCCCACGTTCAGTCCTTCAGCAAATCTAGTTGGAGAACGTCCTAGGTCTTCTAGGGTCCAGGCTAAGGGAGAAGATATTGAAGTTGTGTGTGAAATCACAACTCATGTAGTAGCAGCTCTTCACTGACTGCACAGGAGCAACCTTGCAAATGGCCACGGCAAGTTCCATGCAGAAGGCTGCAAGAAATGCCAGACACACTAGGACAACCAATGTATTTACTGAGTCACAAAGATGGGCTTCAAACCAGGCCTGGGATGATCTCACTGTCAATTACTCTATAGGGGAACTTGTAAGAATAGTCAGGATCCACTATTGGAGAAATCCAAGAGACAAGTGAGGGTATTACTCACTGGCCTCAGTATACACTTATCATGCCTTTTATCTTCTCACAGAAATTCTACTCTTCCCCTCAGGCTCTCCTTGTACTTCTAAACTCCTTTCTCCTCCAGGGAAGCTTATTTTCAAGACAAGATCTGATAAACCTATTTGCTAGAAAGTAAACAATGGCTGCAACATTTAAACCATACCTCCAGAGGGTATCTGCTTTTTATTTTTTCCTGTCCGACTTTTATTTTAGGTTCAGGGGATACATGCACAGGTTTGTTCCGTGGATAAATTGTGTGTCGTGGGGGTTTGGTGTACAGATTATTTTGTCACCCATGTAATGAGCATAGTACCCAATAGGTAGTTTTTGAATCCTCATCCTCCTCCCACCCTCCACCTTCAAGCCGGCCCAGTGCCTGTTGTTCCCTTCTTTGTGTCTATGTGTATGCAGTGTTTAGCTCCCACTTAAAAGTGAGAACATGCGGTATTTGGTTGTCAGTTCCTGTATGAATTTACTTATGATAACGGCCTCCAGCTCCATCCATGTTGCTGCAAAGGACATGATTTCATTCTTTTTTATGGCTACATAGTATTCCATGGTGCACATGTACTACATTTTCTTTATCCAGTTTGCTGTTGATGGACATCTAGGTTGATTCCATGTCTTTGCTATTGTGAATAGTGCTGTGATGAATATGTGCTTGCAGTGTCTTTATGGTAGAATGATTTATATTTTTGGGGGGTATATATCCAGTAATAGGGTTGCTTGGTTAAATGGTAGTTCTGTTTTATTAGTAAGTTCTTTGAGAAATCTTCAAAGTGCTTTCCACAGTAGTTGAACTCATTTACACTCCCATCAGCAGTGTATGTGTTCCCTTTTCTTCATACCTCACAACCATCTCTTGTTTTTTGACTTTTTAATAACAGCCATTCTGACTGGTGTGAGATGGTATCTCATTGTGGTTTTGATTTATATTTCTCTAATGGTTTGTGATGTTGAGCATTTCTTCATATGCTTGTTGGCTGTGTGTATGTCTTCTTTTGAGAAGTGTCTGCTCATGTCCTTTGCCCATTTTTTAAATGGGGTTGTTTTTTTTTTGCTTGTTTGTTTAAGTTCCATAGATTCTGGATATTAGACCTTTGTCGGATGCATGGGTATTTGCTTTTTAACAAAGATCAGAATAAGACTATAAGTGCCTTGAGGACTAAAACTACATCCAGGTTCTCTATCATTGGCATCTCTCATCCCTAATACCATGCCTGGAACTAAGTTGGCCTTAGATCAATACTTACTAAATGAATTAATAAAATTGTACCAGTAGACAGCATACCCCTCCTATGCTATCTCCTCTAAATGTTGGCACTTCCTGATACGGAGATAAAAACCTGTTTTCGTGACAGCTCTAAAACAAATGAGACCTTGGGAAAAGGCTTATTAAAAATAACCATGATGCTAATGTTACTTTAGCTTTCAAATCACTTTTTAGAACACCAACTTAATTACTCTAATGATGCAAAATCTTTCTTAAAAGTGGTGAGTACAGAGGGCTCATGTGACTTGGGACATGACATTGCCACAGTAGATGAGAAATGGAAAAGAAAATTTTAAAGTTTCAATTTGACTGAACAACAAGGGGTACAGATCTCTAAATTACCATGTAGCTTTGATGAGCATTCACAAAGCCTTCATTTACTTAGAACTTCAAAGCATAAGATCGCTCTGTCCAGAAAGTTCCTATGCTCACCATTAAAACCTCACCACTGACTGAGCCTTTAAAAATCCCATGCAAACTTAAGAGTTATAACCTGGGGCCAATGGAGGGCTTCAGTGAGGTTTATGGGCCCCATTAAATTTTATGATTTTGTGCACTGAATTATTTTAAAAGAATGAGTCTGATCGAGGAAGGTTTAGAACCTGCTGCTTTAAGAAATGGTACCAGACATTACGTCATTACCATAATGAAAATCTGCCCTTTTTTAGTGTCATGATCTCAAACAACTAATCTTTTCATTCACTCAGTTGGTCACTATATCAGTTTCTTATTGCTGCAGTAACAAATTACCATACACTTGGTGGCTTAAAACAACACAAACTTATTATACAACAGTTCTGGAGGTCTGAAGTCTGAAATCATTCAAGGTAAAATCAAGGTGTTGGCAGGGCTGCATTCTAGGGAAAAGAGAATCCATTTCTTGGCCTTTTCCAGCTTCTACAGGCTGCCAGCAGTCCTGGGCTGGTGGTCTCCTTGCATCTTCAAGGCCAGCAATGGCCCGTTGAGTCTTTCTCACTTTGCATTTTTCTGAAACTGACCCTTCTGTCTCCCTCTTTCACATTTAAAGGACCCTTGTGAATATATCACACCCACAGGAAGATCCAGGATAATCTCCTTAATCTCAAGACCAGCTGAGAGCAACCTTAAGCCCATCTCCAACCTTAATTCCCACTAGCCACACAACTTAACATGTTTACAGGTTCCAAGTGGAAGTCGACATCTTGGGTGGGAGTGCATTTTTCTACCTACCACGGTTACTTCACACCTGTTTTGAGCACCCACTTCTAGTATGAGGTTTTGTAAGAGATTTTGAGGATAAACTTTCTGATGTGGTCCTCACTTTTCAGGTGACAACAATAAAAGATGAAGACAATAGCTGCCATTGTGGAGCATTTGCTGTGTGCCACTCCATTCTAGGCATATCACATGACTTAACTAATTTAATCATAAAACGGCCTAGGAGTTAGGTGATATGATTATCACTATTATAGAGAAAAGGAAATGAGGCACAAAGAACCTGTGTTTCCTATCCAGGTCATATAACTAGTTTGGTGGCAAGGTGCAGTTTAAACACAGGCACTCAGACACTGGTACCTGAGCTCTGAACCTGTACTAGTTTGTTCTCTAGTATGACATTGAGAAAACTCAAAGCAAGAGGGGGCTTTAATTAAGTAAACAAAAGTAATATAAATCATTGAAATAATGTAAATTTTCAAGCTAAATAAGGACAATGGAAATTAAGTCATAACAAGGATGTTAAAAAGGTTGGACCATAATATGTACACATGAGGACAATTCAATAAAAATAATCAATGGATAGTCATTGTCACCACTGTCGGTTTAAAATAATGTCTGTCACAAAAATAACTGAAGTTTTCACAGGGAGTATAAATAACAGTTAGAAGCCTGCAAAATTTAATGGTACCCTGCATTCAACAAGCATTCAACAACTCTAAAATATGTGAGTGCACACCGATGGGATACATGATCAGCTCAGATGGAAAGGAATGACCTCAACCAAGCCCCAACACTGTGAAAAAGACACACCGCTATTCTTGGATGGAAATAAATATATCAGATCACTCATCGTGTTTTCAAGTTTGAAGCTACCAGAATGAAATTAAATCTGCAAAATTCAAAGATGACTGCTTCTTAGACATGGAAATAGTATCTGTTGAATATAACTCTACAGGAAAAAGAAAAAGGAGAGCTAGAGAATATTGTTTCTCAAAGGAAGAAAGCAGCTGTGACTCCAGGAGAGTAATTTACTGAGGCTTCCTGGCTGTAGACATAAAAGGATGAGAAGAAATCTGACAAGATGAAAATAAGAGCTGGCCACTAAACTAGAGAAAAGGTTAGGAAAGTACAATGGATTTTTTAAAAATAGCTTTGAAAGGAAGACTGAAAGAAAGAGTAAGAAAAGAGAAATTTTTATTTTAAAGTCTCATTTCACTCTAATTCTGACTATAAAAAAAAATGACAGCAGGGTCCTGAATCTATTGTCTCCTAATGAAGTCCTCATAAAACGTCCTAGGTTTACAAGTCTGTTTACAAATCCAAAGAGGAATTTCCTCTCTGGCCTTTCTCAACCATAGCCCAGGGTCTCAGTAGTCAAAGAATGCCCTTTCTGCTCCTAACTCAATCACCAGGAATTCTACAATTCAGAAACAAAGACACTGGAGGGAAAAGTTGTTGCTGTTTGTGTAAGGAAAAGCGGTTTACCCTTCAAGTGATTGACCAGTTCTGTAATATTATTAGAAATAAAAATAAATACTTAAACTGCAACAATCTGCAGACACTCAATTAGTAAGATGATCTGTTCAGGTAAGAATCATGATCACATGTGATGATAAGGATGAACAACAAGCAACATACAACCAAAAAAGGAAACACCCTGTTTAACTAAAAATACGGAATGTTCAAGAAGCAGCTTGTATTTCCCTTATACACTGTAACCAATAATTTAAAGTGCTAATGATAGTATCAGAGCTATAATTTGGTCCCAAAAGAAACATCTAAAAGGCTGAAATAAATAAGTTGGAAAACATCCACCCCCAAAAGTGCAGTACTAATTTTTTTTTCATATTTCCACAGCAGTGCCCCTATGCAATCTTTGGACTTTGCTGAGGACAATATGTTACCATTAAGGAGATATCTCTTTGTTGCTGTTGCTTAATAGCTCAGAGCATCAGATGAGGGGAAATAAATGGCACAGCACACAAGGTGGGGATGGGCTGCCTATGCATAATGCGGTAAAGACAGATACGTAGATAAGACTGTCCTTTTATACAAAAATGATGCCATTGAACATCCTCCTCCTCCGAAACACACACCTTTTCTCCTACCGGGGATGAATTTTTGCTCATTTCACCGCACTCTCCCAGTTCTTCTGCTAACGCATAACCTGTTTGCTGTGGCTGCAGAGTACCGCGGCAGTATTTAAACAGTGGACCAAGTACCAAGGTCACACTGGCTCCTTGTGCAACTTTGAGCCGAAAGTAAGCCAGCAGATACACAGTGATGTACAGAATATTTTTCCCCAAAGCAAGCACAGTACTGGGTCAGACACATGCCATATAGCTTATTGGAACTGTTTCGTGTCCTCCTGCCAGGCTCATCACAATGCAGTCTGGTATGCTGGAAAAAAGGTTTATGAATTCCTGGCTGTGTGATCACAGACCAGACAAGAAACCTTGCTGTACCACATCTGCAAAACGGGCCTAATACAAATGCTTGCTGGCACCATAAGGTATTTTAAGATGCAAACTGATTATATACCTGGATGCACTTTATAATAGGTAAATATTAGAGTACAATGTGTAGACCTGAGTAAATAAGGAATTGTCGCTACAGGAAATGAAAAAGGTTTTGTAGATAAGACACAAAAAAAATTTCAAGATTTGGGAACGTTAAACAGGGATGGATATTTTGTGGAGAAAAAAAGAGAAAAATCAGACCATTTGATCATCTTTAAATATGTAAAAATCTTTCATTGAGCAGCTGAAATAAAAACAATTGAATCAAAGATTTGTTTTTATTTTTAAGAAAGAGGAGGCCTGGCATGGTGGCTCACGCCTGTAATCCCAGCACTTTGAGAGGCTGAAGCAGGCAGATCACTTAAGGACAAGAGTTCGAGACCAGCCTGACAAACATGGTGAAACTCCGTCTCTACTAAAAGTACAAAATTTAGCCGGGCGTGGTGGCACATGCCTGTAGTCCCAGCTACTTGGGAGGCTGAGGCATGAGAATCACTTGAGCCCGGGAGGCACAGGCTGCAGTGAGCTGAGATCACGCCACTGCACTCCAGCCTGGGAGACAGAGCAAGACTCTGTCTCAAAAAAAAGAAAGAGGAATTGGGTTTACACTATTTTATAAAAGATTTAGGTAAGTTATTTTTACAACGAATTTTTGTTTAGTAAGACAATACCATGTGCGTCCCTAGAAATCTTAACTAGGCAAACACTTTTCTGAGGCAACAAAATACAAGCATTCCAGAAAACAGCCAAATGATCTTAGATAGCCTTCTAAAGCAAATTTGGCAATTTTTTCTCTAAAGGGCCAGACAGTGAATACTTTACACTTTCCAGGCCACACAGTCACTATCACAAGTATTCATCTCTGCTAGGGTAGTGGGAAAGCAGCCATCGACAATACCTAAACAAATGGGCATGGCTGGATTCCAATAAAACTTATTTATTTATTTATTTATTTATTTATTTATTTATTTATTTTTGAGACAGGGTCTCCCTCTGTCTCCCAGGCTGGAGTGCAGTGGTGTGATCTCAGCTCACTGCAGCCTTGACCTCCTGGACTTGAGCAATCCACCTACCTCAGCTTCCCAAGTAGCTGATACTACAGGCACATGCCACCATGCCCAGCTAATTTTTGTACTTTTGTAGAGATGGGGTCTCCCCATGTTGCCCAGGCTGGTCTTGAACCTCTGGGCTCAAACAATCTTCCCGCCCTCTAGAAGAGTTAATATTACAGGCATGAGCCACCACGCCCAGCCCCAGTGAAACTTTATTTACAACAAAAGGTGTCAGGCTGGATTTGGCTGGTAGGCCTTCGTTTTCCAATTCTTCATCTAAAGGTTCTTTCCAGTCCTAGGATCTAATCTGCAAAACACAGCTGTAACAAATGGTGATAAACCAAATGAAAATGAAAAATACCAGTATACTACTGAATCTGAATGGTATGTCACTGGAGCCAGTGCCATTCTTTCTATCTAGATCTTGGGAATATAATTAGTAAATCTTCGTAATCAGCTCATTAGGATAATACATCATCAGTGATTTTTTTTTCCTTTTTAGCAAAACATAAAAATGTTTACATATGTTTATAGCTGTGATATCCAGACTTTGTAATCCAAGTGTATAATATTACAATCTGGTGCACTAGGAAGCATATGCCATCTGCTCAGCTTCTTCATCCTGCCTGCCAATGGGAAGTATTTTTAGATAAGGTAAAGACATGTGTGGGTAGACACTACCTTTGTCCTTTTTCTAGCTGCTACTCTTTTGTCACTCTTTTATCTCATCCTTGTTCCTCACCCCACCCCACTCTTGCAAAGCACATTGAAACAACACCCTTCTTGCAAGAAGGAGGTCAAGAGCGGGGAGGAGCTGGTCAGTCCAGGTGAGGGGGCCACAGCTGGGCAAACCACTCCAGAGAGCTTTCAGGGTGAAAGCTGGCAATCGAGTCCATCCCTGAATCCATGGACCAGAAAGGAGAGCATGTCACTCTGCTCAGAAATCAGGCCCGACTGGAGCAGAGCAGGAGCAAAAGGAAGAATGGGCGTGAAAGCAGAGCTCAGGAAGGAGGGCGGTGCAGCGCCAGAGGCCCATTTTTTTGGCACCCTGCCCCAGGGCATGTGGGTGGATTGGCCTACTTGAAACCTTGGGGTGAAAGGAGACAAACAGCCCCCCTTACTACTGTGCCTGCAGCCAAAGCAACTTGGACTTTGATCACATCAAATTCTCTGCCCTTGATGTATTTATTTCCCAATATTGCCCAATGAGGTTTTGTGTTTTGTTTATTTGTTTTGTCTAACGAGTGAAAGGAATCACATATTGCTGGTCTAGTCATTTTAAAGATGTAATACACACACATATA
Source organism: Pan paniscus (assembly GCF_029289425.2). Lineage (NCBI taxonomy): Eukaryota > Metazoa > Chordata > Mammalia > Primates > Hominidae > Pan > Pan paniscus. The sequence goes on along the minus strand of NC_073255.2, from coordinate 34,062,047 downwards.
TGTTTATGATGCGTATTCATGTTACACATTCACATATAAATATGTGTATATGTATACAGTCATGTGTGGCTTAACTCACAGGGTATGTTCTGAAAAATTCATTGTGAGGGGAGTTCATGTTGTGCGAACATCATAGCGTGTGCTTACACAAACCTAGACAGCGTATGCTGGAGCCTATTGCTCCTAGGCTACAAACCTGTACAGCATGGTACTATACTGAATACTGTAGGCAATTACAGCACAATGGAAAGTATTTGTGTATCTAAACGTGGGAAAGGTATAGTAAAAATACTGCATTATAATCTTACGGAACCACTGTGGTATACGCAGTCTGTCGATGACGGAAACATCATGGTGTGGCACATGACTCTCTCTCTGTCTCTCTCTCTCTCCACAAACACACAAACACACACACGCACGTGTGTGTGTGTGTGTGTGTATATATTAGTGTGTGTACAGGTTTTTTTTAAGGTAGCTTCTATGTTAATTAGAAGCAATGACTTGTAGATATCTGGATTTTAAGGTAACTTGATATCATGTTTAGAACTCAGAAAATATATAGGGCTGAGAATTTGTCATACAATCTGAAGCCTTTAACTTAACAATAAGCTTGTTGGACGCCAGCATCCATGAATGAAGGAAGATTTTTCAATCTTGATTTATTAATGGGAAACCAAGGCTAAAACAACGAAAGAGTGAAATTCTTTTGAACTTGGACTACAGATACTTGCTGTGTATCACTTGGGTTGTTTCTATTCCAAGTGACAGATGACAGAAGCACCAATTCCAATTGGCTTAAGCTAAAGAGGGGAGGGAAAAGTGCTGAGGAAGTCAAAAGGTCAGGAATAGAACTTCAACCACTACTGGATTCAGGTTCCAAAAAGGAAAATCAGAATTCAGTTCTCCATCTCTCAGCTCTGCCTCCACAGGTGTGTGGTCTATCTCGGGTCCCAGGCAGGTGACAGCAAAATGACTACGGTTCAAATCCAGCAAGCAAAAGCTAGAGCAATGGCCAATAATTCCAATGAGGTCATCTTCCCTTTCTGGCCCAATCCCTGAGGTTCTGGGCGAAGCTGGTCATGAGCCACCTCAGGAAGCTGCAGACCTATATGGACTTACGATAAAGTGGGCAACATAAGAAAATTAGGGGCTTTTACCATGAGAAGGAGTAGTTCTAGACAGCAGACAAACCTTTAACAGGAACTCAGTACGTCCATCCCTCTAGAACAAGGAACAATTTAATGATGTACAGGATGCTGCTGCCAGAAAGGAGATCACTGAGTTGGGAAAGTGACTCTAAGTCAGAAAAATATGAAAATAGAATCTGGATAGTTTAATGTAGGCTGCAGTGCCCAGCAAGGCATGGAGACATCTTCTCAAGAAGCTGCCTGCTGCCAGCGGGGTGCACCACTATTACAGTGGGAGCTATTGGGAAAACAAGATCCACAAACTCTGCTGAAACACATGGTCTGCAGTAATGCTACACTAGACACTGAAGTAGAATAGGCCTAGAATAGTCTAACAAAATGACAGCATCATGTCCCATATTGCCATAGGTCTAATGTCTTGAGGTCAGGGACCATTTATGACACCCTCATGTGCACAGCAGTGACAGGAACTGTGTGTGCGTATTCATTACAACTCCATTCTGAAAACACGAATGCCTCCTACCTATGTTACAGTGTTGGCAGCCTTTTTCATTCTCCATTTTGTAGATAGGACACTTAAGGACTAGGTGAAGGACACTCATTTCAGGGGAAAACAAAGACAAAAATAAGTTATCAAAAAACCTTACAATAAAATTATCTTCGTTATGTTAATTATTTGGGGCATACATGGAAGACATTAAGAGCAAAATTAGGATCACCAGGATAATTCCAGAGGAAATTCGAAAAGTCATAGCATAGGCAAATTGATATAAATTTGACTCTGATTGTATAAATGGATTTTGATTTTGATTTTTTAATATTGAGTGAGTGTTCCACTCCCTACGTTGCTATATATGTAACAGCATATGACATTTTAGCCATGCTCTTAAAATACACAGACTCAAACTGATGCTGGTGGTTACTGTGCACTGAAAATAAATAGGATAAAGCTCTGTGACGTTTCCAAGATGGAACTAAGACAGTAACTGTCTTCATGGCAGGAAATATTGTTTATTTTTCTATTTAAAAAAAATTAGATGTGCTGTTTTTCAGCTGACTACAAAAAATCAGTGACTCTTGTTTGTGTTTCATGCTGCTGCACTCTGTGGGCTGGGCTATCCCCAGTATTACCTAGTTTACATCATGGAAGTCTTCAAAAAGCCTAAATACTTAAGGACCTTTGTTCATTTTTCCCCACTCATAATAATAGATTTCTGAAAGATCATTTTAAAATGTTAAATTTCCCTTCATTTTTCAAAGTATTTGTAACACTACAGGCAATCAATTGAGAAAAGACAGCTCATTGTTCTGTGTTTTTTCCCCACAGAGAATTTATGTCTCAAAAGATATTTTTTAAGAAGAAAGGTTATTTAATACGTCTCCCTTGCCAGCCCAGAAATTGTTATAAATTCAAAATTCATTCTTGTACAATGTTCTTAATTATAAGATAAGTAATCTTTCTGTGTTAGTTTAATTCTATCCTATTTATGTTCTCAAGTAGAATGACACATTGCAAATACCATTTGGGGAGTTTTATTAATAAACGCCTAATCCCATGGCTTGTAGGACATGTCTCAGAATAATGTTTTAACTACAGTAATGCTCAGTGACTAACACCCTTTCAATAGTAACTGTCCCCTCAACGTGAGGCAAGGCATCTTTTCCAGTGTGATTAGTGGTGATTCCTCAAAAAAGGGTCTCAAAGTGCTCACAGCAGGTGATTAGCTCCAGTCTCCTTGCACCTTCATAAGGTAGCAAGGATTATCAGCTTTGCTCTACTTCTGGATTAGGTTTTCCATATCCTGTAAAACCAGGATAGGAAACAAAGAGCGATGCTAAACTACAGCACTAATGTCCTATACAATCAAACTCAGTTTTGCAAAACAAATATTTGGAGATAATGCTCTAAACATGCATATACACATCTCTGTTGAAATGGATAGTCAGAAGGCGCTCAGGCACACACATTTGCACACAGTTTTTCATATATTGGTTTTGGTGGGCTGATCTGGGAACTTCATCACTCTATACGATATTGTTTGCTATTGTTTCTTTTAGAGTCCGTACATATATATGAGCCCAAACAACTACTCTATAATAAAGTTTGCAGATTTGGTAGCAACAAACATCTTTCCAGGCTAGTTCTCTATGTCCAGGTACAACACAACAATGTTATGATTAGGCCATGCTTTCCTCCTCTTGATTTAGACAAATTATGGATTAATTTAAATTATTCGTGAAGTATTTGATGACAATCAGGAGAAAAAATTACATTCATATTCTATCTGTTTTAAATCTATAAGGAGTTTGAAAAGGGCTCCTTTTCAGATCTCTGGCTTTAGCAATTGCCTGCAACTAAAAGCAATCTTGCTGTGATTGAAAATGGAGGTGTCAACTCAGGCAGGCTACAAATTGCCAACACAGGGAACAGTCATTTTAAATTACTTTCAAAGCCCAGATAAATTCTCCTGAATGGAAATCTGCCTTTATCCTTATTTTCTCTCTCCAGAGATGATATGTGTTTTACTCATTATGAATCATTCTCTCCATTCCTTTCTACTAAGGTAAAGAACAATGAGAAAAATACAGACAGCACTATGCTGGGCTCTGTTTATGGCATAAGGCATATAACAAATAAGATTATCTTGTGATTTAACATATGAAAAAATATAACATGTTTGAATAGCACTTTAGCAACTATAAGATTATTTTAAATATAGAAATGAAAACATGGTGGAAAATTCTTTAACTTTATCTCCATATGGATTAGCTGTTATAGGCCATTTCAATTGTTCCTCACAATAATCTCTTTGGTAAACAGAGAAGATATAACGTTCCATAATTTCTGCAGATATTTAAAACTGAGACAAAGATATTAAGTGACTAGGGTCACACAGTTAGTAATGGCAGAAATGGCCCCTGAACCTTTAGCTTCTGAATTTCTCTCCTGTAATCTTTCCTTAAACCAAGCAGGATTTAGAAATAAGCTCGGAGCATTCAACACACATAGAAAAAAATGTTTGTACTGTGAAGTTCCTTCTCACTATAACTTAATGTTACTTAGTTATGAATATAACTTAACTAAAATTTAACAGTATCTGACCATGGCCTAAAAGTCTATCCTTTTCAGTTATATTTACTGTGTTTACACAGAGTATCACTTAATCACCAACTGTTTCATAATTTTTCATAATTGGAATATTTCTGGAGGAAAAAGGAACTATATTAATGATTAAGAAGTAAGGGCTTCTTAATTTGGACAGCAATCCCACCTAATTGTTCGTGTTTCAGAAGTAGCCCTTAGAATGTTCCAATTTTAGAACATCAGCTGTGACAGTCCTTCCCGCCATGTTCATTTGCTGCTGCTACTCCTGCAGTGTTTTCAACAGTCTGGCCCACCTTTCCCTTGATGAAAGGCTTCCTGTTCTTGAAATAGAAAAGATTTGAATTTTACTGCCTATAGGGTTTTAGAGAGCCAAGTCAAAAGAATTTTAAGAGTTTTAAGTCAATAAGAAATGGTGCATGGGTATGGTGTCAATACATCACAACTAAAATTTTTGTTCACTGCTGGTGGAAGGGCAAACTAGTGAAAGCACTTTAGAAACCTGTTGAGCAGTATTGTGTAAAGCTGAATATATTATATGTACCTCATGACCTAGCAATTCCATGTGTATATAACAGAAATCTGTGCATATGTGCATATATAAGAATATTCATAGCAATATTTTTTGTAATAATCCCAACTTGGAAGCAACCCAAGAGTCTATCAATCACAGAATTACTAAGTGTATACAATTAAATTTATAGAAATTGGAATCCCCTACCGCAATAGAAAAGAATGAACCACAGGTAGACATAATATATAGATAAATCTCAACATATGGATGTTGAGTAAAATAACCCAAATATGAAAGTGTACATAAGTAAATCTTATATGATTCCATGCATATAAAATTCAAAAACAGGCAAAATTAATTTACAGCTATGAAGTCAGCATAGTGATTAATATGGGGAGTGGTGATACTTAGTGTTTCATTGGAAGACCTGAGTATATTAGCTACATCTACCTGGATGGTATGAGAAGGCTGTGGACACAAGGCAAGACTAAATGAGAGGGGTTTGGGATGCCACTGCCAAAAATTGGAAGAAGACCTGATCATATAGGGTTTGAACCATAAGGACAGAGTGGACAGAGTGAATTATTTTCTCCAAGTCACCAAAAATCTGTGATAATAGCTTGACATTGTCAGTCTTTTACATGTTAGCAATTCTGGTGGGTGGGTGGTGATATATCATTGTTATTTTTATTTGCATTTCTCTCATGACTAATAGTGTTGAGCATCTTTTTATGTTTACAGTAAACTGTGATATTCTCTTCTCTGAAAGCTTTTTCAAGTATTTTGCCCAAATTTTAATTGGGTTGAGTGTACTTTTCCAACTGCTGTGTAAGATTCTTGATATATTCTGGATACAAGTACTTTGTCAGATATGCATATATCTGTAACCATTACTGCTGAACTCTATTCTATTCCTTTGCTCTATTCATGTATCCTTGAGCCAATGCCATAGTATCTTAATTATTGCAGCTTTATAATAAGTCTTAATATCTAACAACATAAGTTCTCCATGTTTTTTCTTCTTTAGTTAGTATTGCTTCAGTTATTCTTGGTGCTTTGTATTTCCACTTAAATTTTTGAACCAGCCTGATAATTTTCACAAAAATTAACTGATTTTTATTGGGATTGCATTGAATCTATTAATCAAATTAGGGGAAACTGTATCTTTACAATCCTCTAATCCAGGCACATGATTATATCACTCCATTTATTTAAATAATCTTCAGTTTTTCTCAATATATTTTGCAGTTTTCACGGTGAAGGTTTTGAACATCTCTCATTAGATTTATTGTTTCTTATTTCTGAGTTCTCTATTCCATTCCATTGCTCTGTGTGTCTGTTTATGTACCAGTACCATGCTGTTTTGGTTACTGTAGCCTTGTAGTATAGTTTGAAGTAAGGTAGCATGATGCCTCCCACTTTGTTCTTTTTGCTTAGGATTGTCTTGGCTATTCAGGCTCTTTTTTGGGCTCCATATTAATTTTTAAATATTTTTTCTAATTCTGTGAAGAAAGTCAATGGTAGCTTAATGGGAATAGCATTGAATCTATAAATTACTTTGGGAAGTATGGTCATTTTCACGATATTGATTCTTGCTATCCATGAGCATGTAATCTTTTTCCATTTGTTTGTGTCCTCTCTGATTTCCTTGAGCAGTGGTTTGTAGTTCTCCTTGAAGAGGTCCTTCACTTCCCTTGTTAGCTGTATTCCTAGGTATTTTATTCTTTTTGTAGCAATTGTGAATGGGAGATCCTTCCTGATTTGGCTCTCTGTTTGCCTGTTATTTGTGTATAGAAATGCAAGCAATTTTTGCACACTGATTTTAAAGATCTAGAAGCAGAAATACCATTTGACCCAGCAATTCCATTACTGGGTATATGTCCAAAAGAATATAAATCATTCTATGACAAAGATACATGCATGTGTATGTTCACTGCAGCACTATTCACAACAGCAAAGACATGGAATCAACCCAAATGCCCATCAATGATAGACTGGATAAAGAAAATGTGGTATATATACACCATGGAATACTATGCAGCCATAAAAAGGAATGAGATCATGTCCTCTGCAGGGACATGAATGGAGCTGGAAGCTGTTTTCCTCAGCAAACGAATGCAGGAACAGAAAACCAAACATCCCATGTTCTCACTTTTAAATAGGAGCTGAACAATGAGAACACATGGCCATATGCGGGGAACAACACACTGGGGTCTGTTGGGGGTCGAGGAAGGGAGAGCATCAGGAAGAACAGCTAACGAGTACTGGGCTTAATACCTAGGTGGTGGGTTGATCTGTGCAGCAAACCACCATGGCACATGTTTACCTATGTAACAAACCTGCACATCCTGCACATACATCCCGGAACTTAAAACAAAAGTTGAAGGAAAAAAAAAGATTTACTACTAGGTACTTGATTTTTTAATGTTACTATAAATTATGGTTTAAAATTTCATTTTTGAATTATTTATTGCTAGTATAAAGAGACTTGATTTTTTTTACACTGACCTTGCATCCAGCATTCTTGTTAAAGTCACATTATTTTCAATAATTTTATATTTTCTATGTATATAATTACATCATTTGTGGAAAACAGTTTACTTCGTTCTTAACCTTCATGACAATTTTTTCTTGGCTTATTGCATTGGCTAGAATTGCCAATTGGTGATCTTTTCTTGTTCCCAAACTCGGAGAAATCATTTATTACTTTATCATTAAGTATGCAGTTATATAACATCAAAGAAATTCCCTTCTATTAGTTTGTTGAGAATTTTTATTATAACCAAGTGCAGAATCAAATTAGTCTTCTCTACTGAAATAATTACATAATTTTCCTCTTTGATTCTTTTAACGAGGCTTTGATTGGTTTTTAAATGTTAAATCAACCATGGATTCCTGGAATAAATCCCATCTGATCATGACATATTCTTTTACATATCCCTGAACTTGATTTGCTAATCAAATATTTTAAGATTCATGAAAGATACTGGGTGGTGATTTTCTTTACTAGTAAGTTCTTGTCAGACTTAGGTTAGGCTGATTTCACACATGATTTAAGAAATGTTTTATCTTTTTCTATTTTCTGTAAGAGTTTGTGTAACACTGGCATTATTTCTTCCATAAACATTTGGAAGAATTTATTACTAAAGCAATATTGGTCTGAAATTAAATTTAGGGGAAGGCATTTAATTGTCGCTTCAATTTAAATAATAAATTTAGGATTTTTCAGATTTTAAATTTCTTCTTATGTCTGTTTTGGTAAGTTGTGTTTTTAAAGAAAGTTGTCGATTTTCTCTAAGTTGTCAAATTTATTGACATAAAATTGATCATAGCATCTTATTATCTTTTTGATCTCTATGACATATAGTGGTGATCCCCTTGTTTTTTTCTGAAATTCATTGTATTTTCTCTTCTTTTTTCCTTGATTGGTTTGCTAGAGATGTATCAATTATATTAATCTTGTCAAAAAAAGCCCCAGTTGTTTTTGTTAATTTTCAAATAATATATATCGTTTCCTACTTCTATAATTTCTGCTTATTTTTGCTTTCTCTCTCTCTCTCTTTTTTTTTTTTTTAAGACAGGGTCTCCCTCTGTGGCCCAGGCTGGAGTACAGTGGCATGATCTTGGCTCACTGCAACCTCTGCCTCCCCGGTTCAAGCAATTACCATCTTTGGGTTTAATTTGCTGATTATTTTCTAGTTTTTGGAGTTGGAGGTTTGAATCATTTATTTTCAACTTTTCCTTTTTTTTAAATTTTTTTTAATTTTTTGAGACAGAGTCTTGCTCTGTCACCCAGGCTGAGGTGCAATGGCGCAATCTCAGCTCACTGCAACCTCCGCCTCCTGGGTTCAAGTGATTCTCCTACCTCAGCCTCCCGAGTAGCTGGGACTATAGGCGTGTGCCACCACGCCCAGCTAATTTTTTGTATTTTTAGTAGAGACAGGGTTTCACTGTGTTAGCCAGGATGGTCTCCATCTCCTGACCTGGTGATCCGCCCACCTCAGCCTCCTAAAGTGCTGGGATTACAGGCATGAGCCACCGCGCCCAGCCAACTTCCTTTTATCATTAACAAATATCCCTCTTTATCTCTCATGATAATTTTTGCATTAAAGTCTACTTTGCCTGATATTAATATGGTTATAGCTTTTAGTTAATTTATACATGGTATATATATTTCTAACATTTTACTTTCAATCTTTCTCAGTCTACATAGTGTATCTTAAATTTTAAACTTAGTAAAGTATCTTAAAACCTACTAGATTTAAACTTACTACAATTGGTTATCTGTATCCAGTCTGGCAATCTTTTAATAGGAATGTTGAAACCACTTATATTTGATACATTTACTGATATAGTTTCTTAGAAGCCTACCATCTTAATTTGTTTTCCATTTATCACACCTATTCTTTGTTCCTGTATTTCTTCTTTTCACTTTCTTTTTAGTCATTCAAGTGTTTTTAAAAATATTTTTTCTCCCTTATTAGCATTTTAATTGAGCTTCTTATATTATTATTTTAATGATTACCCTAAAGATTGTAAAATACACCTTTGACTTATTTCAGTCCTCTTTAAATTAGTAATTTTAACCTTTCCTAAAAACGTTTCTAAGCAGCTTCCTACACAGTGGTGGGAAACGGTGAGTGTTTCTTTCATTACCTTGACTACACATGAGTATAATTTGGCCTTAGCTCTAGGAGAGTCAACTTTTTCAGGTCTGAATGTGGCCTGGGCCACTGTGGTTTCAAAACCCATTCCTTGTGATTCAGGATTTATAATAAGCACTGGATCAGTCTCTGACAGAGCCTGCCCACATTTAAAACAGCCTAAACTTCTTGTCTGTATTAGAACCTAACTTTTTTTTTTTCCTTCTATTTTTTTTTAAATTATATTATTATTATACTTTAAGTTTTAGGGTACATGTGCACAACATGCAGGTTTGTTACATATGTATACATGTGCCATGCTGGTGTGCTGCACCCATTAACTCATCATTTAGCATTAGGTATATCTCCTAATGCTATCCCTCCCCCCTCCCCCCACCCCACAACAGTCCCTGGTGTGTGATGTTCCCCTTCCTGTGTCCATGTGTTCTCACTGTTCAATTCCCACCTATGAGTGAGAACATGCGGTGTTTGGTTTTTTGTCCTTGTGATAGTTTGCTGAGAATGATGGTTTCCAGTTTCATCCATGTCCCTACAAAGGACATGAACTCATCATTTTTTATGGCTGCAAAGTATTCCATGGTGTATATATGCCACATTTTCTTAATCCAGTCTATCGTTGTTGGACATTTACGTTGGTTCCAAGTCTTTGCTATTGTGAATAGTGCCGCTATAAACATACGTGTGCATGTGTCTTTATAGCAGCATGATTTATAATCTTTTGGGTATATACCCAGTAATGGGATGGCTGGGTAAATGGTATTTCCAGTTCTAGATCCCTGAGGAATCGCCACACTGACTTCCACAGTGGTTGAACTAGTTTACAGTCCAAACGCTTATCTTACTAGGATATAACCTTTTAACACAGATATTGTATGATTCCACCACTCCACATGCCTACCTTCACGAGGCATGACTTTGGCTGTCTGGTATTTATGGTTACAGGTAAGAAGGAAAGAGAGTCATGCTGGCGAGTGAGGGGGTGGAAGGTCAGGGTTGGGAGACCGGTGGGAGGGGACATCACAATCCCTAAAGAGACTAACATCACCCAGGGCCCTTTAGAGCTTTGTAATTAGTTCCAATTCATTGTTTCCTTTTAAGTGTCTTTTCTTCTTAAATGTAAGATGAAAAGGGTTAAAACTACAGGCTAAAACTAGTTTTATTAATATCTGAACTCTACCAGTCAATTTCATGTTTTAAGCAAAAGTGAATGTCTTCTGATTGCAATGCTAGCTCATCAGGATGATAAGCCATCTAGGGAATCCTGGTTAAACTGCTCTACTCTCAGTTCCTTCAAATCCAGGAAGAGACATACATGTCTTTGCGCATAAGCATTAGTTCACATTCAGATTAAACTATTGCCTTACAACCTGCTGCCCAAGGGATGATGCTGAGATGGCAAATTATCAGATACGTATCTTTTATTCAGATATCCTTAGGAGCATGTGCACATTCTAAAGGAAATCACTTTTATTTGCTCCGAGCTATTAAAGGAAGAACTAGAATGAAAAACAGTAAATCCAAAGGACTTCAGGGCCTTAAAGACATCCTATAACCTATATCCCAACTAAATATTTGTATTCATATAAAAAGCGCTGTTAGGATTCTTTCATCATGAAGATTAATTTTCTGTTTTAATTAGAAATATTTGATACGTCATAAGTTTCAGGACATTTTCAGCTAACAAAAGTGCCAAGTGCTTGTATTAAATATTTCCACAATGGCCCTCCCAGTCTACACATTTTAACGCAGGTCATGATTTTACAGTCTCTTTTCCATTCAAACTGAAAGACTGATAAAGAGCCCTTGAGTAGTCTCCAGATAGGCTGCTGAAGCTAAGGAATGTCCCGCATGCATTTAGTTAGTTAAAAACATGCTGAGTCTTACATAATTACTGTGTTGAAGCAATGGCAGTGGTAGAGCAATAGGTCAGATAACTACTGTGGTTTACTCATTGCAAGGCACAGCCTGAGATAATATAAAAATAATTATATGCACAAACCAGATTTTCCAAACTGCTTATTTCATTTTCTAGGTCAGTATAGCTGGTCAAATCCCTCTAAAAGTTAAGTTTTCCAGCTGACCACAAACGGTTAGTTCGCTTACATTATTTCTGTAAAATGCTGCATATATTTAGATGTTCAAAGGACTATGATATTTATTCTGACTCTCTGGAGGTTTTTCCTCCTAATAAGTACTGTTAGTACACTGGGGAGAAAGAGCAGATCAAAAGCCGTGCTCCTGTAAAAGCTTAACACCATCTTCATTACCATGTAGTTAAAACCTCAGGTACATACAAATAAGTTCCAAACTGCTTAAGACTGAATCCATCCAACAATGCAAACATAGCATTTGCATTTCATAAGTATAGCCAGTTAATTTCCCCTTCGTTCTGATTCATCTGAGCCTCAATAATCTGCACTAAAAAATTGCCATGGTATTATTTTACCTTTATAGAAGAAAAATTGATACATCAATTGGTCCTTGTGATTTCCAGGCTAGATCAGCGGTTTCCACTACCTTAAATTTAAAGCATCCATTATCTGAAACCAACACAGACCTGAACCAGCTCACTGAGAGGCTGGGGAGAGAGAAGAGCTCAGCCTCAAGGAGGCAAGAAGCAGGAAGAAGGGCAGGGGCCAAAACCTTGGCGGAATGATAAGCTAAAAAGTGACAAAGAAAGAAATGTAATTTGATAACAGATCTTATTTGAACATTTCCACAAAGTGATAATAGACAGTTTTAGGAAATATGGCCAGTGGGTTTCAAAATGGGCACACTTGCCCATTAGGAAGAGACAGCACTTGATACAGTTTTTGGCAAGCTTCCAACCTTGTCAATTATCTCAATCCTAGTGCAGTCTTCAATCCTGGTGGGATTTCCACCTACCCAAGCGTCCTCTACCAATTTCCCCAACCCTAATTGTCTTTTCCTTCCTCCCAGATATACTGCAGAGTCTCCATGTCTCTGGAAATTAATCACTATTTGAGAGATTAATTGGAATTTCCAGGCTATTAATTGTAATTTCCTCTTCCTCTGGCTTTTTTAATTTTGAGGAAAATCTACAAGGACTCTTTCAGCAACTAAAATGTATACTAAAAACAAAGAAGTTCCAGCCTCTCCCAACAATAGCTGCTTCTCTGCCATTTCTACTCGACAGCTTGCCAGTCATTACACCTGGAGAATTACTTAGGCTTAGTTACAAACTCCACCTGGGGATTTTAAGAAATTGGCTTACATAATAAGATTTAATATTTAAATGTTAAATGATATCATTTCCACTCTTTAAAAGAACACGTTCATATTCAGAATCAGTCACTTAAGGAAGAAGAGTGCATAATTTAAAACCAAAAGAAAAGATAGTAGCTAACGCTTTGTCCCATAGGTTATGGTCCCTGGAACATTTTCTTTCCCTGAGACATTGAATCTGCCTTATTACACAGACATACACTTATGTGCAACATCCCACAAAGACATACACATACACTCACATATACTCACACACTAAAGACCTAACTTCCAAGCAGAAGCAAATCCTTGCCCTGGAATGACATAGCAACAAGTACTTTTAATTCCTATTGAACCAGAAGTAAATGATTCCTGGCACAGAACATAAAATTGTAACTCAGATAGAAGAAAACACCTTAGGAAACAGACTTAGATGAGTGTGCTGATTTTAAAAAATGCTTTCCTGGCATTAAGGAGTTACAACTACAGTTCTGGCTCCAGGCTAAATAAGACCCTTAATGGGGACCTCTGGGAGGACTCCCAAGACTGTGACATTTACAGAAGTCGAAAGAATGAGAAGTTGGGAGCGCCTCAAGTAGCTAGGACCACATACTCTGGGAAAAATGGACAGCGAATGCAGAGGACGGCCTCAGGCTTCTTTTCTGTCTAGGGGCTGTACCTGTGCCACTGTAAGAATCCCCATGCAGAACTTCTGCTGGCATCTATGAAAGGGCACAAAAATCTTAGACTGGGTAATAATTTAAGGGAAGAGTTTGAACTAAAATATTTAATTGTTAATGACTTCACAAGTTCTGCAGAGTTTCACAGAGTCCAGATTCACTCTCAAACTTTGGACTGTGAACCCCTTTACAGTGAAGTCCATGTCTCCATTTACTCAGTCATTCATCCAAAAAAAAGTTTCCAAGAAGTTCTGGTGTGGCAGTGTCTCCGCTAGTAGCTGGTGACCCAAGGGCCCCTCCCTTCCTGGAGTGACAGTCCACTGAGAACAGACCGAATAAAGAGTTACAAATGGACTGCTACATATCTATTTATGTCCTCAAAGCCAAGCATGGTGGCTGGCATCCACTCTGCACTCACGTTTTATGAAAGAGAGATGAGAAAGAGGAAAGAGAAACAATGAGAAAAATAAGGTTCAGGATATTGCCATCTCCCTGCCAAGTTTCATAGATAAAATATTTGGGTGATTAAGTAAGAGGCATTCAATGGTGGATTCTTACATAACATATATTCAAGTGTAAAAATATGTCCCTACCTCCGCCTGAAATTAGGACTATTAATCATCTTCAGAAATGACGAAGTTTTCAGTAACGTAGCCCCTATCAATTAGTTTCTGGCCAATAAA